>NW_020447641.1:5443465-5454074 GCF_003343035.1 Apteryx rowi | reverse complement strand
CAGGAAGAGACGGAGAAAGGAGCGAGAAGCCCTCGGAGACCAAGTAAGGGCTCGGGCCGCGGCGTGCCTCGGGGCGGCCCTGCCTCGGGGCGGCGGTACCCCCGTGGCTGAGCGGCAGCAGCGCTGCTCTGGCGGTAATTTTTCAGCTGGGCGCTGCGTTGGGCCTTCTTCAGCTCAGTGAGTGAAAGAACTTCCCACAGGCACTTCAGTGAAGAGCGAGCAGCGATCGCAGTGCTCTCCGCCGTGGCAGGCTGTAGAGACGCTGTGCTGGCTAGAGCATGTGTCAAACAGCTAAGCTTGTAAACGGTGTTTGTACTGGGTTAAATTACGGTGTGACAGGGAGGGTGATTCCTCACTCATTTTATCCCAGTGATGGCATAAAAGCAGGGCCTTCCTGAAAAATGTTAGCTGTCTGATGTAACTGCTACAGCATCATGTAGATATTGTGTGGGGTTATACTCTCATAACCCATTCCTGTATAAACTAAAATAGTCAGCTCTGACCAACTCCTGACCACACCAGTCACCTCCTTATTTCTTAGCCTATCCATGAGCAAGAGTTTTGTTTCTCCTTTTCCTGAACAACTTCAAATGCATATTGGCAATATGCATTTGACAGTAAGCTGTGAATTCCTGTATTCTTATAATATCACAAGGATACACTGTATCAGTGGGTTGAATATTATATGGTGTTAGTCATGAAATTGTAGGTGTCATGGGTAAAATGTGTTACAGCAGGGAGTAGCACTTTTTTTCTTCCACAGATAACAAAGCTCCACATCTTCTGTTTTGTTTTGGAATGACATTTCTTCATTAGATTGAAACTAAGCAGTTTCACTGTCCTAGCAATGTTTTTCTTCCATACAATGCTCTCTGGTGTCCCGCTATCTATGCATATTCTTAACCAAGGTGATGTTGTTACTGAAGCTTACGTGAGATGTTGTAACTTCCTTTTTGAAAACTGCCATAAAATAAACAATACCTTTAATTCCATGCAGAAATAAACACAGTATTGTGATAGTATGAACATTTTTCACAATATACTTAAAAATAACATGAATACGTTGTGTTAAAAAGCTTATATATGTTATTCTAGGCACCTCCAAAAGCCGTACCAAAGACAATYGAAAATCAGAGAATATATGATGAAACAACTGTAGATCCCAATGATGAAGAGGTAGCTTTAATTTCTGCTTTTTTTTCTACAAGAGGTGATTTAAAATGGATTGATGAAACTTAATGTTATTTACTCTCTTATTAAGGTGTTAATGGATTGTTTTTTACGTGTGATGAATCCACTAGCAGATGTCATTCTTTATTGTCTACCTTAGATAATTGCCCTTTGCGTTATTGTTGTTGATAGCAAAACTCRTCTACCATTTTTCATTATATTAGACTCATGAAAATAATTTTAAAAATGATGCCTTGGGATGATTAATTATAGGATAGATCTTGTGAATTGAAATTTTTCCTATTAACTTTAATTTCATCAGGATTTAGATCAAATTGAACAATTGTTCTGTAATTATTCAGTATTAATATGTGGTGGAGTAACAAGTTTTCTGTTCTTCCAGGTTGCTTTTGATGAAGCAACTGATGAATTTGCACCATATTTCAACAGACAGACGATTCCCAAGATTCTTATTACAACATCAGACAGACCTCGTGGGGTACGTATGCTTTACTTAGGGAGTGGTTATAGGATAGCCAAGATTCATACTATAATTAGTAAATTCAATTTTGCTGTAGGAATGACTTAAAAATACAACCTTGTGGTAGCCTCTACACAGAGGCAAAGTCAACTGGTTGGGCAAGAGATATCTTAATGCTAAATTGTTAGGTTCTTTTTGATCATGACAAACATACTTTGGGTTCTAGCAATGGTCAAGATGGTCTTAATTTGCCTGAGGGGATTAAATTTCTTACCTTTCAAATATAATACGACTTACAAGCCCGTAATCACTACATGCAATCTTAAATTGAAAAACTAGCAAACTGAAAATAATAGCTCCCATATGGATTTTTTCTGCTTGTTTTTTTAGTGACTGTTGATAACCTTGTGTGTATATAACCCGATTTTCTTTAGCTCTGTTCCTTCATAAAAAAATTCATGGACATGTCCTTTTATGTATTACCTAACTGGGGATATTTCTGACACTTCGTGAAAACCATAAAAGAAGTGGTTTTAAAAATAGAAAAACGTAAACCTCAAATCATCTGAAAACTCAGGTGCAGATAGAGTACCTGAAGCAATGTTTGTATTGTATTTTGAAATGCTAACAACATTTTGTAAACTGATGTCCTTAATAAATAATGATTTCTGGAGGAGTTGCTTTTGGAATTTCTCTACTTGACTATGATTGAGAAGAAAATATTCCTTCTAAAATAAGTCCCTGGTGTGCTGCAGCCTGGAGGGAGCTGCAGTCTTTACTATGAATACATCCCAAGTAAAAATGAAAAATACAGTTCTAACATGCAGTGCAGCAGAAATCAAGAGAAATTTTCCAGCAACTGAATAAAGTAATTTGGAAGCTTGTCTTCAAACGATATTATTACTCCTAACGTCTCTAAAAAACCCACCAAGACGGGCAGTCGGAATGAGCAGCCATCCATCCCTCTTTGAATTTGGCTGTATATTTAAGAGATTGCAACTTAGCCCACCTGTTTTGCAGAGAACAGTGAGATTCTGTGAACAATTGTCTACTGTTATACCTAACTCGCATGTCTACTATCGAAGAGGATTGGCTTTGAAAAGAATTATTCCACAGTGTATTGCAAGAGACTTCACAGATTTAATCGTCATTAATGAAGATCGCAAAATACCAAGTATCCTTTGTGTATTTATTAAAATAGATGTACTAGCTCTAGGCATATTAGGAAAAATTATTTTGAGTTTAGTAGGCATGAAAGATGTATGTTATTATTCTGGATTTTTTCTCTTCACTGTGCAGCTTACGTTGTAATTGCTAAGTTAAAAAAATCACTGTGCCAACTTAAGTACCTGATGGCTAATGGGACTTGAAATTATTAAAGAAACAGTGATTTTCTTCGTTTGCAGGGCATAGATAGCTAGTGTTACTGTTTCACTAAACTTTACAGTTGGATTAGTTAACAGTTTTTTTCTGACCAGAGAGTTTCATTTAGTTTTGCTGACTAGATGAACCATTACTAATTAGTAAGACAGAAAGTGCTAGAGTATACTTCTGTTCAGCTATTAAAGCAAACTTTTAATAGACATGCTTCAGAAAACTAGTTAATTAGCTTATGAATGTATTTGAGGAAAAAGAATAAAACCTCGTAAATCAGGCATAGATCATGAATGTAATATTCTAATGTAACATTACATTTCACAGAATGTGTCCCTCTGTAAATTACAGGTTGATTTTCATCAGCTTTTCTTTAACTCAATGAACAGATGGTCTTGTTTTAAGTCATTTGCCTGATGGCCCAACAGCTCACTTTAGAATGAGCAGTGTCCGTTTRCGTAAAGAAATAAAGGTGAGACTCCACCAACAAAATTATAGAATGTGCAGTCTATTGTTTAATGATAAATATATTCTAACTGTCAAAACTGGTTGCAGTTCTATGAGATTCAGTTGATTTTGTAAAGGTGTTTTTTGCATTTATAAACAATGTGTATGTATATGTGCATACATAATTATGCATATATGTATATAATTATATGTGTATGTATAATGCACACACATACACATAGTGTGTGTATTTGTACACACACTCTTAAAAAAGGCCAAGGACCAGTATGCTCCAGTTCATAAGCAGCGTATTTTCAATTTCATAGTTATTGCTGAATTTCTTTAACTGTCTGCCAAGGACTTTTGTAGTCATACCAATAAATACCAGCTGATACCCTAAAACACTAGGAAATACATATACGCAGTATATACTATACATACAATAGGGTATATGTACAGTCTGGTATACAAGATGTCAATTGATGCAGTTCCTGGCCTTGAATAAAACCTAGCTTTACTTACTCTTACAGCATTGTAGTATTACTTGCTTAGCCCTAAATAACTTGCAGTAAAATGCCTTTTTTCCCCTCTTCTTTTCTGAATTAGGTAATTCTTAAATTTCATCTGTTGTCATTAAAGGCTAGCTCAGATACTCTTAACTGGCAATAGTCCACAGAGATTTTCAGACTCCTGTGATAGCTAGACTGATTCTTTGTTGTAATGGGTGCTGCTAAGCCTGGAAATTGGTGCAGGAGATGGGGATTGTAAAATTATTCATTTGCACTTTTTCTTTAAATTTATGTTATTGAACCAAGCATTCTTATATTACCACCTGCTGCTTTACTTGTCTACAAACTTAAACTACCTTTTAAAAAATGATTAAGGCATGTTATCAGCCTTGTTAAAATAAGTTGGCCCTGGTTGTTTTTGCTCTAGTTTACTTCAAACTTCTCTTTCGTAACGTACTAAAATCATTCTGTATTCATTTCATTATCCATTAATGACTTTCATTCCAGCGAAAAGGTAAAGAGCCCACAGAACACGTACCTGAAGTAATCCTGAATAATTTTACAACACGACTTGGCCATTCTATTGGTCGCATGTTTGCTTCTCTCTTCCCACACGATCCTCAGTTCATTGGAAGACAAGTAGCTACATTTCACAATCAGCGAGACTACATCTTTTTCAGATTCCACAGGTGACTYTTTTTTCCCCCCCAAACTTGTAAATGAGAGATAACATTCTTGTAACTGCTTTCCTAATTTTTTTTCTTTTTCTTTTGAAGGTATATCTTCAAGAGTGAAAAGAAAGTGGGGATTCAAGAACTTGGGCCACGTTTTACCTTAAAGCTGAGGTCCCTTCAGAAAGGAACCTTTGATTCCAAATTTGGAGAATATGAATGGATTCATAAGGTATGTTTTAAAGTAACGATACTAGTTCTGTTTGGGAATGGAGAGTAAATCTGACATTATAAAATGTAACCACAAATGTGAGCCTAAACAGCAATATTAAATAAAGTTCTCAAGAGGAAGTGTTCAACTGAAACACCATTTAGAGSTGCATTTATACAAATATGTAAAGTAGAAACATTCTGATATACTGCAAGTGAAAAATAAAAATAGCAAGGATGATGGATATCAATATACCATGGCTACTTATTTGCAGAACGTAATTTAACATATACAGTTACAAGCATGTGTGAAAAAGGCTTCCCTAGTATAAGCTATTACTGACTGCCTAGTAAGCTTGACTAGAGCTATTTTTGTGCAAAATGAGTGCAAGAATCATAATGTAAAAATGGTTAAACTATTTGCATAAATGTCACTTCTTAATAGTGAATGGAAGGTAACACTAACTTATGCACAGCTCCAAGTGAAATGGAAGTATTACTATAGGCAATGATAAATGACTTTTGCAGTCATTTTACCATGCAATTGCATTAGTTGATTGGCAAAACTTAGAAGAGTATCCAAAGCTATAACAGAAAAAAAATTCTAATACTCCTGATGTAGTCCATGAGGTGGACTCATGGACTCATCACCATGAGGTGTTTGTATCCTCTTACATGAATTTGCTGGTTAATAACTTTTCTTTTGAATTTCAGCGCCGAGAAATGGACACAAGTAGAAGAAAATTTCACTTGTAAGTGACAGCTATCTGCTAACTGCTGACAATGACCATGGATTGTGTCATCTCAGACTCCTAAGCAGGGATAATGTTACTGAACAATTACTTGTCTGCAGAAGGAAAAACTGCCAACATTAAAACTTTCTACAGGAACAGATCAATTAGGATTGCATCTTCTTTCCTATGTTTGCAGCTAAACCAGATGTGACTAAGACAGTGACTCTTGTTCCAGTTTAGCAGGAAAAACTATGGCAATGTGAGAGCAGCCTATAATTTAGCTATTACTGAAGCTTCACCATGACTACTCCTGTGCTCTAGAGAGAAATTTCATTTTGCAACACCAAAGACAGTAAAAAATTTTGGTTAAAGATATTCTCAAATAAAGTATTTTGCAATTAGACTTTTTTTTCCATCTGTAAAGCAGCTCAACTCAGCTATCTTCCATTAATCAGGTAAGGTATAAATATTTTAAACCTCTAACTTACAGCATGCTATCCTCTGAGAGGAATGGTGTCAGTTTTCCAAAAACTCTCTCATCTAGAGAACATTAAGAAGGCTGTATGCAATTTAGGAAGTCTATGATATTTATTTTGGTTAACATCTTGCGTAAAATGGCTATGTTCCTGAAGTTACAAAAATAATATGTTAAATTCCTACGGGCATCTTTTCCCTAAATGATGTTATATTTAGGAGAGATATGTACCTGAAATAGTCAGTACTCTTGTATATAAGAAGAAATAGTATCAATCGGAAAGAATTCATGAGGCCAGCTTAAAGGAAGGATATAAAGCTACCTCATCTAAAAAAGCTGCTCAGATGAACAGGTAAGGTCTCTGAGCAGGATTTTTCCTATTAAAACTTAAAAATACTTCTTTAGCCTTTTGGTTTATGTGAGTTAATATTATGTGCAGAATGAACTACTGTTCTGCCTTAAAGTTCACACATGCACTGGCACCTAAAAAGCTGAGTGTTCTCTGAACTACTTTCTTTTTGAGTGCAGCCATTATAAGTGCTTTTTACTATTTATCTAAAGAGCTTACAGAGTAAGCTATCTACTCTTGTAGAATTGCTCTTTTAGGAAAAAATAAACTGTTTTATTACCTTTGCCTTTATTTAATAACTTTGATATGGGACAGCTATATAGTTGAGTTGTAAACTAAGAGCCAAAAAATTACTTTTTTTTCTATTCTATTTCTTTGATGTTTCTAAGTATAGTCCTGATGAAGCCTCATTGTTCTGTAACAATATCAACCCAAGACAAACTTGCAGCACCATGGAGCATTTAAAGAGACAGACTCTGGTACATGTTCTCTTGCTGTTACGGAGTGATACAATAACTGGTGAGGAATGAACACTTCCGAAAATGAATCAACTTGTTCCAGTAATTCCAAAACCAGACTAAATCAAAACACTTTTATTTTTTGCTTGGTATATAAAACTGATTCCCTCATGAAACAGAAGTATTAATTAGCATACAGTTCATTTGGAGAGGTAGATGGTAAGAGGTTTGACAATAGTAGCAATTTTACAGTTAGATTTGGCACATTAAAGCTAAGCTTTTGTACAGACTTCAAACCAAGCTACTCCTTGAGGCACTCTGTCCCTACACACATCAGCAGCTAGGAAAAGATGCTAAAAGATCTGAAAGACAAAAACAAAAGAAAGTAGTTAGAGAAGTACCAATCCTAAATGAAGCAACCCATGTCTAAAAACATGCACTGTCAGAGTATGCCACAGAGAGCTAGTTAGAAAAATTGGTATTTTTCCCAGCTGTTTTATAGGGCTATTAGATTACAAAATAACTTTTTAAAACCATGAAGCTATCCCCAAGGGTACAGGAAAATAATCAAAGCTGTTGTGAGATAACTGAAGCACTTTGTCTGCTGGAAGCCAGATCTTCAGAAAAACTTGTTCACAGTCACTTGACACCTACAGAAATATCAGGCATCTATTCTGCCTTTGAAAAGCAGGGGGAGTCTGGGTAGCTAACAATGAGCCCATTAGACAGAATTATACTTCCTTTTCACTCTACAGAGGTGGTGCTCACTGTGCAAACATGAACTCTATTGGCTCATCGTCAAAACACCAGGATTACAAATAAATTGCCTATTTTGAGGAAATGCTTGCAAGAGATACAGTGAAGGAAAACAATTCTCTATATAGGTAGTATGACTAAAATTGCTGTTCCAGTGACTTGCCTGTAGCATCAGCAGAAGCAAGTGCTTGATTACAAAATCAGAAATGGAAGATAAGGGCTGTAATTGAGAAATAAAATACTAAGCCTTTTTAAGCTCTGTATGTGCACACAATTGAGACACACAAACCAAACATACTTCCTGACATCCACACCCAGGAACTAGTAGTTATTGGCAAAGCTTAGTGGAGAATCATAGGTAGCACAGATTCAACTATAGCTAATTTAACTTCTTATAAATATTAAGGTCATCAGTCTATAATGCTGACAAGTTATTTGATTTCCTCCTTCTTGAACTGTTGCTCCCAGCTGAAGCCATAATAGTGTGATCATAAGTCAGTGTCCAAAATACTTATCTTTGAAATAAGAATAGTTAAGGCTCACAGTAGAAACAACTTTAAAAACTACAGGAACTCTAAAACACATTTCAGTTACACTACTATAATGCATTGCTCAAGATAGTCTAGGAAGTGTGTGTGTATGGGCGAGGGGGGGGGCGTTAATACAATTAAGCATCAACCTCTGTACTCTGGGTTTTATTAGCATGAACTGCTTGTATTACACACAAACTTTCTGGAAGCTTTCTGCAGTCTGCTTGAAGGTAGTGAATGGTTAAGTTCTCAAATGAGAGAACAATTTTAACAAATCTGATTGTGGTCATCTTTCTTTAAAGCTATATAAATAACACAACTTACATCCAGCAAACTACAATTCTTTGGGTAATGCAGGTCTGCTACAAAAACAGAATCCCTCAAGGTTAAGACTCACTATGAGGTTTCTAAGGGTTATGAACTATTAAAGCACATCAGGTGATTTGAAATAATGTTGTATATGCTGTCACCCCCAAGAAATGCAAGGTGAGGGAGATGGTAAAATTTTTATGCATTTGTTATATGCGAAGCAGCAAATTACTGAGATTCAAACACTCTTGGTTAGAATACTGTGGATCTAAACCCCACCCAGCTTTCTATAGAGGTTAGTCTAAAACTTAATTACCAGAATTTTCAAGCAATACCAGACTAGTAATTTAGCTTCATAGTGATAGCAACAGTGTTAATCAACCTATAAAAGTTTTGGAATGTAAATCGAAATCAAGAGTGAGCTGTTTCTAGTTATTTATACTGCCTATCCATGTAGTAGCTTATTTAAGTGGAATACAGGCCTTGATACAATTCTTGGACTATATAGCCTTTCCTTTTGAGTTAGAGGAAATGTCCTATAGAGGACAGTGTTCTTACTTTAAGACCACCACTAGCCTACTCTTGGAAGTTCTCTTCAAAAGTTTTAGTTTAGGTAGCTTGTCAAGAAACTAGAAGAAAATCCTAAGAACCAAAGTCTGCTTTAAGTATCTGCTGCAATCTGAATTCACCAAGTACACTGTCAGGCAATAATTCTAAGTGAGAAAATGGAAACAATACCCTTAAAAGGAGGGAAGATACAGCACAATTAATGTCAAGCCAGGTTAGTCAAAATAACAGCTCACTAGTAGCCGGCCCTGCTACTTCTGCTGCTGCAATAGAAAGTGGTTGAGGCTCTGCAACAGCTAAATGCCACTCACAGTGCTTATGAGCAGCATTTGTACAGTCCAGTGCAGAGCTACCACCACGGTGTGGGAGGAGGGGCCCAAAATGGGGATCTAGACCGACAACAGCTGCAGAAGTCAGATGTCTCTTCTCAATGTTTTTAACACAGACAGCCTCATTTAAAGCTAGCTATTTTTAATGACAAAACAAGTTTATGAATCATAATTCAAGAACTTACCACTGAAAGATACCAATGTAGTTCACATAATTACAAAAATGAACAAACTTTCTGGGGTCTGAATGGATTTGTACTTGAAGATACTCCTGTCAGTAGGGGATCATGTTGTGCATTTTGCAGGCAGAACTGCTTCAAGTCTGCTGCAGCCTGAGAAACCTAGTCATAATAAAGTCTGCATTAGTATTCACTGACCATACTCTTTACAGAAGATATAACCTACATGACAATGGATAAAGAATGCTGTTACATGATTCTGGGTTATAGCTAGGTTGAATTTATACAGCAGTTTCATCTCACTTTTTGGTTTCTGACTAACAAGAAATTGTACAATACTGGAACAAGAATTCATTTGGAAAAACTTTGACACTGAAAACTTCCAAGCATGAAACCGTATGAAAGAGGAGCCACATCTTGAAGATTGCTTTGTAACACACACAAAGATCATTGTTCCAGCATCAATTCTCTTTAAAAGGACAGCCTGTAGTTTAAGACTCTCTACCCCAATTAACTGGCATTTTATTTTCCCTTGGAAAACTATCCTTACGATGAGATAGCGTATTAATTTTATTTTTTGGTAGGCTGTACCTACCTGAGAACAGTGAAATAAATTCTTTGTCTTTCTCTTCCTTGCTGTAACCCTGAACTGCTCATAGAAAAGAATTATCAAACTGAAGGAAACTAGCATCTTTATTGATATTTTTTACTTGCAGTTTCCTCATAGTCTGCCTAATATGACACAGGGCCTATCGCACACAGAAAAACGCACGCAACAAATGGATTTAATATGTCTTGCAGCTAAGTCTCCATTTTATAGTGCGATGTTCAGGCCAGGCGAGGCAACCTGTTGTCAGCCCCGACTCCGGCAGCCCTTTTCGACAGGGCTTTGAAGGAAAGAGACACTCCCCAGAAAAAGGAAATGAAAGGGGAGAGTAAGGCATGTCCATCCCATCCAGGGGAGCGTTTCGGCCGGGGAACGGCTCCCGCCTGCCCCCGCCTGCCGCGGGACACCCAAAGGCCGCGGGGAGCGAAGGGCGCGGCGGGGCCGCCCCGGCCCC
>NW_020447641.1:5413764-5442643 GCF_003343035.1 Apteryx rowi | reverse complement strand
GGGGGGAAGGGGGAATCCTACTTTGTTGGGGTAAGCTTCCAAGTGATTCCTGGGAAAAGGCCCCTGAAATCAAGGAAACACAAAAATGTGATTTTTTTTCATTGTCTACATTGGCAGATTAGATGAGAAAATAATATTCGGTCTAAGCTAGCAAATGTTGTTGATATTCTCAACTGAATTACTGGTTTGAAGGTTATTCTGAGACACAGTGAATGAAATTGTTAACTTTACTTTTGCCAGCRTATTTGGTCCTTGACTGCAGCTTAGAAGGTGGTTAATATTTATTGCAGAAAGCATCCAAAAACGCAGATGAAGCCTGGAATAATGAAATGGAGTGAAAATTAGTAATACAAAATGCAAGAACTTGCATCTATATAGGCCTAATAAGAATAATCTCTTCTACAACCTGGGGGTGTCTTTGGTGGTTGAGACTAGCTGAGGAGCAATGACGGGACGCGCTAGCCAGGTCGTTTGTGAATGCTCGTTGCAGTATAGTCATGAAAAGGACATAGAGCCTTTTAAGTAGATTTTTCCTACAGACGTGAAGAAATCTTAATTCCACTGTACAGAGCCAGGGAGAGACCTCATCTTGAAAGTCTGGTCACTTATGTCCAAGAAAATGTGAATTAGAACTAGAAGGGGTGCAAGGAAGAGCCATTAAGACGGTAAGAAGAGCAGAGAGCTTGTTTAGCAGAGTGTGGTGTGTTTAAACTAGCAAAGTGGAAGTGGAGAGGAGGTATGACTGCTCTCCAAATACAAGTATGATAAACCCAGGGAGGAGGAGCTGCTCGTGTGAAGGACGGCATTGGCACATGCACAGCGGGTGAGTTTATACCTGTGGAGGACATCCAGCTAGGCTGAAACTCGGAAGGTTTGTAAGTGATAGAATAGTGAGGTTCTGAAACAGCCTTCAAATGAGGGTGCTGAGAAGAATCCTAAAACACTAGGGTGGAGCCAGGGTAGCTTATGAAAGGATTTTTCCAACATGGTTGCCTGATACAGTCAGACTTCTTTGGAATACCGTATTTGGCCAGTCTAATATGAAATGTGAGGTATATGAATGACTTGGCTTCAGTTCACAGTAATTGCCCTCTTATTAAAGATAAATCCAGACCTTGCAAGAATCCCATTTTGTGTCTTTAGATACATGATGGAGTTGCATAGAAAATTATATGCGACTAAAGTGTTTTTAGAAAAGGACAAAGAATGTTAGAGGAAGTATTCCAGGGTAGATCCCCKCAGAGCTGTATGGCTGCGATTATGTTGTTCACCGAGTTACTTAGGTGATCCTCGCTTCTGTAGGAGGTGTGGTGAGCCTGTTTGTCTACAGTTAGCTAGAAGCTTTCGGCCTCAGTCCATAAACAGCTTTTTTATTCTTATAAGTGGAAAAGAAGAAAAGTAAATTAAAATAAAGGAAATTAATGGAATAACCTCTCCCATAACAGATTTATCATGGAACTCATTCTTAAAGAATGCTTAGATCAAAAAGAAAATTAAAAAGTGCATCTGGCATTCACTGTGATCAAGTAGAGGGATCAATATGTTCAGTCGAATGAGGCCTCCAACATCACAGGTGAGAGTTCTTACACTTTTTAGAAAAAGTTTTTTGTTTCTTAAATAAAAATAAAAAAATACAAAATAAGCAACCTTGCAACATTTCTAGAAGACTTGAGRGAAAAAATTTTCTTTTAACATAGTAAACATAAAAAATCATTTTTTTCCTTGTTTATATTTAGTAATTCAACAACTGCAGAAATATTTAATGTAGCTTATTTGCATGGCTTCTAGTTACAGGGAAGCCTTTTCAGAAATTTATGATCCTTGCTAATATAATTTTAGTTTCACCAAAAATGTTAAGACCCAGCTATTAGTAGTGCCATGACTATCAGAGGTTTGGGCACAGTCTAAGTGAACTTTCTYGGAGCAGGCTGAGTTATTCTTGTCACAGACATTACCGAGAGCACTTCTGTGCTTCCAAGATGGCTAATATTGTTAACAATGGTGAGAAATATTTTGAAAATTTTTTTGTGCTGGCAAGGTCTCATTATGCAGCTTTGTACTACCTTTGGATCAGGCTTTTAGGGCTTTGCAGTTTTTATGAGTTGAACAAGGTTGAAATTTTAGCGGAAGTATTCAAGTATCCGTGGTATACACTCTAGAGGATCAACTATTTTTGGTAAGCTCTATCCATTGCTGTCACAGTGACATGCAGCAGCAGCATAGGCTGTCTTTTCTCTCATTTTTATTGTTGAGCTTGTTCTAATGTGATTTTTTTTCGATGCTGAGCCTATTGTCAGTTGGAATGCAATCAAAATTTGTTCTGGTCATCATTTTCATCTAGAACATCATTGTTCTAGTCCATGTACTAACAGCAAAGAAACAATACCTGCCTCTAGAAATTGAAAGTCCAACTAAGGAAAATAAAGCACAAAGGAAGAGGATTTAATAATATATCTATAGCTAGGATAATCTTTTCTTACTTGATTTAGTTGGTGGAGCTTCATGTTTTTTATGTCCCGGAAGAAGTGTGGAATTTCAAGCTGAATACAGTTTCTGCAGCTCTTTCTAATAAATTCATCTCAGCTGGATTTATAAGGTGAGTTTAGTCTTAGGCAAGAATCTATTGACAGCACCTATAAAACTTTTAACTTCACGTGCATGGTAGTTCCTCTACACTGTCCTTCAGTCATTTACTACCATCATTGCTCTACAGAGTAAAATTACATCTGTCGGAAGAGACCTGTTCTCTGATCATCTCCAGAGGGTAAGTGGTGCCTATGACTAGCATTATGCCTATTTGAACTACCTCAGGCTTAGCCCCATTGCAGCCCATGGTCTAGACCTCTGAAATGGGATTGCTGAAGAATAATTTATCTTGTAAAATCACAGTCTTAAATTCTTTCTCTTTCCTGGAGCCTGATTATCGGAATCTTGAATTTGTTTCTGCAGTAGGCCGGGTTCAAGAGGAGACTTGGAAAAGACTTGCTATCTCAGAAGAGCCAGTAACTTTCCAGGAATAGGTATATGAAGTTTTGAAGTCTGAAGAAAGAACTTAACCCATATTTCTAAAAGGGAAGCATTACAGCCCATTCAACCACCAGTGTATATCTTCTTTCTTTTTCAATAATATTTTTGAACAGTTGCCTGCAACCACATGTGCTATGTGTGCTCTCAGATAGCTGTTTGGGAGGACTTGCTAACTAATAATTCTCTAGGGTGCTATGCAATGCTACAGTAAATTAATATTAGCAATAACTAGCACAATGCTGGTATATCACTGTCTTAAAAAAAATTTTTTTTTAATCTTTTCTTATTATAATCTAGGAGAGGGAATAGCAATCATGCTGGTACTAACAATGTTTGAACATTGTTGATAGCACTGTCCAGTCATGTGCCTGATGAGTCTAGTATTGTGTGAGTCAGCTGAACAAAGGATTCCTAGATCTAAGTATAGTCCACTTCCATTAATCATAAAATTAGAGGAAAATATTAAGTGTGTAATCATCTATGGCCCCAAGTTCTCACTCCCATGGACTTGATTTCTCAGCCTCTGTGATCTTTTTATTTTTTCCTCATTCCTTACCACAGAACCCATACTTTTGTTATTTCTAGATGAGGTTGCTGCAATGAACTCTAGTTTGCATTACTTTTAGAGGAACACCCTGAAGCAAGTGATGTAGATGTGACTATTCTTCTGTTAGCTGGTGGCAGCAAAAGGGAAGAGTATTATACCTGGTTCCTAGCAGCTGCACTGGCAAGCTGACTATTTTCAGATATTTCTGCTGTATATCTCAGGAGCTATATAATCTAAGTAAATTTCTCCTATGCTACATCGTAGTTCCTTAAATCAGATGTATTCCCCTCTATTTATACAGCTCTTAGATTTCCGTGCTGGTTTGGAAGGATGTTATCAGTGAAGGATGTTCAGTTCTAAAATTCCCTGTGAAAGAGCTTACATTTATTGGGTTTCAGGGGACAGTTCAAGGGGCATATCTTCTCCGAGCTTGAAAAAATAATGGTAAATGAGAGATGTTTGAATTATAGATCATCTGTTTTCTCATATCAGGTCGTGGAAGGATGTATATTGAATTATATGCTCCTCCTTCACATATTTCTTTATAATTTGAAATAAATGAATAAATTAGGGCTAACATCTGCAGCAGATATGGACAAAAAGAGGATGTGGAAGCAGTAAACAGAAGCTAAATGCGTGGTGCTAAGTGTATAGGGACCAAGCGGTGTGGCCTAGATGTGTCCACTCAGCAGAATGCTTGATCTTGGGTCTCCTTTGTCGTGTCCCATGCTCCAGGGCAGAAATATGATCTTGAGGAGGGTCCTCTAAGTCCAGGGTGATTGAAATAATGTAAGGGCAGCATTGTAGCCCACTGGAGTACTGGGTGAAACTTTTATAGGCTGAAACTGAGAGTATTTTTTGCATACTTTGGCTGTGAAATGAAGGCATATAGGACTCTCTGAGAGTGCAAACCCTGCTGGGGTAATATTGAAGGCCTGTCCAAGCAGAGGGAGCTGAACCTGCTGCGTTCTTGTCTGTACTGAGAATGGCATGTGCTGTCCCCAGACTATGTTTGTGCATTGCTTGAAGGGTGATAGCTGGCCTGGGCCAAAACCATGTTAGACAGTGTACTAAGCAGCATGGATGATCAGAAGTCCTAGGCTGCCTGAATTTGCTCTCTGGTTTATTTTATGTTGCAGCACAGAAATAATCAGGATTGCTTATGTTCTGCTGAAGAACTTGTGCATTCCTCGTGCGCATTTTGTTTTATTCTGTGGAGATGCTTTTTATTCTGTGGTGATTTCCATACTGAGCTCATACTTCAATATTTGCATGGTTTCCAGTAGTACATTAAATGATGTAATTCATATTTGCATCAGCTCTCTTTCATCCTCTAGCTATGGTAGAAATCTTTGCACTGAAGTGTTTGGTTGTGATTTAAAATACATTTGCATATGTACATACRTGCACACACCCTGCTCTAAATTTGTGTTGGAGAAGATAAAATCAAAGGAATGTGTCTGGCATTTAAAGTGGACAGTGATGAAGTCTCTTCTAGTGCATAGTGCCTGAAAGAGTATGTTCTACATTGTTGGACCAGCCCCCCCCAACTTTGCCACCTAGATGGAAATGTTTTACTGCGGTTTTGATTGCTTTTGTTATTCATCTGCAGACGAGCAAAAGCATTATAAAGGGGGTCCTTTTCAAGTTTCAGGTCTTTCGATATTCTCTTTTTGTATGGGTTCCTAAAACATGAACATTGTCAGCTAATGTTATGACAGCCTTTGTAATACAGTCTACCATAATTTGATGCAATATCCTGACTCTACCTCACCAAGACTGTCTTACCTGTATGTAATTAGATTCAGTTCCAGGAGCATGGTTCCCATTTTTGGTCATTCTCTTCATGCAAGCCAATGTGTATATAGCATTATCTTCCCCCTCTTACTAACTAGCCATCGTTATTTGATCTTACAGATGTATTAATGAATAACAACATTCTAGGGTGTCTCCTTACATCACACTAAGAGTGCTGCGGGAGAAGCTTGGAGAGTACCTGGGTGGAGTTGCAGTTGCAGATAAATTTATATTTTTAAAATGCATTGGGAAAAAACTAGCAGTGGTAAGTTAATACTTTTTTTTTTTTCCTCTAGTGCTATTCTGCTTTTTGATGTAAACAAAGGGTTTAGTTCCTGCAGATTAAATACTATCACAAGAAAACAGGGATAACTTTAGGAGCACTGCTAGCATTTGTTCTTACACATGTTGGAGCACAAGCTCTTATCAGAACTACTTCCTCAAACACAGGCACAGCTGGCCAGGTATATTAGAAATATCTTTTAAAGCATCAGACGTAATTTTTTGCCATCCGGTGGAAGATACCAGTTTGATAAATCAGTAGATTGATTAAATATGACAAATCTAGTTGCATACAAGAAATTCCGCACTATGGTCATTATTACCAGTACATGGTTAAGAGTATGGTGTTGGAAAGAATTTTCAATGAAAATTGCGTGTGTCAGAATTCCTCTAAAGGTTCCTGCTGTGACCTTCGCAGTGGCCTCTAAGATCAGTCTGTGGCTGGACACTCCTCTGTGTGTACATTTCTGGTTAGTCCAGTAATACAGCCTGAGATTTATGCCATCAAAAAGCTACATCTCTAAATCATAACTGTTCCTCACATTGATTCCCTGCGTAGTTAGTTATATTAAAAGTTATAGCTAAAGATTAAATAAAGTTGAAAATCAGTCTAAATGTTTATTATATAATACTTACGTCACTTAAATCTTTGCATAAGTACAGAATACTTTTTTCACCTCTTACTCACTTCTAATTCTCACAGATTAGGAAATTAATTACAAGCTGTAAATTTGGTGCTGTTCTTTATCTCATTTGTAGTCATCACTAAAATTACCCCATTGAAGACTAGAATAAATATTAGTAATGTGCAAAAGTTAGTTAGAAAAATATGAAGACAAACTGAAAGATTGTGACAGGATGTTAATCTAAAAATATGCAAATGTTTTCAAACAATTCAAGTGGTTTTAACTGGGTGATATTAAGTAAAATTGTATATTTGCTCCCCCACTGATAGTTCTGATGTAAATGGAGAAATTTTGCAGCTCCACTGAAAATGTCAGGAATATAATAAAAATTTTCTTTGTCAATTAGAGAATTAAAGATATTAGTAGAAACAAGTGAAGATTTTTAGCAACAAATTAAAGATATAGTTTTAATTTGGGGGATTTACTATTGCTTGATATTTAACTTTGTAAGGAAGGGTAAAGCAATAAACCAACAAAGTGGTTTATTTGTTGTTTAGGGTCATGGTAACCTCATGCAATTATATCTCCATGATCAAATATTTGTTGAGGTTTTTTTTACAGTCTTCTGTTTCACAATAGTAACAATGTAAGCAATACTAAGAGCTGCACCCTACTTGCAGAGTAAGGGCCTTTAAATGAAAAATAAACATAAACCAAAACCTTGTTCATTTTCTCTTCATTTTCTTTCATATAGTCTATGAATGTAACAATGAACCAGTGGCATTGCCTGGCCATAACTGAGAACAGAATGTGTCCCCAAACTTAGTTCAGTTTAATTATTTCATTATTTAAATGTAAGCTCAGATTTCTTTTTCTCTACTGAAGAGCATACATTGATTATCTTAGATTTTGTTTTTTAGGAGAACTATGTTGAAATCAGAAATTGTATCACACAATGGAAGTTGTATCACACAATGGAAATTAAGATAAATGATAAATTCAAGAAACAGAAGTGTTCAGGAGAGTTGTAGATTTTTTTTCTATATACATTAAATATTTTGCAATGTTATATAAGGTGAATAGAGCATACAAACTCATCATTTCTATTCAGATTCAACTTGAAGCAACTTCTGGTGAAGACAGTTGAAGACTTTCTTTTGCTGTGATAGTTGGATCAGGTCCTTTGAACCAAAGTGCAAAAGATAAAAATGTTTATTCAGATATCCATGTACTCTTGTGGATCTGATTTAGAGTTTGAAAACTAGACAAAATGTTTTTGTGCCATGTCAGAAAACAAAATAGTATTCTGTGTTGTTTCTCCCCGATCAGGCCATTCCAGAAGACAATATTGATTAAGAAAAATGTAACATGTAAAGATGATGACAGAATATATAAATTAAGTGATATTCAACATTACTGTTAAAAAAGTATTTTATTGGTTACACTTTCATTCTTCATCTTCCAAGGTGAAAGCAAAGCAAGAAGCAGAACTGGAGCTGAAGTCATTTGCTCCTCCTTATGTATGTATTGTATGGCTTTTAAACTACCATTTTCTAAAACTTTTTACATTGCACATTTCTTCTTTCATGTCTGATTAACATACTGCATATTTTAGGCACTTTATCCTGAATTATATTTATTACCTGGAGTGGAATACTTTGAAGATGTTTATCCATTATCATCATCAACTCAAGAAAGACATCACTTTAATGCAGAAGCTAGTAGGTTTGGTCATGGATCAAGATTATCCAGTCTTCCCCCCGCAAAAAATGAAAAAAGTAAACGATTTTTAGAAAGCAGACAAAACAGTCATCTGCTAGAAAATCAGGAAGCGCACAGTTCTGGGGAATGGGGTGAGAAAGAATCTGTTCTGGTTTTGCACACAAATCATGATCAAGGCCAGAACAACGGGATTCAAGAAAAACAGATTCAGCTTAGAGAGAAAGGTAAGTTTATCCAATGTAGTGAAGGAGAAGAAGAGAAGAATAACTACTATGGTTAACATTTGCAATAAAATAATATTTCTCTTTTTTGATGTCAATTATTATGCAGATCAAAATGGATCCAGTGGAGCTCTCTTTGTGCCAAGTAATTCAAATACTGCAGATGGGGAATCTGGGAAGAACTGTATGTTATTACAGAACTCTCAGCAAAATCGTCTCAGCCAGGATCAAAAAGGGCATAATGCTCCCGAATGGAATGACAAAGCCAAAGGAACTGCTCTTACTCTTCATGTAAACCACAGTGATGAACAAGGCCAAAATAACCCAACCCCTACAAATTACATTAAATATCAAAAGGGTACTGTTCCTTGTCATCTTTTTGTGAAAGCACGCTTTTTAGAAAGTGGGCACAGCAAATGTAAGATTAAAAAGAATCTTTAGTCAAAGCGTAATTTGGAAAATTGCTGTCAGAACAGTATTCTAATTTYTTATTAGAAAAATATCTTTCAAAGAGCTGTAGTTTTTACTTTCTATTAGCCATTCTTTATCACTATCTACTGGTATAGGAAACACTTTAATATAATTGATGCATTTGTCTAATCTTTTTTATATGAAAACAAATTACTAAGCTGCCGCTTGTTATTTGTAAAGCTAGGAAGATGATCCCATAATTATAATTCAAAATGAATTTTAAATGAATAAATCCTGTTATCAACATATCAGGGAAAGCAATTTACTCACTTCCACTTTCATTGTCATTTTATCCATGACTACATCAATACTGGAGGGAAAGTGTTTCCTCCCCTCCCTCTGATATAATGTTGATCTATTTTTATACTATTGAACAGTGTGATTCTTAAGACTGAGGTGAGAGGACTCTTTGACTGGACTGCATGGAAAATAGTACAGAAGTATGGGGGGGAGGCTTAAAGCACATAAAAAGTAGCTAAGCTAACAGTTCTATGCCAAAACCAAAAATGTTTTTTGAAAGGRATCTATTAGCTACTACTTTCTTTAAATTAGGGTGTCTTATGGATACTAGAGGCCGTTAAGTCTCTGAACAGTTATCTAGTATTCTTAATATTCCTAAATTTTTAGTAATGGTGAAGAAAGAAATGGTGGAAATATTTAAATTGGATTTGAATGGCCATTGTTATAGTATTAGCAACAAAATTGTAACTTAAGTTGTTTTTGAAGAAATAGTTTTAAGAGACAAGTCTCAATATTTGAGTAGAATTTTACTGCTAATGTACAAAGGTGGCCCTTGTTCTATTATAAATTTCTAAAGAGCAGTTATTGGATGAGGCAATATTCAAATTTTCATAGGCATGGGCACCTTGTAGAGCTTAACTAAAACAATCCTCTGGATATCCAGCACTTTGAATTAGAAAACAAAATTTGGATATTGTGATTTTTGAGAGTTGTCTGGAGAGTGTATTAGACAAGGCTTTCTCAAATGACTTTTCAGTAATTTCAGTTTCCAATCATAATCTGTCAAAAATAGCTTTGTCCTTCCATCACCGTATTAACTGAAGTATGAGTTAGGTAAATACACACACACACACACACACACACACACACGCGTGTGTGTGTTTATGTGTATACATACATATATATATATGATTGATAAGTTTTATATATATATATATAAAAGATATATATGACAAGTTTTCTGAAATGTAATTTTGAATGATGAAGGCTGTAAGATTTTGTCAGATAAAGTAAAGGTAAAGTCATTCAGCACCTTTCTTTTGAAATATTTGTTTATTTTGTGGCTATTTTTAAGCAGGTAACGTTTATTCGTTAACATATTAAATRCAAAACATTTTGCTGTCCCTTTCTTTGCTGGCTACAGTTTGTAGGGAATCTTCAGTTGCTTAAAGGTAGAAAGTGTTAGATACGGAATTAATTTAGGGAAGGTGAAATAATTAAGTGGTTTCCTTATCTGTGTTATCATTCCCTGTACTAGTTACCAGAATTACTTAGATATAAACTCTCAAAAACAAAAGACCATTTTTCACCTTTATTTCTTTCCTCTGTTATTCATACAACATTGCCATACCCCAGAGAAAAGTTTATTTATTGACTTGATTCACTGAATTTCTAATACAGGTTGGAAAGTCAAGGTATTGGCACTCAAGAGCTTGGTTTTTTTTGAGTGTAATCTAAACATTTTGATCATTTTCTTGTCACAGAACTAATCCCCAAATTGCCAGTCACAAACATGGAAAATAAYGACCATCAAGAAGATACCAAACCAAGAAGGAACAGAACACAGGATTCTGGAATTCCTAAAACGTGGGAAGAACAAACCATAGGACATATACATAATAACCAAAGGTTAGTAAATAATGATTCTGATCAAATAATGGTTAATATTAATTTGTAACTAGAAACTTATTTTAAAGACTTTAAATAAATGAAAGAAAATGGAA
Organism: Apteryx rowi; assembly: GCF_003343035.1. Taxonomy (NCBI): domain Eukaryota; kingdom Metazoa; phylum Chordata; class Aves; order Apterygiformes; family Apterygidae; genus Apteryx; species Apteryx rowi. The sequence goes on along the minus strand of NW_020447641.1, from coordinate 5,431,986 downwards.
AAGAAAAGCATTTAATTGCATAAATTTTCACTTGCTTCTTTGTTTTATCTTCAGCTTGCAACAGTACAGAACTGGCAAGTCTGTAGCTGATCCTGGTGAAAAACAGGATAATCAGGTGTGTTTTCCCAGCTAACATGTATTAATAGTGTGAAGCAATAAACACAATCCTCCACATAGAAATAGTCTAATTTTATCAGACAGCTAACTCATTAGAAAGATGAAATATTCAAATACAGGCTTGAGAATAATTCAGAAAAGTTAATTCATACTCTGCTACTTTGCAGATTTGCTAATGAAAAACCAACTATTTATGAAACAACGAAATCCTCAAAAGATGTTATTGCTGTGATTATCATTTAATAGAAACTAGATATACAGTAATTATCTCAGTCTTATTAATGTTAGCTGGATTTTTTTATAGTTGCTTGACAATAATGTTGTATTGGTTTTATTAGTGACATTTTTATAAATTCATATTTGTTATGGGATAAATCTTAAAAGTCTTTACTCAAGCAAAACTTCTGATAAAAGACCTCTACAATTCTTTAAAACATATGTACAATACAGCATAAGTGGAACATATTTAGGAAGATAAAAAGCACCCACATGCAATCATATATACACCATTAAAACACTGATATTAGGGAATAAATAGATACAACTGTCACATATGGGCTCTTGCAAAGAAGTGATTTTTGTCTGGTAGTTAGAAGAGTGGAACGGTAGTGGAGTCTTATGAAAATAATAATGGAATTGAAAATCCGCTTTTATAAATTTTACTTTTGAAATGGGTGGTCCAGCCTTTGCTAAGCAATGAACCAGATGTCAGGCTTCAGGTCAGTTACTTCCAGTCTCTCATGGGAGTGTCAGTAATTCGTGGGTTGTGGACATGCACAAGAATATTTAGAGATAGCCTACATTTTTCTGGAGGAGAGAAGACAGGGAGAGTGGATGGAATCATCCTGTAGGCTGCTTTTCTGAAAGGAGAGGAGACTGAAAAGAAAGGACAGTTTGCAACATTTTCACATACCGTTCTGCAAAGCTTTTAAGCAAAGAGGGATTTCAGGCACGCTGACCTTTCTTCAGAGATGCCAAACTTGTCTGTTTTGCCTACTTCCATTTGGTCTAATAAAAATATTACTTCTCTCACCAAAAGCATATATTCTACTACTAAGTTTTTCATCTGTGGATTTGCCTTTGGAATTAATTATTGTTTCAATTTTCACCCTGCTTTGGTTATTGAAAAAATATTTTTAATGTRCTGTTTGTGCTCAGAAGGAACCTCATACCAATTATGTAAAGTACAGTCTCCAGTAAGAATTCTTTCCTTACCACAGAGAATTGGATATGGCAAGTGTTAATGGATGTATCTGCATAGTTTATCTACTGCTGTAGAATGTAAAAATTAGCTGTAGATAAATGCCTTAATTTGTCAGTGAAAAGAAATTTATACAATACAAGATTATAGGAAATCTTGGAATTTGGTAATTTTTCAGGGGTACTGAAAGATTCACCACTTAATAAAGTGTCTCTCTCAAATATGTGTGAAATAGCCTGTTCTAGTTATAAAATATTGACATTCTGTTTAACTGATACATGGCAGTGTGGAGGTTCATATTTAACTATGTTTAACTCTTTCTGTATCATTTTTATTAGTTGCTAAATAAAATATTATTTTGTCAACTCTACAAGCCAATGTGAATTTCAAAAAGAAGTTTTTTCTTCTAAGTTCTTTCTTTCTCATTTACCATCCCCAAGGATTAAAGTGCTTTGGGCCAAATTTTGCCCACATGTTCCCCTCTGCAATTTTGTTTGCAGAGGTCTAGCTGTTTGGAATTTAGTAATCACCTCTACTGATGATACAGAATAAAAAAGCTTACATTCAGAATTCAAATCCAGCTCTCCCATTCATTCAGGTCACTTACAGGCAGGGCATAGGTGTGTGGGATGACTGATGATAGCTTATAGTTCATATTAACTCAGATAAAGGCTTTTCTCGTGTGCAATGTAACTATTTAGGATTACAAATTATGTTCTTATTGTTGTTTCCTTTCACTCTCTAGGCAGATGAGAACAACCAAAATCATCTTACATGTCCAAAAGAATATCTTTCTCCTCCTAGCCCACCTTTTCTGGCACTTTCTGTGAATCCAGCTCAAGTTCCTGCAATTCAGGCAGAAAGTAAGTATATGCATCCAGAAAATCAAAGGGGAGTGAACTGAATCAAAACTGAACAGTTAATGAAGACAAAAATATTTATTTTATGAAAGAACTTGTATGTATGTACGTACATTTGTTCACAGTCTTGTTACAAAGGTTAATTTGTGGTTGGAAAATTCCAAGCAGTTATCATTACATAGCTCTTCATAGAACATGGCAGAGGTTCCCAGTGCTTGAAAACTCTCTTGTGGATAGGAGGAGGTAATAAGCGAGATTGGATAAAATACTGTTGGCTCAAGTGAGAATGTGGCTGACTGCTACTAGTATGGCTAAGGATCATCGCCCRTGATCTAGAAGGAGGATAGTGAGAGGGTAGGTGATTGACCCATTGTTGCGGACTAGTAAAAGCTTGAAATACCTCATTCTGCCTATAATTGAGTTTAAGGAAAGATTTTGCTACAGCTTACATCACAAAATATTTTGAGCAGGAAATAGTACTCTAGAGGCTTTTCTGGCCTCATGGCAACAGTTTTCAACATATGCAATATATAGCTGAAAACGTTCTGAAGGTAGTTTTAGTGATACATAGTCTAGGCATTTAAAGGGGTATTTACTTGTTCGTGTGCATATGAATGGCTGGATGCATGCTGGATTTCTCTCATTTTTTGGCTGCATTATGAAAATCTTGATTGATCATTCTCACTTACAGTATCCAAACACTTGCTAAATGTAATTATATTTTTAGAAAACAAGATGGCAGAACAACTGCAGCAGATGAAGAAAGACAGAAGATGCATGGAAAAAACTAGAGAAGACCTGATCAAAAAAGCCAGGGGGCTACTGGAACAAAATAAGCTGAGGAGATACCACGGTACACTTTTCATTTCTGTTGGAACTTCGAATGACTGAGAAGTGACACTAAAACCAATGTGAAGATGTTTGTCTCTTTGTCAGTGAGCTTAATTATAGAGAGAGCAGTTGGCTAAGCAGTAGCTCTTAGAAGGCTTATTTGTATAACAGTACGRTAGAAAGATTCAAGGTGGAAATGTCTGCTTCCACTTCTTTGTGGCAGTCTTATATATCTAAAAAAAAAATCCTGGCTTTTATAAACCATTAAAGTTAAGTCACATATGGACATAGAGTATCCAGAGAGCTACTTCAGACTTCTTCATTGTYTGAGGCCCAAGGCAATTCACATATTCTAAAACTACCTTTAATAATGGTGCTTACTCAGGTTTTGTTAGGACTTCCATTCAATCCACCAGCATAATACTTTTTATATCTCCTATCAAATGGTATTCAGCATATGGCATGGAAATTATAAGCTGTCATGACAAGCTTGACAGACCTCATTTTTTAACAAGGGTAGAATCTCATTGAAATCCTTCCCAAAATTTCGTGTTAAAATTTTCAAGTTTACACTTAAACTAGTCTCCCTAAGTCACATTCCAGTTTGATACAGAGATGAAGTTTAATTACTTCAATGTTCTGAGAGCACTGTCTTTGTACTTAAGTACAGCTGAATCACTGGGAGTCACAGCTAGATCACCTGTAGCTTTATTGAAAGGACAAGCCATTTCTTCCAGCTATTCTCTAAGGGCATGGCTACACTGCACTCTGCAGCATAATGAAGTCGTATTTTAAAAAAGCAAGCTTGGGTACTAGAAGCAGAGAATCTGTGGTAGCGTGGAGCTGCAGGCAAGCTAATTTACCCTGCTGAGATAAGTCCTAAATGCATTGTCTTAAATTATGTTATACAGTTAGGTAAATTAAAGGTTGTTTCACAAGGATTCAAACAGCTTCTGCAGGTTCTTACAGAAGTGCCTCTACCTCCCAATTATTTTAGTCAGACTTGTAGAGTTTCATAGGTGCTTTCACAAACATGTTTCTTCACAAGGTATGAAGGGCACACCATATACTGTAGGAACAGCAATATAGTCTATATTTAATTTCCTCCTAAGACTGTCACAGTGACAGTCACTCTAAGTTGTATGTTCTGTAGTCCTCCAACAGCTGGATTCTTTTTGGTAAGTAGCTGAGAAGAAGTTTCCTGCTTACCTAAAGTAAGCCTTGGAAGAAAGAAGCATTTAAGACACATTGCAGACTGGCAGATGTATCTTGGCCATACGACTGCCATATCAAATATGGGGGGTACATATGTGCCAGTCTTTGATAATATATTAACAGTGTAGCCCAAGGAATCATAGTTMAATGTAAAGGTAAATAACTGTTTCCCATAAATGCTCAAATTCTACATAAAGCTCCTATTTCTGTTACTTTGAAGCTGGGGACTTCAGATGGTGTTGGGCATACCAGTCTTCACAGGTCTGGAGCTCTTTTTCAGCCAAAAAATGCAGAACTACCAGGATGAATGAAATTTAGGTTCTGGAGCTTCTGTCATGTCTCAGAGGACAGATAGAGCTTTTTGTTTAGGTGATTACTTATTCAGAAAATTCTGTTGCAATTTGTAACAAATGTCACTTTAGCAAAGACTTTAACTAATGAAATCTACTGCTACATTTTATTATGCGTTTTGGCCAACTGAATCTTGTAAGATCAGTTGGTTGTTACTGTCTTCCAAACATCTTATGATAAGGTGAACAAGACTAAATAGTACTATGGTTTTCCTATGTAGTTCGTGAGGAATGGAAAAAGAAGTACTTTGAAACAAAGAAAGCTACAGTTTCACTGGAGGACATTTTAAACAAACTACGACAAGATTTAGAGCTTTACTACCAGAAATTGCTTTTGCAACTGGAAGCCAGAGATACCCGAAAACGACCAAATTACACAACAAATTCCAAGGTATTTGTGCATATTATTTAATCTTTTTACACGACCTGTTTTTATATAAAATATAAATGCCAAAAAACCAATTCATCATCAGCCAGTGTATAAACTAGCTCTAAAAACCAAATGTCTTTCAGTGAGCTGAGGTGGGGCCAATACAAAATTACTGCATCCCATTCTTAGTAAGACTAAAGAAATGCTTGAGTCTGACCATTTGAGTCTTTCTGCTTTGTGTTTGTATGATAGCCTCTGATGGCAAAAACCCCTTTGTTCAGTGCGATTAATGAATTGTTCAGTTCTACATGGGTCTCATCATCCCCAATTTCAAGTACAGAGATAATGAATTCTAGTTGTGTTTGGAGGAGAAAAAAAAAATCCCTGAGGCATTTGGAGTGGTTGCATCTGAACTGTTGTGCAACTATGAGTTCTGTGTTAATGGAAATACACTGTTGGTGTCAAATCATGGGCAGCTCAGAGAAATAAATAAAAAGATACAAGAAATGGGGAAAACACCCCTCCCAATAGTTAAATCTGCCAGTTTTCTAAATGTTTTCATAGAAGCAAGTCTGCCAGCAAACTGAAACTAGAGTAGGAAAAATAAACTGTAGGAAGCATATGTAATATCTTATGCTTGCATCTAAAAGCTGGGATACGATCTAAAATATATAATATATATTATTGGAACTGTCTTACTTTTATATTTTAGATATTTATATTATTAATAGGGTTGATACAATGTATTATTAGCTATGTYGGGGTTCAGATATGTTATTGCTTCTTTTTGGGGGGCCAGAATTTTGGGGCATGAGGGTTTTTTTGGGCATCTTTAGCTAGGCACAAAGAGATTATACAGGAAGGATATGCACAGCTTAAATGTATAAAGCAATTATTTATTGGCCAACACACAGAAGCTAGCTAGGATTTAACAAGCTGTTAGGCTAAGCTCTAAGTCTGCTCTCCACCCCGATAAGTCACCGAAGGAGTCTCTGCTGGTGAGGCAGGCATCTGTCAGATGGGGAAGGGATGGTGTCTGGGCTCTGGGGAACAGATCTTTGGTGCTGCTGGGCTGGCACCTTCCATCAGCTCTTTCAGCACTGGTGACACTGACCATTCCACCCAATGATCCAGTGATGCCTGAGCAGCCCCCCACGAGACTGATTGCCCTCCTGGTGTTCTCCTTTGCCATTGTGTATCTATCTTTCATGTTTTCTCAGCTGTCTGAGCCAAGGTTACACAGCTGTGCTGTGTCAGAGGTGGGCCTTGGACCCTTAAACACAGACAGCTAAACCCCTTGGGGGAGTGGGAAACAGGGGGAGCTTACAGCAGGAGTTAGCAGAGGGCTACAGTTACCACCTAATGACTCTTTGTAGGAGCAGCCTGATCGCATCATTTGCCTCAGCTGGCACTTTAGTAGTATTTTTAAAGGCTTGGAACATCAAGAGAAGATTACCACATGCGTACCCATTCCTCAGGGTTACAGACTCCAAGGGTGACTTACTTACACTAGCCGAGTATCAGAATGTCCATTTTGAAAATACGAGTTTTAGTTTTACAGGTTAATTCAAACAAAACTAGGACCACCCACAGCTACTGCTGAAACGATGGGTTTATCTGCACTAGACGTTCACATGGTGTAGCAGTCCCATCAATAAATGTGCTGCCTATGGGATAAAGTGATGATAAGCCTGTGAGGGGAAAAAAAAAGACTATTTATTTGAAGTGTGCTTTTTTATTATATGTGGGAAGTAGCCATAAAAACTGATGGCAAAGTGCTGTGTTATTACTCAAGAGATCTGATCTGGATCTTAACTTCCTAAAGCAATGGGGAAAGGAAGAACTTTCACACCTAGCTGAAGGGCTCATTGTTGAAGAGAGCTGCCCTCTGTGGAAGAGCAGAGTGTTTACAGACTAAGGCGTTTAAAACAAGATAGCCAAGCATGTATTAGAAACTAGAAGAAGGTAGAAGAGTTGGAAAAAAGAGTTTAGGGGAATTATTTCTCAGTGGGGAATTCACACCTATGACTGAAGAGATACATTATCTAATAATGCAGAAATACATTAAAGCTTTTATGTTGTTTCACATAGAATAACACAATCATCCGGATTATTACAGTACAGCATGATATTGATCAACTGAGGAGGCAGCTGGATGACACAAAAATGAAACTTGTAATAGAAATCAAGGTACTCTGCTTTTATCCTAGTGAGAATTTAATTAAAACAGTGGAAATGTTATTCTGTATAAAAGTGCAGATCCTCCCCAAACACTGGAAGACATAAATATTAGCTGAACAGTTCTTATTTTGAACATTTGTTTATGGTATTGGTTGTCATTGTAGCTTTATCACTTGAACCAAATTGCTCCAGAACTTCAGGTTATTAGATGATTTTGAATGCATAGCATTCAAGCACTTAAATTTTCAAGGTACTGTGTAAGCTGAGTTTCCACAGTCTCTCATAAAATTCCCGTTTCACTGTAAAGGTAATTGAAGGAGCATATTAGGTCAGGTGCAGATCAGTGGCACACCATGGCTGGAAAAAAGAAATCCTAGTACAAGGAACAAAATGGAAATGGTGGTCTAGAGTGAAAGCAGCTGGCTTCACCTTCCAGCATGATCCTGCCTATGGCTTCCTCTGGAAGGTGGATCATGGTAGAGGCATTTGCAATAGATAGATAGCTTTTCAGCTTTGAATTCCTGAAATCTGTGTCTTCTATGTGGCAGAGAATACCCACACACCTTATTTAGTCTAGGGTGGCTGTATTCGTCATACCTCCTAAAGCTGGGCCATTGTATAACAAGAGTGGAAAGAAGACTGAATTCCAGGGTTGACTCTTGAAAACTCCAAGACGAAGTACAGAAGAAAGCAGTGCTAGAACTAGGCTATCTAGTTACATATGAAAGATTTTAAAGATGAAAAGATATAGTCTATATGCAGCCATCCCATATGAAATTCAATCTGAAACGCATATGCATGTCACCTCCAAAAATTTTTGTAAATTACAATTCCTTAAATTACTGGTTCTTCTGTAGATGAGAAAACAGGCAGCATCTGATTTACGAGCGCTGAGAGCAGAACTGACACAGAAGAAGATTCATTCGGCTTTTATTCTCCAGTTTGGAAAATCAGGAATTTAAGGGAATGACATAACTTTGCATCTGTAAGGTCTACTGAAGCTGTGTAATGCATATAGAAGCTCAGAATTTCAAAGCATTTGTTTTTATATTTTTAAAGTTCTGTTGTAAAAAGACATCAAATATGTAAATATTGTTGAATTTGTATACTAAGTTACTGAGGTACTACTGCAACTCACTTCTTTTTAAATCTCACTCTTATTGTAACACTACTCAGCTACGTAAACATGCAGTTTAACATAGTAATGTGTCTAAAACAAAACCAGATTACTTTATAAGTGCAAATTAGTGAACTGTGTAATATCACATAAGTATGTTGATAGTCTTTTGTAAACAAAATATTTGCTAAGCAAGTATTCCTCTACAAAAGTCTCCTGTTCTGATTTTGGGGCATACATATTTAATTCTTGAATAAATTACATTTTCTATAGGAGTAGAACAACAGTAATTTTTATTTATCTATTGATTGACTAGTATTTTTCTGTCATCACAAATAAGATTATCCATGTGTTGTGCAGTATGAACAAAATCCCAGACAATCTTATTTCATATCTAGCAGTTTTTGCTCCTTTTACAGGAAAACTGCATGGAGAATAGTCAAGTCTATAATTAGTGGAAGATGCAAGCTTTGTCTTGGACAATTGTAATGATGATCTTGATCCGATTTACTTACAGTATTGTATACTGTTTTCCTTCAAGTTTGTACATGTGCTCCAAGAACAAATCTCTGAAAGAGTAATCAGAAACCTTCTTGCTAGTCATTTTTTCCAGCCCTCCCATTTGCTTCTTTGCAGTTCAAGGTATTATTACATTAAGCAGAACAATAACATGCTAGCAGTTAATATCAGCTAAAAAGCTGACAGAGCTGTGTTTATTACTGCAAGTGAAACACCTCAGGAAATCAGTAATAGGATAAGAAAATTGTGCAACTCTCAAAAGGAGGAACTTGCAATGCCTTGAGCCAAGCCACCCTTTTTTAAATTTATTTTTTAAAGAAAAGATTTAACAAAAAGTTTTAAGTATTAAAGTATTAAAACAAGCACATTTGCGCAATTCAAGATTGAACCGTCCTATTTAAAAAACAGGCAGTTCTTCATGTTCTTGTTTTTACATATGAAAAACAGCTTAAGCCATCCCAATTCTGCTTCTTGAAGTAAGCATTACAGAAACTAGTATTAGCAGTAGCAGCAGAACTAAACTAGTAAACTAAAAAGCATAAGAGTAATCTTAAAAGCAAAGCAAAGGAATAGGAAATTCTCTCAAGTTTTAATACATGAAATCCACAGGTAGTTCCAGTTTTGTGTGATATAACTCTGTCACTACAGATTAGATTGTCCTATATGCTTTTAGAAACACATGGAATCCTGCTGCAGCTCCCCAAGGGCTGAAAACTCAGGTATGGTTCTACAACATCATCCTGTCTCATTCATGGGAATATGGTAGAACAGAAACAGGCCAATGCACCTTCAGAAGGTGCACCTCTATCCTCACCTGCATCAACTTTCTCCAGTGCTGCTGCTACTCTTAAAAAATAAAAATAAAAAAAAATCGAGGTATCGATATAGGATTTTGAGATGGGCAATGAGCTAGAACCCACAAATCGTGGTTGGTTTTTGCCTTAGAGCAGGCAACTGACCACTTGATCACTTGAAAATCTGACTGCTTCTCCCCACCCCCACAAAAATCAACTCATGATCCTTGACTGCTACAGGAAGGAGAGTTTTGTAATACAGTCATCTTGCCTTCAGTCAGCATTGTGTAGTTGTGCTCTTCCGCTTCAGAAAACCTCTTAATGTGATCACAAATATCTCATGTTATTGTAGCATAGGAACATAAATGATTATCATAAAATACTTAAGAATTTATGTGTCAAATAAATTAATCTGTTTGTTTGTGCAAAGTTCTTGCATTCAGCTTTTAAAGCCAAAAGAACTAGAGGTCTATTGCAGAGTCCTCCCATCTGCCACCCAGGGGAAAAATTTTATGTGTGAGAGCAGCAGGCTTCACCTTCAGCACTCCGTTATCTGTAGAATCACAGCAGTCAGATGGTCATATAACAAAATCACCTTCCATAGTCATAGGGCTTTTGGTTCTGTGCTGTTCTATGATGGTTTCCCATTAAATATTTAGCCCTCCCTGCCCCATCCCCCAAAACAACCACACACACAAACCTTCCCCCTCCCCAACTGACTATACTATCTAATTTAATTGTTTAAGTAACAGAGTCACTTAAGCAGGGCACAGTTGCAGTTTAATCTGGTTGTGAAACAGTTTTGAAAAAGTGTGGGCTGTAAATGGTCGAGCAAGTAAAGCCTAAACTGAGAATACTATTCATCAACCTTAGTGAAGACAGCATTTTATTTAACAAAAAAATCATGTACACATCAGTCAATCTCTTCATAACTAGAGATAATTGTATAATTTGTTAAAATATCTTATGAAAAATATTATCTAGAATGAAAATATAATCCCCTATTCTCTTAGGAGCAACACTGGATAAAAACAAACAAAAGGCTACTCAATGAAAATTAGAAAGTGTGGAAAAATATATTCACAGTTCATTAAGTAGCCTACTGTCTTCTAGTTTTCAGTAAATAGAGAACTTTGAAATGGAAAAAACGCCATCCAAGTCCTCTTCCTTCTTTAAGATAAATTCCTAGATTTTTGGAATTTGAAACAGAAATTCACATATGATGCATAAACACTGTGAAACAGAAGTTTACTGCATATTCTTTTCTAACAAAAAGCCTAATAAAATCTTAATGGGAACTACTTAGTGTTACATGATTTAATCAGTCTATAAAAATATTTTAATTTCTAGAGCAGTAATCAAGTTCAAGCACAAGTTTCACCAAGTTGCATGTAAGAAGCCATCTGTTTCTCCAATACTTTGCGCTTAATCTTATTCCAGGTTGACTTAGCTAAAATGTAGACTGGGGTGGGATGGCAGAAAGCAGATGGTGCAGCTCATGTGGCATCCTGTGACCCCAGAATGAATACCTCTGGCACCAGGCAGTGCTAGTGAACATCTTCCCCATTATTAGATTGTCCCTGTAAATTCACACCTCGTCCTACTTATTACTGCATACTCACTGGGTTCAGACTCTGACTGAACTTACAGTAGTTGTGAAAAATGAGAAAGATAAGCAGTCTTTCAAAAAGCAGTGATAAAGCAATACTGAAACTTTCTGAAGTACAAAAACATACGAAATAACAAAATAACTTTGGCTAGTTCTCAAAGCTTTGACTGCAATCATGGTATATTTATAGAAAGTCAAAATCTATTATATTAAATGCCATCATCAAAATTACCAATTTTCATCATTCTAGATCAAATGGTTCACAATTTCATATAGTTCTTACGGTGTCAAGGCTTTCCACATTGCTTCAGTTTGTTGTTCTGCTACAGATTCCCTCGAGTAGTCAAGACTATTTCCATTCCACATGCCAATGCCCCTTAAGCCTTGATTCTTTGCATATGCTGCTTTTAAAGAGATGCTGCGAGGGTCATCGTACCATACCTGGTGGAAGTGACCAAGAGAGTCCTGAAAAAAAAAGTTAAACATTAGTGTCAGCATCTACCTATCCAAATAAACATGATACGTTAGTTCACTGAGTTTTGATTGTACTTTTCACCGCATTCAGTAGAAAGCATAATTAAAAACTCAGATATACAAGCTATATAAATTTACATAATGATACTTTCCTGATTTACAATTATTTCTCACAATTAAAAATTTTAAGAGTCAAATACTTGGCAATTTTTTTATTTTTAGAATCTCAGTTTTTAAGTTATAAAAAGTGATACATTTTAACTGAAGTTAGATGAGAAGACTTAGCTAGTTTGTATTTTAGTTTAGTTTTTTTTTTTTTTTTTTTAAATACAGCCTAAAATCTCAGGCATGCTATCCAATCAACTGGCAAATTTAGTTAAGAGTTTAAGTGTTTTTTCAGCAATAAACAGTTTCAGAGAGAGTTATGAAATTTTGTCAAAGCTCTATTGCTTTGAGATGATCATTGCTTACTAAAGCTTTTAATCATTTACACGTGGAACTTAAAATTATATCTAAAGAAACAAGAAGTGGTGCATACACTGTGTTGTTTGTGTAAGCATAATCATTCATGGACTTGTTCACTATGTCTACATAGAAAGTGAATGTAGAAGAGAACACGCATGTAAGCCACAGTCGCAGTTTTGTGGTATTTGTTATCCTCCAGAAAAACTTAACAGAAGAGCCACTCAGAATTGCTTTAAAATCAGTTTAAATCAGTCATCAACATCATAAAAGTAACTATAATGGTAAAGGACAGAACTGTAGCATTTCTTTGTACCAAAACATCCTTTTTGATATGGTACATCTCCTCTAAAGAAAACTGAGGAGCAATAAAAMCCCCCCAAAACTTATTACTCTTGGTATTACTCTTATTTTTAAAATTTTTATATTTTTAATTTTCCTTCTTTTAATTTTCATATTTTGTTTTTTATTTTCACATTTATTTTCATATTTTACTCTTATTACTCCTAGTAGTGTTCAGTCACTGAACCCCCTTTTCAGACTAAAAAYTCAAGATATGCCATCCAGCCAACCTTTACTACATGAAAGAGCTAAATAGAAAATACTATGGCAGAATCTAACCCTGAAAACTTTATAATCAAAAAACTATTGTTCATGAACATTTAGTCCACAACCTGCATGGTGTCTTATAAAGAGACATTTACCTTATATTCATAAAATGGAGACTTCTGCACCTCATCCCACAGGATCCCTGAAATAGAACTATTCACCTTCTTCATTATTGCTCCATAGGGGACCTGACGCCCTGCAGCATCGCTGCATGGAGCCCCTCGGAAAGGTACTTTGGAAAGGGAACAAACATGATCCTGAAAAACAAAACAAAAAGTGGGAGAGGTGAGTTTCATGTTACATAATTTATTGAACTCCAGAACAGCAGTACAGCCAAGAAGAAAGTCACAAAATGCCACAAAAGGTGGGAGAGGGCACAAAACCACCAAATCTTCAAATATCCATGCCAGACATACTATTTCTACACAGAACTAAATTAAAACAGGCTTTTAAAATTTTCTTCAAGTGAATAGTTCTAGTTCCTCACACTAATTTAACATTGGGAACAAACGGCATTGCTACTGAATTTATTTTACCATTATCACCATAATTAACACAATACTCAGCCACCACACCAATTCAGGGCTTCAAAAACAGTAACATGCAGCAGAGACTAAAACTGAAGTAGAACTAGAATTGAAGTAACACTGAAACAATAAGGCTTGAAGAATACCCATCTGTGAAAGCTTTTGGGGAACCCTGCTGCCAGGTCTGGGCAGCAAATTACATGCTGGCCACAGTGATCCTGCATATAGCTCAGGCATGTGAAGTGAGCTTGGAAGAACCCAAGTGAGAGACAGTGCTGGATGTAAGAGAAAGAATAACCAAAAGGAAAATGGCCATTTTGACTCCTACCTTYGGAGGATGTGGGCAACTCCTTCTCTTTCATTCACAAGGGGAGAGACTGACCCCCAAGTTCCCCTTCCTAGCTGCAAGTGAGTAACAGGCTTCACAGAAAAGGAAACCAGCCCTTCGGATAATGCCCCAACTCTGTCACCACCAGAAGGACATTGGGGAAATTTAGGGAATGGGTCTTTCATTTTGTTTACTCTGTAATACTGGAGGATTCAATGGACCTTAATTAACTTACACGATCTCTTGTCTTTTCCCCTTCCACTTTTAMATCATGCCTACATTTTTTGTAAGTATAATGATGTTTGAGACTCCATGATTTATCCATAAACTGCAATACTTTAACAGTCATAGGTTTCTTATTTGTTGCACCTTGTCTTAAGCAGTGAGCCTAATATTGGTAAGACAGATACAAGTGTTATAGTTGCCCTTGGACATCATCGCTTTTCATACAGATAACATCTATATTTCCTTAATCAGATCCTTGATTTGACTAATCCTTGGGTATCATAGGCTTCAGGTTGCCTAGGAATAGATAAAAATGCTTTGTTTGGTAACACACTCCTATCAATTGTCAGCCAAGCAAAGGCTATCTCATGTCCCAGTTATTACCCATCAAACTACTGTATTTTGTATTTTCTAATCTAAAAACAAGGTCACCAAAATCTAGCTGGCTCTTTCCAAGGAAAGAAAGATTAACAATACAATTGCAAATGAACATTCTTTACCTTACCTTAGATAAGTTTAGGCAGACATAATCATAGCCATACCAGGGAACACCCATCACAAGCTTCTTGGGATCAATGCCCATAGTAATGTACTTTTCATATCCTAGTTTTGAAGAAGATAAAAAATAAGATGCATTATTGTCCTTTCCCATGTTTTATATTCTTACAACTAATCTATAGCCAGAGCCCACATAAGAATTACATGATCCCTGGACAGAGGCTAAGGTACAGTCTTCTCTTTCCTCCCACCTGCACGCTCCTGGGCTTGCTCTCTTCAGTAGTAATTGTTCTAATTACTCACACTTAAAATGAGTTGCCTGTAGCAGCTTTCTCAACAGTGCTGATAAGCTGTAACATATTTCTGATTGTTTGAACTGTCATCACTAGGTATTTCTCAGCAATTTTTTTTTTTTTTTTTTTTTTTTTAAAAGAGGTAGTGCTGGTTTGAGCAGCCTTCATTCTCATTTGTCTCATTCAGGTCACCTGTGCTGATACAGTCCCTTGTGGGTCTGTGTGAGGAACCAAATCAGAGAACTGACCCGAATTTAAAATAACCACTTTCTCTTGTTGCATTATTTTTAAACCATATCAGTTCTCTAATCCAGTTCACAGTGCACCTGCATGAACAGTTGTACCAGCAGAAGCAGAAAGAGAYGGGAATACACAAAGGAGCGGAGACACTGTTTAAACCTGCACTGTTGCCAAAGGAAACATTTCTTAAACTAGAGCTTCAAAGGAACCAGCACATTTCACAAGTTTTAGAGACAAACATGTCAGGTTCTCTGCAAGTCCAGGCAGACACCATTGTTTGGCTGCTTTTTGTCATTCTAGAAGTGTTTTTCACAATAGTGAGAGCTAGACGCTTATCTGACAAGTAACAACACACAGCTGCTAAAGGCCTATTCATAGTGTCTTAAGAATTTGGGATACTATTTTCACTTTAGGACAACACACCTGCTTGAGTCTCCCAGAAAACACTAATACAATCAAAAATGTATTTAAGAAAAGGCAATCTAACTACTCGTGTGAACAAATGGAAATGCTCCAACTTTTGGGGAGGAGGTCCATGCTCACCAACTAAAGTCCGAAGGTAAGGAGCATTGGCTTTCGCAACACATTCTGTCCAGATCTGGCTCTGCTCATCATAGGACATCACAAATAAGAAATCACAGGCGTCTGCAATCCCAGTGTAGTTGTAGCACCTGTTATCTATGCATGCTGGAGACCAAGCCACATCGAATGTAACCTGGAGGAAAAATACTCAAATTAATACTGTATATGGTATTTAGGCATTCTTTTGTCTTCTGTTTAAAAAAGCTTAAACTTTTAAGGACATTATTTCCAAAATGTTGCACAGTGTCTAGCACTGCAATACACATTAATTGTAAGAGATAAAATAAACATCAGATCATAAACAGTGGCTGCCACTGTTAAAACAGCAAAGAAATTAAAATATGAGGTGAAAACTATATCAAAAATATGAGGGATGATGCAAATCTTTAATAATTTTGTAAATTGATCACTAAATTTTTATCAAGCTTTTTCACCAGAATGCTGGATTTGTCCTTATTTTCAAAGATTCATTAAGCCACACAAACAACTGGCAGCTCACACAGCAAGGGGATAATATAGTATCTACTAGTCTCAGTGAAACCGTACTTCCAGTTAAATTCATACAGGTTAAGAGAGTGGTTCTTATGAAAGAATATCGTAGCTAACATTCATAATTAACCATTCATGACAGTATCACGCTTTAGATCTGCATAAAGATGTTCATATTCCTATGTTAAACAGCATTCTCAAAACTTCTTGCACTTCATAAAGTTAAATTTATGTTTGTATAAAGTACATTTTTATTACCTGTGATCCTGGAATTTCTCTGTGAAAAGCATCTGTAGTTTCTCTAACAAGCTCTGTTAATGCGTAATACTCAGGGGAGGTTTCATTAACTTCCTGCTCTATATCTATATTAATTCCATCCATATACTGTTTTTTGGCAAGATCCACCTGTTGGGATATCCAGGCTGCTCTTTTAGCAGGATCAACAATTTCCTTAAGAGATACATCACCTAAACAAGAAGTCTTCAAGAGTTAAAATGCATTTGCATCATGGTAGTAATACCAAGGAAAGGTTTGCCTTTATTAAATCAACTAATATAACCAGAAAAGAAAAAAATCCCTACACCTGTACTGGCATCTACTTCATCCTTGTGCCTACGTGGAAAATACACAGAAGTTCCCCCCTCCCCAAACATAATTTTGAGAACCCATGTCAGAAGAGAATATTACACTTCTCTGAGACAGCGCTGTTTAAAATGAAGATCTTTTGGAATTTTTTTCCTACAATTTTGTTTCCCTATTTCTGCTTAATACTCTTTTAGCCATTGTAAACTCCCCTTCTTGAAGGCAATTTACCTCCAATATCCACAGAGCCACAGGGATTGTGTCTTACTGCCTTGATAACATACTTTTTCATTTAACCTTTATTGTTTTCCACATTGTGGTCTTTTATTCCTTTTTTGCCTCAACAGATTCAAAACAGTATAGACATACAATTACACAGACATATGATAACAGCGTAGGCAGTCACGATGGACTTTGTATTTCTAATCAATATCTGGAGCTACGCAGAGTTCCTAAGTATTCATGTTCTAAAACTCAAACATTTCCTAGTATACRGGAATTGATTTAAGTGAAAAATATTGAAAATCACTTATAATTCCTTTGGTATTTGTCTTTTGGGTACTGTGCATAACATCCAGACCACGGACCCAAATAAATGTCCTCTACAGGCTTTTGCTCTTCTCACTTCCTCCCTATTCTCCTGCAGCTGTAATATTCCCTGTTAGAGGAGGCCTTTTATTTAGGTACCAGAGGTTCTGGTACTACTGTGGCAGGAGCCACAGCAGGTATTCTTTTTAATACCCTGCACAGCAGCATATGTAAAATGTCAAGATATTACAGTCCTATGTGCTTTGTCCTCTTATTAATCCTCTTACCGATTTTTAATACTTTGTATACCGTTGAATGTAAAATGTCAAGGTACTAAAGCCCTATGTACGTTATGCTCTTCTTAATTTATCACATAAATACCCACTTTTCCACAATATAGCCAACCTTTTAGTACTATCCTGGCGCCTTTAGAATGAGCGTAGCACATGAGCTCAGGGTCGTATCTCCCAAAGGCTGCCACGGTTGTGATTTTTGACCAGTCATAAGATTTCCAGGCTTTCTTTCCCACATCAAACACAAAGACCTAGAACGGCAGCAAAAAGCAAATCTGTTAGTTACAAACACGTCTCCACAGTACAAGTTTTAAGAAGTGTCCTTTTTCCACATTCTTCATAAAAAGGTACGGAGATTACTTGTGTTTCTGAAGACTGGTCTGCACCCTTGCCCCGCGAGCACCCTGGCGAGCGCGGGGGCCGCGGCCCGGCCCGGCCCGGCCTGCACCTCGCGCCCCAGCAGCGCCGCGGCCCCGCGCCGGCGGGGACCTCGAACGGTCAAAGCCACCAGAGCACTGGAAGAACGGAGCTTCCCAATAAATCACATTTACCTACTTTTTAGATTTGCTGAACCGTAACGCAGACAATTACAATAAGCCCAGAGCGCCTGGTGTGCTTTGACACGTCCTGAGCACTCACAACCTCTGCTGCCCACTGAGGGCAGCCGGGTTTCTCCTGACGAGAACTCCGAAACCAGTGACTCTAAACCCGCCGCCCGGGAAGCTGCTGACCGAGCGCTGCCACCCCGTGAGCCGCCCCGATTCGGAAGCTGTATGAAAACGAAAAACTGCCCCAAACGGGCCAAGCGCCAGCGCCTGCCGGAGACCCGCGCTGTGCCACCCAGCGGCCCCGCGGCGCGACGGCGAACCCGGCTCCTCCGGCCCAGCCCGCGGCGGGGGGCAGCGCGGCTCCCAAACGCGGCCTGGGG
>NW_020447641.1:5327313-5413334 GCF_003343035.1 Apteryx rowi | reverse complement strand
GGGCCGGGGGGGGCGGTGGCTCCGCGCGGCCTCGTCGCGCCGCGGTGCCGGGTCGGGGCAGAGCCGCGGGCGCGGCGCTGCCACAAAAAACGGGTCTTGGTAGCCGCTTGTGAAGAGCAGTGCTTTATTAGGCGATCAGGCCTCTCGAGGGTGTCCAGAATTATTGTCAAGATCTCAGAGTAACTACAGAGAAAAATAATTTCACGAGCTGACTCGGCATTACCCTCGCTGTCCACAACAATTAACCCCCAAGGCCACAGCTGCCCACAGGGAAGCGCTGGTGCTGGAAACGGGACAAACACATGAATCCTGCGCGGCAGAGCATCATGCTGGGCACGACTGGTGTTCACAAGAACATGCTGTGTGAGCGTAAGCTGTGCTCACTAAATCCTCAGATTTCTGCTGTAACCTGGTCTGTTCTTCCACGTTGAGAGTGGAGTCTGTAAATAAGAAGAAAAAAGAAGTCATGGGAGGGTTTCTTTATACACTGAGGGACTCGTGTTAATATGAGCACCCTCATGGTCTTACAGTTTTTCACATCAGCATGTGTGCCATGGTGTTACCCAAAGCCGTATAAAAATGGGTCATGAAACCAGTATGTATTGTTTTCCCACTGAAAACAATAGATACTCTGAGAGCAAGAGTACAAGGATCGTGCTTATAGTTTTAGTGTGTACAACTGCTGAAATTTTCTCATTTTTATGAAGTTAAATTCAGGTAAGACTGTGCTAATATTGGTTATGATGGTTGGTAATGAGACATTTTCTGGTGTGCAAAGATTTTAAAATATTCCCCAAACATTCTTTTGAACAGGGAAGGGGGAGATGTGGCATACTGCCCTGAGTTAGAGCATTTTTCCCCTACTAAAAATTCTTTAAATAGGAAGGTCACATGAGCCCTCAGTTGGACTGTAGCTCTCTGTCTCACCACGGAGAGGATGAGGAATAGGGAGCTGTATGGGAGTAAGAATCATACTCAGATATTCCAGTCGTGCTGTGCACAAATGCACATTTTACAGACTTACCAGCTGGTACACAGTGGAAACCAACAGACACAGGAACAATTTTGGTTGCTGAACAGCCTTCTACGCAGTGTAAAACTGCCTCAACAGAGTAGCATTTTGATGCCTTTTTTTCAAATGCAACGGGCTTCTCAATTTTCACAAGTTTGCGCTGCAGCTTGCAAGCTATAAAACATGAATTCTTTTAAAGCATCTATAGAATTTAAATAAGTTTTCTGTATCCAGTCTGTGAATTAGGAACAACTAAGAACAATGTATATATCAAGTGATAGAAGATATGTGAAATCTGATCTCGTTGAAGTGAGAGTTTCTATCAATGACTTAGGTTGTAAGAGAATCAGGGCAAAATCCCAAGGACAGAGGCATGTAAAGTAGGAGTTAGGTAAGACATAGGTGTCCAAATCTGAAAAGATACTTGTGAAAACCCATGATCAACTGATATGCAACTTCACCTAAACTCTGATGGAATTTCGTTTTTGGTCAGTAGTGGCTCTTAGTCATCCATATTTCAGCTTCTGCAATGGGTCTAGCATCATACCTGTCTTGCCAGGGCTGAGCAGCTTCATCTTCAAGCCTCCATGATCCAGGTTTTCTTAGACCTATCTCCTCAAAGGAGCTTGATCTAAGAGTATATTCAAAAAAAGCCACTGTGTGCCCACGGGGTTGGGTTCCTCACAAAGTGCAATATGCCCTACTGCTGTCAGTTATGTTCATGTCATTTTTATACAGAAGCTAAGTGGTACAAACAGTCATTCCAGGGCTGAAGATTTTGGATTAAGTTCATCTTCAGCCTGAGATAATTAAAATAGCTATTTCCCACCTCAGATTTCCTTATATTTTGATAGCTAGGTCTAGAATATATTTTTTTTCTGCTGGGAAAGTGTAAGCCTGAAAATAACAGAATGGAAATAAGGAATGAAACTCTAAAGAATTAGATAAGATGTTTTTTGTTATCAGTTGAACTACCTACTTTTCATACTAATGTATCAGCTTTTACCTGCCTGGTATGGCTTAGGGAATTTTATGTTTATAATTTTATCTGGAACACACATACCTCAGGTAGTTACATAATGCAAAGTCAATTGATGTAAGAATGCAACAAAACCAGACCTTGCGGTGAACTAGACTTTTTAGCCTGTGGACCCTAATCACAAAGATAGTGAAAAATAGGTAATCATGCTACAATTAATATAAACTGACTACATAAATCTTATGGCTCTTCATGTGATTAATTAATTAGTCAAAGGCAGTGATATTAATATATGTTAGAATCTTAATACCTCCAGCACAAGGGTCTTCTGAGACAATCCAAGACTGAGCAAAACTCACTGCATCTTTAGCTAAATATCCACTAGGCATTTGATATTCCCTTTCCTTCTCACCATCATATTTTCCACAAATACCACATGTTTTTCCAGCCATCCAGAAAGCAACCTGAATCTTTGTGAAAATAAAGGAAAGATGCATTTAAATGTCAGTCTTATGAAAATAAAAGCATTGAAAATAAATAAAAAAATACCTCAAGTGTATGTCCATCATAATATAGTTTATCTATGCCATAGTCGGGGGCTTTTAATGACAGGCCTTTCTTTTCACTGCTGATCAGCATGCTTGCATCTGCAACAAAAAAGCATAATGAAATTTCTTTGAAAACGAAGTTATTGTTTGGAGTCTGCTCTGAACCTCCTGGTAACTTTATGGGGAATTAATGTAGGCTCTGATATGTCTTGAAAGAGATGGGGGAAGTGAAAAGGTGTATTCCCCATCCTACCCTGGAATAACCAAAAGCTCAGTGACTAGGTCAGCTGTGGCTGGAGTAGCTCTCAGTTGCCTGTTCTGTGAGAGTCTTAGTGGACAACCCAAGATACCAAAGCACTGCTTTATTTAGTTTGCACGTAGTGCAAAAAATTGACATTCTCTTTCTTTGCTCATCTTTCCTGTCACCCTCCATAAAAGCAATCATGAAGTTATGATCAGATCCCCTAATCTTCTCATATTAGGGTGAACTTTATCTTGAGAGAGTGTTGCAGGATCACATTCTTTCCTTCTTGGAGAAAGCAGGAAAGATTAAATGAAAAATAAAACTGTTTTCCTACCAGAATTAGACGTGTATGGAACATCCGTTGGAGCTTGAACACCATTTATCTTCAACTGGATGAGTCCATTGGAAACATACATGTCAATCTCACTTTAATTAAAGGAAATGAGTATAAACAAATGCTTCTCCTTCATGCTACTCAACTCACAATTTCTAATCGTGGTAGAACCAATACTCCAACATGTTCATATCATTCTGGCATGAATACCTGCTACCCTTTGGGATGAAAATAGAGGGAGCCCAGGAAAGCGTGCCAAGAAGAGTGCTCACGAAACACACTTCCCTCGTTCTACTCATCTCTGAGTGTCTGCTTGTGGCCGCAGTTCTGGAGGGGAGGTACCAGGCTAGACAGATCCTTGGTACAAAACAATATAACTGCTCTTACATTCGTATAAGCTGAAGGTGCTTTACATTTCAAAGGAAGACTGGATTCCCTACTGCAGTTATGATCTCTTACAGCCTGAATATTCTGTGCATCTTCTTGAGAGCAGTATTTGCTCTTATAAAGAAACATGAAGCAGAAGCACATAAAAAACAGTACAGTTGTATGAAGTGATCACAAATGACACAGTGACGAGGAATCTCTTTGTCACAAAAGTTACTATTTATAAAAAGAGCATTCTTCTGTTTAGCCACAGAACAGGTCCAGGGAATACTAGTTGCTCTCTGTTCTCTAAGATTATGGCACAGTTAGGCACACAATATTTCAAAAAAAATAAATAATTACTTATAATGAAAACGTGCAGATCAAAGCCTACTTACTGCCTTTGAAGAATACTCCCTACAATGATTCTGGTATGCATAATCTCGTAAAACTTAAGAGTAGCAGACTATAGGTTTATAGCAGAACCTATGATTGCGGAGGTGATTGTTCCAAGATGAAACAATGTGTGTCTTAAATTAATTTCCAATAGATTTAGAACATTATGCACCAACTAAGGGATAACCTAAGAGAGTGTCTCTAATATTGCAGAAGTAATTCCCTTTTTAGCTATGTCCACTTCTCACCTACTCTGCTGAGATGACTGTGTAGGTGCTAATTAGTCTAATTATTAGTTTAATATAAGAGGTCAGACCGAATTATTACAACAGTCCCTTTTGGCTTTATAGTTTATGTGTCTGCTTAATTACTAAGAACTAAAATGAGATGGTTAAATGCTAAGAAATTAATCAAGAATTTCAGGTGGTAAAGACTTCAGGTTCCTGTGAACCTCAGATGTATTTCAAAAACAAAGGACTTTTCAAAGAAAAAGCAAAGTCCTAAACCCCAGTGACATTACCAGAGCTCTTTCCATTGATGTCAATAATTTTTGCATGAGTCTTATGCTGGTTCCAGTCTGCTGGTCTTCACATTTATAGCATCATCAGCTTGACATCTATTTGTCATAAAGTTTGCAATTACTTACTGACTGGCAAGTCTGACATTTATTGCTATAAGGTCAGCAGACTCTTCAGGTGTCTTCATCGTCACCAGGAATTTCAGTTCTGGACTACAATCCTGAGCCAAGACATGGTAGCAATTTGCAGGCATTGAATAGTTAAATTCAACTCCATTGAAGGTTGTGATCATATTTTGGGAAACTGAACAACGAGCTGAAAAAAATCGATTAAAAGTAAGCCTTTTGTACTTTATATAAAGCAATTATTCTACTTTAGATTTTTGACAATGTTCTGGCCTTACTTATTCCCATGTAAAAAGTAAAATAATTCCTTCAGATGAAATTATTCTGGATTTGCAGCAATACAAAAGCAAAACTTTGCCAGTCCACAAACAACAAAGCACCCCATTCACAGTTCAATCATTGTGTGAGATAAATTTTCCTCACAGTTGTGCTAGTGCAACTCTCTGTGTGTGGCCTTTTGACTTTAGTAACTGTTGTAGTAAACAGAATTTCTTAATTAATATATTATTAACACCAGAGGAAATTCACTAAAAAGGGCTGCTATTTGGCAGCGTATTTGTCAGATAAATGGTTTTAACTATACTGAGTGATACCAGGATTAGAAATAGAAGATAGGGAGGAAAAAAACCTGCACTGTAGTAAAATTCTCCCATTTTCATTTTAGTACTCTTTTGCTGAAAATCTTACCAGTTCTGATTATTTGACAGCAATTTGAATTAACACAGGCTAGTTTTGGTATCTACCAAAGATGGATATGATATGAGCCCACTGATTTCAAGCAAATTGTGATCTCTTATCCCAGAGTTATGCAAAGCCTTTTCATTTAAATTTTAACCTGAGTAACACATGATTAGCTCTTAATAGAGCATTAATGAAATGATAATCCAGTCAAAATAAAATACAGCAGGTGAAATTAATGGGTAATTTTTTGAAGTTGTTTTGGCTTCTATGTAACAGGACTAATCAGGTGGAGTACCCCAAAATTGAAATCACTTGAATGTCTCTGTCATAAATTTTATGGCATATTTTCCCCAGGAAAAATTTTCACAATGAAGCTCAAACAGACACATTTGGGGAGAATGTATTTCTCGATCACTGAAGTCATCAATAAATGTCAATGAAATCCCAATTTGAATATTTCATCTTTAATATAATTTCCCTTTTCTTTACATCTTTGTAACCTTGCAGATCTTCATTACAAACGTGTTTATTTCTATCTGAAGTCCAACTGATTTTTTAAGTGAGCGTAAAATAATTTCAAGTTTCGTCAAAAGGTCAGAATCATATTTAAAATGTCGACAAAGTAAATGCTTGTGTGTATAGTTAATTGCTGACCTTTAAGATTTTCAATGATTGAAAATGCTGCTTTGGAAAAGAGGTTCCCGTCAGAGGATGGTAGTGTTGAAGTTGGTGTACTTGGACCTGAAGGGAATGGCAGGGGAAGCCTTATGGCTCTGTCATAAATTGTGAGCTGCAAATCAGTCAGAAAACAAACATTAATGTAGATGTAAAATATAGTATAGTGATGAAACATTTTCCTATAACATTCAGAGAGAACTGTGTTATGTACTGACAGAAATCTAAATTAGAATCAAGATCTAGAGCAGAGCTAAATATAAATCAGGTCCTCTGTCTACAGTACAAAATGGCTCTACAGTTTGAAATCTATAGAATAACAGAGTTTTAAATGAAATTTGATATTCGCCAGCACAGCCTTGTGAGGAGCTGTGCATCAAACTTATCCACAGTCTAAGCAGTTTGCTTACCTGAGATGCACAACCTCTCCTCACCTATAGTTTGGGAGCTACTTTTTGGCCATCGTGACTCTCTAGAACTTTGTTTTATTTTTTTGCAAGACACAGCAAAACCTAGCATTTTCCTGAAAATTAGGGGAGGAGTGGTATTTTAATCAATTCTTGTTAATCCATTATCAATTACGATTGTTGTGTTATAACAGCTTTCTTATTTGATGTGTTTGCATGCTACATGAGAAAGAGAAATGTGTTACAAGATACTTTCATAATGGAACCAACTCTGTGAATGTAATACCATTGTAATGGGGGAGCCTCTTTATAGTATAACAAATTAAAAAAAATAAGTGTGTTAAACCAAAGCTATTAACCTTTGATTTCATAAGTACTAAATGCTCAGGGATAAAAGATTGTGGAAATAGTTACATCAGGCAGCTTAAGAACCACATCACAGGTTCTTGGAGACGTCAGAGCCATAACCATCGTTGCCTGTCGAGAGGGACTGCGTTGTTGCCTTTGGGAGTACCCAAGCATATATGCAGCTCCTGGAACAAATGTGTAGAACCTAGAAAAGGATGTGAGTGATTTAACTGATCCATCTTTGAAAACTTTGTTTACTATTTATTCAGACTAGAAACACTCATAAAGCAATGTGCATTCTRTGTTAGACGTCATAGAGCAGGGTTTGGTATCACGTGGTGGTGTGTATGGGAAGAGGGACAGGCAGGTTAGAACAGTGTTAATGGGTAAAACAGTCTTGAAGAGACTGGATGGCAGCATGCTATGAGGAGGAAAGAATAGCCAACCTGTTTTAAAGACATTCAGTGTTGAAAAGTAGGTACCAAATACATTCAAATAACTAAAAAATAGATTAGATATAGTATCTTTTAGTGAGGATCCTTTGCTTACTTAGATTGTCAATGAGTAGACAGAGGGATTTGTATCATCAGGTTCCCTTACAAGCTTGGGACTCAAACAGAAAAATACAGAAAATATACCTTTAAAAAGGCTTAGTCTCAGAGCAGAACAAGGATGAGTTCTGTTGCTTTGCTCCAGGATATTCAATTGGATGGTTTCATCTACTATAGTAAGGACAGATAACAGCTCAAGGTAACCTCTAATATAAAAATTATTCTCTTCAGTAGAAATTTGTTAACCAAATCACCCTTGTCTTTTTAACATGTAAGTTTATTTTGCATGCATGTTTATGTAACTGAAGTTCTCATAGGTGTCTATATTTGGCGGCACTATTAAAAAAAAGATGGGGCTTGGATATGGATCTCTAAAAGTGATATTATGGGGAGGAAATGCATGTATGAATACAATGAATGAATAGTTTTTTTACACTCAGGGTCACATATCATTTGCTATTTACTGTGCAATTAGCCTTATGGGAAGTATTTACATCCCGTTCTTTAGAAACTGGGTGTAAGGTGCCTAGGTCAAGAAATTACTCTCTTAAGGCTCCCTCTACAGTTGAGACTGGCTCCCTCAAAGAACCAGGGTTAGGCTTCTGCTCTGAGTGGCCCTCTGAAGCTCCACTGATTAGGAAACATCAGGATACCAGGTTTTTCATTCAGGCACTTTAAATTAAAAGCCTACAATAGATTATGTGAAGCCCATCATCCCCTTTTGTTCCAAGTGGTTTTACTGCAAACAAAAATGCACTAAGTTTTGAGAGAATGAATACACAGAAAGACAGATGTGTTATCTGATCGTATAAAATCATACTGATTAAGGAATTTTTTCTGCTCAGAAATTGCAGAATTGAATCTGTAATTATGTAGAGCATTGTCATACATGGATTTTTCAGAAACTAAAGTAAAATCTCACCATCTCGCAGCTCTTCGGATTCCTGAAGGTACTTTTGGCCACTCTAGCTTCATCTGCACAGCTGGATGAGAAGCAAATTGCCCTGTTGCAATCTTAGTAGCAATCTTATATTCCTGGCAATCTTGACCCCATTTTAGAGACCCCTAGTAGAGGTAAATATATATTTTTTGTATAAAACATAGTAAGACCATTATTTTTCATTTACATTTGAGCTGATCAAATTTGACTCTTACCAGTGCTTTATGGGGATTTATTGCTGAAGCATCAGCACAGAGTTTCCATCTGCTTGATCCTGCGATGCTTGAAACAAACATCTGTATCCTCGACCTCATGGGCTGTATATCAGTGTATAGCACAAGCTGGAATCCTGCCTGGGGCTCATTTTTTTGGATGGCACGAAGAACTACAGCCAGTATTGGTGGTTTAGTGTCTCCCAAGAGTTTAGGCTTAAGTCAGAAGAGAGGAGACAGAGACCATATAGGTAAACAAAGCATTGAAATGGCTATATTGAAATCTTAAATAAAAACTATTTATAAAGAAAAAGTTTCATTTAAAAGTCTTTTATGACATCATCATAGATCACTGTTTGATCTATTCAATTCCAATGTACTTTTGTCTCAGTCTTTCAAGGGAGAGCTGTCAAGACCTATGTGAGGACAGTAATGTCCTGAATCTTAGGGTAGAGCAATTTCAGTGTAACAAAAGGATGTATGGAATAGGAACCTACTGTAATACTAATAAAGAACCAAGATTACCTAACTCAGGATTGCCCCTGCATTCTCTTTTCAGCCAAAACTCCTTCTAAAATTACTTTCATACTGACTTGTAGTTTAGCTAAGAGCCTTCTTGAATAAAATTCACTTAGCTGTCTGTTTAAAACCATGATAATTTGTGTTGATAGAGGGATCTGTTCAGCACAGTCCAAACTGTGGTACTTGCACATTTGTGGTATGTGAAGTGGTTCAAAGTTGGAGACTTGTGCCAGGTGACAGCAGTTGCTGCCAGCTGTGCCTGTGCCCAACCTGGGCAGTGGGTTGGGTACGTTCCTGGCCTGGTGAGTGCTGGAGATTCGCCGCCACGTGCGGCAGTGTTTCCCACACAGATCCTAGCTGGTGCTAGGACCTGCACTTCCAGGTCCAAGTGACAGGAAACTGAAGGAAGTAATTTAGGCAACATGGAGCTGGCGAGGGCTTAGACGGAAATGGGAAAAGAGAGAGGCTCTGGCAGGGAAGAAGGTGTACGTGGCAAGAACGTCGGGGCTCAGGACTGTGAGGAGCTCAGGGAAACAGTAAGTGTGGTAAAAGGTGGATGAGGGAGATGAATTCAAGATGCATGGAAACGGGTGGGGAGAAGGTAGAACAGGTAGATTTTTTTCTGCAAGCTGCTTAAACTTAAAACGGGGAGCTACTGGTGTGGTGCAGACGGGGTACCTGATTAAAGTAAAACTTAGTATTTTGTAAGTGTGTTCTCATTTTTATAATGAATTGTTTACTGAGCAATACCTATTCCAGCATATACAGCAGTATATTCCAATTTCATTAAAACATATAGTCTGTATTAAGCATATTCTAAAAAATATTCAGTGGTTATCCAAGGTTCTCATCTTTATAAAAGCAGGAAATAATTCTACATAGAGGCTTTTAGTTTTCTTTATATATATTATAGATAATATGCTAAATCACCATATTTCTATTCTGTTATTGTAAGGTTACATTAACCGGAAATCCAAAGTAAATGTTTTTACTTCTTGTACATTAAGGCGCTCACCTGAGATATGGCTCTAGAGATGCCTTCATCGCTAGCTGAAGAAGAAGAGGAGCTGGTGCTGCTGTTCAGGACTTTCCTTTCTGGATCCTGCAACAACAGAAAAATCACCCTGAAGCAAGCTGTTTACCACTGTAAATTGCTGCAGAAGTAATTTTTCACATTTTATTCTCAGTGATCTAAAGTCTAATTGCAGTAAAGCTAATGAAAGCAGTTGTAGGTCTTGCTCACAATATAAGCAGAAAATGTACCTGTTCATCAGTTGGCTTGAACCAAAACTGGTAAACAGCTAGATTTGCCTGTGAAAATAAACAGTACATAAGAAGAATTTCAAGAGAAGACAAGCAACTAACTTTTGACAGCTTCATTAAAAAGTTCAGTATCAAGTATGGAAAAGAGCAAAACAAGATCATATCTTAAAACATTTTATAATGAAACTTTCTGAAATGTGGCACTTCCGAACTGAAATGCTTCAGAGAACCGGTGGTTAAAAGTGGGAAACAGCTCTGCTACGTTACCTCATCCATGCTGCAGCAAACAGCCACCCTCAACAGTCTGTTTTCTCTTTCTCTGGTCCATGCCCTATGTGCACGTACACTTCTTTGCGAGTCTTCACATAACCAGCAGGGACGTACTAACCATATCATCACCACTGGGTTTTCTGGAACTACTGTGCTTTTAATTATTAAAGCACACTTTCCTGATTTCTGATACAAAAACATTCACTCCAAGAAATACACTAACAAAAGTCTAGCCTGGGTGAATTACCTGTCGGTTGGAATATGCACTGTCCCCGCTGCAGTGCTTGTCTCCAGAGTGATCCTCTCTGCTGCTGCTGCTGCTACTGCTGCAGATTTTACTGCTAGCAGGGCCAGAGGTGCTCCTGCTGCTACCATTGCCCTTGCTGCTGCTCCTGCTGCCACGTTTCCTTCCAGATTGCCTTACTGCATTTTTCTCCTGTTCATTTCTGGTCTCTTTACCATGAGCAGAGGAAGCAGTGGAAGAAGAGGATGAACTGAAGAAAGGGGCTGCACTGGCCTCTACCCAGAGGTGTGTAACTGCAGTCTTGTCTTTACTATGAATCCATTTCTTATGGTGCCATGTTTTATTTGCGACCTGCAAAAACAGTTCAAAGAGTGATGGAGTTATAGCTTGCTCTGTAAAATTTCTCTGGGTGCTCAGTGTAGCCTTGCTCAGACAAGCTGCTCAGTGCAGCCTTGCAAGGAAACACAACTTCCTTGCCCCACTCACTGCAGAAGCTGCACCAGATATCTTTTAGGCCCACTCCTCCCAGCCAAAAGCCACCCCAGTGCAGAGGACCAGCCTCTGCTGGATGCATCTCATGGGTCCCCTCCAGGCCTGGCACTGGCTGACAGGCTTTTCACAGGCAGGTTTCTAACTAGCCCCGTCCTTGCTGTCCATTGCCAGTTCTCCACATTGGACTTCAAGCTCTTGGCTTCATTTGTTGGAAAATATTCCCCTCCCCCAGGCTCAAAGTCTCTTACCTTGAACACTTTTTCAATGCCTAGAATCTTCTTTAGTTTAGCTTGAATGTCCCCATATGGAGATGATACATCCTCTTCCTCAGACCCCGAGCTTACCACGTCAATTATTTTGGAAGCTGCTCTGGATCCTGCCTGAATCTCCAGCTGTATTTTGTCAATATCAGCATCTGTTTGAACTAGAGTCAAGACATTTATTTTCCAGAGTTACAGTACTTGAGCAGCATTCACAGAAATTGACAGACAAGCTTGTTTTCATTACCTGGTTTCAAAACTATTTTGGCTTCATGTTCTCCAATTAATTTGTGCAGGTACGTGTTTCTTAAGAAAGTAGAATCTCGTGATTTTAGGCTGAGGCAAGCATAACATCCCAAACTAGCTAATTTGCTGCAGAAAGTTCGTGCATAAGATCTTCCTCCTACACTGTGGTGATGTTCCTCTTCTGAACCTTGCTGGTATCCCTTCGATATCACACTAGAAATATTTCTTTGCTGCATTAAACAAAAAACACAGTAAATAAAAATATTTTGTACAAAAAAAATTTGGTGCGGCTCCTAAATTCTTTCCTTTATTCCTGTTAATGACAAGAATGACAACGGTTTTGCCCATATAAGGAAGCACTGCCTAAAAACAGAGACCCAAGCACTGGAAGTAGTGGGGTTTCCTCCAAAGCGCTCTGTAGAAGAGGACAGTTCTCCTGCCCAGTGTTTCCCAGGCAGTTTCTCACAAACTTCCCATCAAGAACCTGAAAGGGCTCTGTGGAGGAGCTATTTCTCTGCACCAGTTTTGGGCTACTAGCCCTCCTGTTTCAATTCAATATATTCTTCCCATGTTAGCAGCAGGCCTCAGCAGCTGAAGAGCACATAAGAGAAGGGGCTTCTGCAGTCCACTGCAGGGATTCCCTCTGGACTTGGGAATAAAAATGTACAACCTGCCAGAAACTCATCCTTTCCACATTGCTCTGGCTTTGAGAACAGAGATATTGTACAAAGGACGCGGCCTCCACACCCTCTCCCCTTGACTGTAAAGAAACAGGAAGACATTCTATCAAAGCCATCCTATTTGCTTAAGATGACACGAGTGAGCAGACCCTGAATTGAGTGGCTTGAACCCACTGGGACTTATATTAGGTCTGGTTTTGGATATGCCAGGCACCCATTGAATCTCACAGTTTAATGTTTGTGATTTTGTTAGCCAATTGCTGGGTTGTAGGTGCTCAACCTCTGTGAGAAGTTGTCTGTTCTCTATCTGCTTGCTATGGCAGTGGTCAGAGGCATTATTACCTTCTCACTTYGATCTCCTGAAGATATTCCTGATGACTGAAACTGCTGCTCAGGGATACTCAGTACTTCTCCTTTAGGGAGAATATGGGATCTCTTTTCTGAATCTACTTCTTCTGTGTTTCTTGAAATAGCATAAACTTCGCTCCTGTTGAGACAATAAATGGTAATAAATGGCACATAAGTAACATTTGATTTTTCTCACCCCTGCTGTATTTAATTCTGAAGAGATACAGGCAATACTGTGCTCTTCTGTATTTTAAYCAGCATTAAGCCACTGAGGCAGTACTGACCTCATCAACTGACTTCTTGTCCTCCTCACATGCTTCAGAGACACAGAACTTATCAGTACAGTTATATTAAAAAAAAAAAAAATCTTTGCTGATGCACAAAAGAGAATATCATTATGTGGCTGCCAAAATACAGCAGGGCCTAACAAGGAGTTGTGTGTTCACGATTTTATAAAAAGGAACTGACAATCAGTTATACATAACAAGCAAAATGCAACAAATCCTTCTGTACCTTGCAGCTGCTAGCTCAACCTCCTGACGGCAGGGAGTGGTTTCAAGCTTAAAACTTTTCTCTTTCATGTTTATCCTGGCATCAAATTTCATTGTAGTGTTGGCACTGAACTCTGCATGAAATTCAAGACCATTCTGAAAGTATTGTGTATTAATCCCCATCACTGCAATCACATGAAAATATACTCTGAAAGAATGGAAATAATTACATATTAACATGCACATATTTAACTTTGAAATGCAAAATTGCATTTTCATGCTGTTCTTTTCATTGTAAGAACCATTATTGATAGATAAAGAGATGTATCATGTAAGGAGATAAAAACAAGTTGAAGTGTCACTGAAAAAAGTGAAGGATTTACCTGATAAACAAGGTTAACATGGACCTTTTCACTTTTCACTGATATATTGCCCGAGGACCATCTAATACCAGAATCTTTTATCAGCTTCAGACTGTACTTAGATTATTATTATTAATTATTACTATCATTATTGCAGTTGTTTTTGCTAACCCAGAAACACACCTTCCTTTTCCCTCTAAAATTCCCCCCTTGTGATRACAAGATGACATTGAACTTGTAAAACTTTTTCATACGTAAGCAAATATATCTTCACAGTTTAGTATCTGTAGTCACTAAACAGTACAAATGGAAGCCTTTTTAGCAATGGCAGAGCACTGCAGCAGGGTACAGTGCCCGCTGCCAGGCTCACAGGTTCRGGAGGTGACACATGACTGTGTTGCTTCCTCACAGCTTCACTACTCATGAATAATACAGCCATCCCAAATCTGTGACAAATAAAGTCCTTATATAACAACATGCTATCACATATATATTTCAAATATAAATGAATGTGCATGCATGTATGTGTGTGTATATGTGAAAATATATGTCATCGTTACTTTGGCTTGATATCAGCATGAACCTCCATATTGGCTTCCAGCAGCTGGGAAGGTCTAAAATTGCCAGATAATGGTGGTGACATCTGCATATCAACTGCAAGAGACAGAAAGGAATTATATGAACAGACTAGTAATTAATGCTGGTGATGAAATTTTTTTCAATAAACGTAGTAGTTAACACCTGGGTAGTGCTTTTACATTTTGAAATGCTCTACACAATTGTTTAAAGCTTGTTACTCTGAAACAGAGTTACACAAATACGTCCCAGGCAAAACACGCTAATTACTTCTCAAACCCTTTGGAGGTAGCTGAACACTAATATTTCCACATTACAAAAGTATTTGTCAGGATTAGAGAGGGATTTAATTTCAGTGGAGGGATGGGGCCACAATTATTCCAAGGTAGACTTGTAAGGAAAGTGCTCCATGAGGCGTTGCAAGCTCACCAGCAGCTGCAGTCTGGGCCAGGGCAACACCGCACAGGCTGAACTCCAGAGGCAGGCCCACGGCTGTGGGGACGATGTGCCGCAGCTCAGCCACCATCCCTGGGAGGATCCATCGTCCGGAAATTCCTCGTCGGGCCTCATCCATCACTTTTGCCACCACTGGCTGCCAGTTTGATGATCCAGTTAGGGTCTGAATACAGAGAAATAGGGTAGATAGATAGGTAGGTAAAAAGAGAGAGAGAGAAGGAGGTGAAATTATCCAGCACCTCAGACAAAAAAAGACAGTAGTAGTTGTCAGTACCGTTACAGCCTGCTGAATGACATCTTTACCAATGTCAACAAAGGCAATCTCCTGGCCAAGTACTTTCACATAAGCAGATATCAGAGGGTCTTCAGGAGGCAATTCTTTCCATCCCAGAAGCTGTGGTATTAAGAAGAGATGGGGGAGAAAGGGAAGAAGCAGATAATGTTATTTAAAATATAATGTTGCATTAACAAAGACTGGATCAAATCTAAAGGATGCTAACTACAGTTCCTTAGTCAGAAAACCAATAGACTTCACACAGCTCTGAACTAAAATGGCCTTTCTTATGTTACATAACTGACTTCAGTGCGACTTTCCCCAAATAAGGATAATTTTTTACTGCAGTAAGTAGTGGATGACACCTAAGAAAAAGCTCGTGAACAAAACTTTTATCCAATAATCACTGTAAAAGAGAAGAGCAATCCTTACTGCATTTTAATATACACTGCAAAACACATGAATTTTTGCTACCATCATCATCATCCTTTGTACTGTACACTAAGGGCACACTCGTGTGGTGTGCTGACATGTCGAATGAAAAGCTGGCATCCATTGATGCCATAAGTGCAATACAAGTACGTCTTCCTGCAACCAAACACAGCAACTCATTCTTTTCTCACTGAAATATCAAAGGTGTAAACTGCATATTTCAAACACATCAGAAGGATGAGTATATACATACCGTTTTACCAAGTTCTTTCAGTGTCTTGTATGTATCATATTCAGTAAAGGGAATATTACGTTTCCTCATAATATTGGATAGGCTTTGCGATCGGAGAGCCACCTGTAGGAAACAGAGTTAGGCATCACAGCCCAAGCACAAGAGACCTCAGGAATACCTTTGTATGTAGCAATACTCTTACTGAGGCTACTCTAAATACATACTTCATGAAGCCATTACACTTATAAGGGTATGTCTACTTGGCAGATGACTGCAGGCTATGACTGCAGATGGTGAGGACGTGCTGAGGTAGCTCTGAATTAGTCAGTGGGGATAATGTTAGGGTAGCACAGAGCCCAGCGCAGGCTACAAAGCCTGCCCAAGAAGCTGAGTAAGTGGCTGCATGCTGTTACATGGAGCTTCATGATACCCTGGCTGCACTGCTAGCCGAAATGTAGTTTCAGCTGCTTATTGCATGTACTTAGGCAAAATGCCCAAAATGTCATGTGACTTTAGGTAGGTAGAAGAAAACTCAGCTGCCTAAGCTTTCCTTTGCTCTTCTAGATGTTCATGTCTATACCTAACATGTTTGTAGCTGAATCTATGTGTCAAGATGCCCAAATACATGTGAAATCATAACCGTGATCCATATTTTCCCTTCCACATAAGTCCTCACAGCCAAGGATGGAGTTAAATGGTATCACAGTCCAAATGGCTTAATAAGTAATATTATCCATAGCTGGGATGGTTGTTTTAATGAAATATTTACCTCAGCAATATCCGTTGCAGTACTTGCATAATATCCTCTTACTTTTGTGATTATATCAGATGGAAACATAGTGCCAGGACTGTTCATTAGATAGACCCTCCAAATTGCACCAGCCTTATATTCAGCTATAACAGAAATAAAACGCAGCAGAGATTTTTCATTAGGGTCTCCAAGATATCTAGTTCGTGTCAGACATTATGTACATGCTGTATTAGATGACAAATGATTCTGCCAGTATTCAGTCCCACAGGTCTTCAAGTCTGTAACCCCAAGAAAAGAACTTAGTTCTAGGGCAGAGTCAACACAACCACAGTGATTAAAGAAGGAGGTCTAAATCCATGTTCAGATATCTTTTTCCTCAGTAGATACCCAAAGAGTAGTAGAACACCTTTAGGGCATTCTGCATTTTAGGAGGTTCTTGTACTTTTTCTATTTCAAGAATGCACTAAACCCATTGTCCATGGTAGGATTTTGGATGAAAATCATGCAACTTGATAGAGGCATTTCTACATAAGCCAAAGGAGTTCAACAGGGTGTCTAGTACTCACTGGAATAACCGCCGACATGAATGACCTTGCTGTAACGATAGCTCAGCCTGTCAAGTCTGGGGCTTAGTAGCTTAATGGCAATGTTGCAAGCAGCAGATCTAAGTAATAAAGAGTCAAAAGCATATGAAGGTTGTTGACTGTAACCAAATTCTTAGAAAACTATAAGAAAAATCACTATTTGCAACTGAAAAGTTCACTTTTTCCTCTACTTACAAATTATAGAGCTGTGGGATCCTGCCTACTGCCAAAGCCTTCATGTGTGAATATGTGAAACTGGCTACCTGTAAGCTGGTCTCCTTTAGTAGCAAGCTGGCCATAGCTGCTACAGTTGGAAGAGCAGGCTTAGTTTCTAAGAGGACAACACAAGCCACCATTCGAACATTAGGAGCAAGTGAATTGTCCATAAAGATCTGGAGCAAGGTTTGTCTTACCTAGAGAAAGAAGATACAGCCTGTGAGTACCTTGTAACTTCTTAGTAAGAAATTCTTCCTAAACAGCGCATGTTTGATCTGCACTGAATGGAGAACAAAACGCTGTGCAGAGACTCGAGCATAGAAACTGTCACTGAAAACGAAGTGTTGGGTGCACAGTGAACAGGACTGGAAGAAACAGCCATTAGTAATGGGCCCAACATGACAGTGACTAGAGCAACCTTGTTCCCAGAGACATCAACAAGGACAGGGGTGATGTCAGGAAGTTTGCAGCATGGGCAAGAGGAAAGTCACTAACTGAGGAATCTGTCCCAGGTTGCTAACATTACCAGATGTTTTTATTATCACTGCATCACTAAGTTAACCCAAATCACATCTGCTAACACATTTGTTAAATAATAAATTCAATTACTTTTGCAAGGTCTTTTCTGGCAATTTTTCTCAAGGCCAACACAGCATCAGCATGAATTCTGTTTGGTAATGCAGCTGCAACAGGTGAAAATGTTGGCAAAAACTTCAGGATGTGTTTGATACTGGCTGGCTCTCCTGCATTGCCTATGGCTTTCAGAGCCAAGGCCATATCTTCAGCATGGCCCTTGCTGGCAGCTTCAGTAGCAAGGTCATGGAGCGGCTGAAAACAGAGCAAATGTGTTAAGCACTTCAAGTAACGATCTTACAATGATACATAAAAAAGCTCATTGCCATAGCAAAAATAACAACTACTGGTGCAGAACCTTGAGGGAAGCTGTTCTTATTTTTCTCCCAGGAAAAAATGTTATAACTGATTTTAAATTGTGCCTGAGCCTGAGCTTTGGGGATGTTCCTAGCTAGATGTCTGCCCCAGGGAGTCTATTACAAGTTTGAGAGCAGCACCAGACTGATGCAGGGGTCCCCAAAGGACTTCCCAGGTGGGCCTGGGGCCACTTCATCAGCCCTGCGAGCCTGCATCCCTGCAGGGCCTGCCACAGCCTCAGAATTACACTTGCATAGTTTTCACTTCTTATGTCAATAGCTGGTTTACCTAAAGGTCTTTGCTGTTCTGAGAAGACAAATTACTTTTCTGGTGGATTGGCTTTGTTTCACTCTTTTGGGGAAGATTTTAATCACGTTCTAATGCCAGCAGGCCATCCCAGTGCTGTGGTCCGCCTGACAAAGGGACTAGAGCATCATAGTCCAAGGAAAACAATGCAAAAATTTCTGATGGTGATAGGCAGTTATGAAGCTTTGGAAGTTCTAACTTATGATACATCTAGAGCTTTGCTTGTATTCACACTTCAGTGCCTTTTTAATAGATTTTTAATATAATCTGCTTACTGTAGAAGTAGGAAGAAGAATCATAATTATCTTGTTTAATCCTAAATGTTATAGATAAATTTAGTTTCAGTTGGTTTACAGAATCCATTATCCCCAAGGGCTTCTACCTTTGAAATTCTTAACTGTAAAGACCAGATTTTTAGAAAACATCAGCTTGCCATTTCATTCTGTCTTTGCAATTTTGCAGGCAATCACAGCTAAGAGTGAGGCATGTAAAAACTAGTTACCTAATTACCAACATTGTGAGAACTAAATTAGAGGCATTTTTAAAATGTCTTCACTCCTTATAAAACATGAAATGAGAGCCACCTACCTGAAGAAGTTCATTAGGCAAAAATGAAGCCTGAGCACTGTATCTATTTACCATGCAGCCATATCCCAGGTAAACAAGTATTCGAAGCATTGGTGCTTTCTGGATTTGGGGACATGTCAGAAAAGTCTGCAGAAGCAAGAAGTAGCATTCCTTAGTGTTCCTATTTACTAGAGCTGGAATTTAGTGAACATTTCCCTTGCATTTGAGAAATAAATAGATAAAATTATTTTGGATATTTCCTAGATTTTTTTTAAGTTAAATCAAATGCCAGTCTTTCAGATATAATAACAGTATTGTTGCTCCAATTATAAAGTATGTGCTTTTATTTTTGGTTCCATGATATCAGTTGCTTCAGTTTGTCTATTTTTTTCAAATTTATATTTTGGCAAAAAGAAATCAGTGGCAATTTTCCTAGGATTTGTGGGTTTTAACAGCATCAAATAACAAAGCCATTAAAACATTTTGGTAACAAGTATTTGGAAACATTTTCTAAAACACATCCTCAATTTTTCTTAATACCCTGCATTTTACAGTATTAGAATGTTGCATCTTCCACTTATAATCCTACGAATTCACCATTAAAAATGAATGACTGGGAGACAGAATGAAGAATAATTTGTACTCACTGATGCGATTTCTAGAGTTTGCTCGTTGGGTGTAACGAAATGGAAAGCAAGAGGGAGCGTCACAGCTGCTTCCCAGATGTTCAGCTTCTCAAGATGAATTTTTTGCTTAAGGAATTTGAATGTGTCAGTAGCTCCAGCAGCACAGATTGCACTCAGAAACCAGTGCCTGCCAAGAAGGGGAGGATTCATTATCTCCATTGCCCAGTATTTCTCTCATCAGAATTTCTGGCTGAAAGCAATGCAGTTACCTGTAAGGAGGTTCATTTGCAAATTGCACCCACAAAGGCTCAATTTGATCAAGGGTCACTAAGCGAAAAAGCTGGATCATCTGTAAGAATTTGGCTGAAGCTTCTTTACTGGATCCTTCTTCATTATACTGAACTAATTGTCGCAGTATTTCTGTTAACTATGGAAAAAAACCCAGAAAGTATAAAACACTATGTCTAAAATTATTTTCTGATAATCTGTTAAATTTATAAATAATGAAAGAGTATGAAAAATAAGCATCTAATACCTGCAATTCTGGATTTTTGATCTTTATTAGATGGATTGGCATCTGGAGTAGTTCTCCTGAGAAACRGTAATGGAGATTCCCATGGTTGTGCAGTTGAGTTTCTGGTGGACTTATGGGAGTGTTTTTAATGTCAACCAAAGCCAATTCTTGTCTTCAAGGGAAAGAAAGAAATGCATCACTAACATCTTACCGACCTGTGCGAGCGGTGAATGTATAAAGCTGTTGGAGCAGATTGAGTGGTGCCCAACAAGATAGTTATATTGACTGCAAATGGATCAGGCACTTCTCAAGTTTGTTCATTACTCAGGTTATCTGGAAATAGCATGGGAATGGTGGGAGCTTTCATTAAAGTTTGCAAAAGTCACTGAGAGATGGATAAATTGCCAGATTTAAAATAAAGGGAATATCTGACAGGAATACTTTTACAATAGGTTCAGGTTTAAATTTTGCAGCTTTTCCTTGCCGTGGCAGATGGACGACTGGATTTCACCAGCCAGTGCAGCTTTCCTGCCCAGGGAGGGTGGCTGTGCTCCCCTACACACCCTGAGCATGGTGCACAACACAGGACCAGAGCTGGGTGTGGGGAGCGCAGTCCTGCGGTGCCCCGGGTGCTTCGCACCAGCTCCTCTGGACTGAAGATGCAAAGGGCTGGATCCAACCTGTTGTAAAACACTACCAGTTTTCCCAGGAGAGGCTTGGCTTCAGGAAAATTGGCTGCTACCATGCAGCAACTTCATCTCTGCTAATTACAAAAGAGCCTTGTTTACAGGTGGTGCAGAGATCACTCATCTGACCCAAGAAACCAACCCCAAAGAGCCTAGGACTTAAAAAAGCCTTCCAGTTGCAGTGAAATAAGATACTTGTTTAACTCATGCATCCTGAGTAAATATGTTTTAGGCATCACATCCTGGCTCTGATAATTATAGATGCACTTACAGACACACACTGTAACTGATCCTACCTTGCTTCCATGACAGCAACACCGTCAGGTTCATTGAATGGAGCAATCTGATACATTTGTTCAGACACAGCAGATGTCATCAAGGCCCCGCTGTCATCGTACTTCATCTTGTAAGTGAACATCACTGTGCTTTCAATATTTCTGACTTTCTAAAAGTGCAGAGAAACTCACTTATGAATAGGAACAGTCAATAGTTAATTTATCACAGATGAGCTAAATTCCTTATTAGCATCAGTGCAATGGATGTGTATTTAACAATTGCTTATGCCATTGATGAGTTTAGCAGCATATACTTGCACTGCTCATACCAAGGGGCAGGTAGGACAAGGGCGGATGTAAGCCATTCCTATGTTCTTCACTGCTTTATCCCGGCAGTTGGTTAGATCCTTGCTTTTGGATATGGTGGCACGATTATTCTTGCTGTTATCCTGGATAACATATCTGGTTGGGCAGACACCTTCAATCCCAGCCTGTGAGTATTGATTAAACACAATGAACTTGTGAAATTGAATGCTAGAAACAGGCCTTCATTACAGACACAAATAGATAAATGAAAACTGCCTGGGAAGCGTATGTACAGGCACGTTATTATGTAACAGTAAAATGAGAGTAACAATAAAGGAATGGAAAAAGCAAACCTCTTGTAATTCATAGACATTTTGCGACTTTTTGATGATTAGCTGCATCATGTTCAGAACTCCTCTCACTATGTTAGTACATATGATGGGACAGTCTTCAGGGGCATAAATATTTCCAGGCTTTCCTTCACTATATTCAAACTCAAAGGCTCGGGGGAAACATGAAGCAAGGGTCTCTGTGAGCTTTGAAGCTGGGGTGAATGGGTCCCTGGGCCAGGATCCATTGTATTCTTCCAGCTTCGGTGATTGAATCTGTAAACAAAATTAAGAAAACATAATCATCATTTTTGCCATCAGTTTAAAACAGTGCAATAACAAAGAAACTGAACACTTCAGTCCACGGCCAGACACAAGCCACTTGTCCAACACTGCAGAAAATGCTTTCCTTCTTAACTCCTTGTGCTGGTCCTAGGAAAAAGTCTTGAAAACACAATTTCCATAAAGGATTTTTGCTAGAAGAATAAGAACTTCAAAAGTTCTGCAAATCTGGTAGAGTTTACAGGGTATTCACATGAGTGAAACATTGGCTGTTAGCAGTCTGTATGGAATGGAATTTCTCTGCTTTTCCCAGATTTTCAGTGAGATTTTCCTTCAGTCTAAAAAGCACAGGCAAGCCATCACTCAAGCTGCCTACCTAAACACATGGTAACTATTACAGCTGCTGCTCACTGCCCAGCATGTCCCAAAGTGGCAAAACTGAAGCATCTCTGATGGGGAAGCTAAGCTGACCACAGGTCCTCAGGCGGGAGATGGCCCAGCAGGAGCTGACATCCTTTCATTTGGAAATGGTTTTGATAATTTCAGGCTTATAAAGCTATAGAGCTTGCTTGCAAGTCCTTGGCTGCTACCTAGTGGGAAATGTGTGCCTACATGCACCTGCACATACATATAAACTTAGAGGCACCTCCCACCCTCAAACATAAAAATACACGTTCCTGTTCAGAGGGAAATGGTGTGGTTTTAAGTGCTTTATTTTAGTCTAGGCACCTATAATCACTACTGACAAGTGCGGCTTGCTCCTTTGTCATGTTAAGTTCTCAAAGTTAAACCTACTCAAGAGTTTTGCCTGTAATTGCTAAAGTTATAGCAACTATAAC
Organism: Apteryx rowi; assembly: GCF_003343035.1. Taxonomy (NCBI): domain Eukaryota; kingdom Metazoa; phylum Chordata; class Aves; order Apterygiformes; family Apterygidae; genus Apteryx; species Apteryx rowi. The sequence goes on along the minus strand of NW_020447641.1, from coordinate 5,390,639 downwards.
TAAGTTATAGAGAGCCTGTAGTTGCAGAAGCGTGTTATATCCAATAATAGGAATTTCCTCGTGCTGTTTGAGTAATATATGCATGGACTTCAATAAACTATTAGGATAAATTTTAAGCGTTCTCTTACAACTTTCTCCCCACATGTTTTCTTCTAAACCCCTTTTTTATGGTCTTCCGTTCCATGCCAGTATTTTAAGATGTTCATTACAATTTTTTCGAYCAGAAACAGCCCTCCCAGCTCTGGCCTCATTATCCCAGGTGCAAACATTACCACTATAGTTCTTCACATTTGAGTTAACGCCTTTGTGAACAACCCCAAAAGCAAGGTGATGGAGACGGAAGGGGACTTCTAATGCGATTAGGTTGCAGTTCCAGCCCTGGGCTCTTCTCAGCCCGTGGACCAGGCTGGCAAACACGGATAGCTCGTGCTCGAATCCTCATTCATTCCCACACGTGGGCATAGCAGTGCTTCCTCAGCAAAACTACGCTGGGGACACCTTTTCACGCCCTATTTTTGCCTGCCGCGTTTTTACGTGGAGATGAGCCCAAGGCCTGTTCCCCACGCGGGAATGTTGAGCGGCCCGCGGGGGCTACGCGAGCCCGGTCGCCCGGCGCGGCTGCGGTTACCCTCAGCACGTGGTTGGCGCGGGCCGGGCGGCCGATCTCCAGCTGGCAGCGCAGCCGCACGCCGGCCGCCGCCGCGGCGCCGCGCCGCCCCAGCAGCACCAGGCCCTCGTAGACGTAGACGTAGGTCTGGCCAGCACGGAAAACGGGCTCTGTTGAGAAAACAACCGAAACACCTCTGTGACCACGACTGTCCGAAAAACAGAAAAACAAGAGAAAGAAAAAGGGCGAGGCTGCCTGCTGCAGGCACAYGGGTGCGGACAGGGAGACGCACGCGGCGGCAGGGGAGCCATGAGGGTGCACTTACCGAGGTCCCGCTTCTGCCCGCCTGTGTGGGAGGAAAGAGAGACGGACATGTGAGAAACCCCGAGTCTCCACGGCGGCTTTAGGCCTTTTCCGCGCCCCCTCGGTGCGGCCCTGGCGAGCGGGGCCGCGGGAGGCGGCGCAGGAGGTGCTGCGCGCCCGGGGTCCCGCCAGGCCCCGCGGCGCCTCCGCCGCCCCGGCCCCGCGCCCCCGCTGTGCCGAAAATTGCACAGGTTTCAGCCAAAGCCGTAAATGGGCTCCAGCAGCGGGGGCAGCAAATGCCCCGCCGGGCCCCGAGGCGGACGCGGTTTCCTCGGGACGGCGACGGCCGCCACAGCTTGGCTGCACAGGCGACGCTTCGACTTACCCGCCAGGGCGACCAGCAGCGCCAGCACCAGCCCCTTCATGCTGCGGGGGACTGAATGCCGCCGGGGACAGCGCAGCTTTTATAGAAGAATTATTAACAGGCGCGGTGAATTTTGTTGAGTTATCAACTTTTTATCAACGCCTCTGAGCCTCCGTGGCGGGGGGGCTGGGGACGGGGTCGCCGGCTGCTGCTGCCGCTGCCCCAAACTGCCACCAGCAGTTTCCTTCTCGCCTCAACACCTAAATGTGCTGAGAGGAACCACCGAAACAGAGGTGCCTGAAAGTATGAAAATATAAATATTAACTGTGCAAGAAAAACTGCTAATTACCTTTATCTGTTGAAAGCAGCCAGTGCTCTTACGGCCTGTGCTAACTTTGCCCAGGTTATTCTGACCTGACCAGACAGCACTGATCTTATCTAACTGATAGTGGTTCAGCAGGATTGTGCAAAGCCCCGATAGCCTTCGTGTGACACCAGATCGTTACCGTCCTGGTACCTGTGCGCTGCCACCCTCCGCACCGCCCGCGAGTTAGCCCCGTAACACAAGCCTCCCGCAATGTTACCAAGGCCACGGCTAAAAAGCACTAACTTTCTCATTTCACTCATCTGCCRTTTCTTTCAGGGATAACTAACATCAGCCCTTTTGGCCGGTATGATTAGCCCAAACCAGACATTAGGGAGGGTTGGTCCTGCGAGGTGGAAATGGGTGAGGCTACCAGGTGTTACGGTTGCAATCCTGTTTTATTTGCAAAGATGAACAAAGTCCTGTTTGCCCGAACTCGCTTCGCTTCAAGCAATACGGGGCAGCATCTTCACTCCGAGGTCCAGCCCCATCATCTCCCCGGCTCCCCGCAGCGCTGCCATGGCCGCTGCCAGCACCCGTTCCCGCTCAGCCCCAGGTTAATCCTATTCTGTTAGTAGAAAACTGAGGCGACTGCTTCACAGGAAGGACTAGGCCATTTGCTGACTAAATTCATTTAGTTTCTCATGAACAGCAGTGAATCTTACCCAAGATGGTTTAGTTTTCCTAGTGGTCTTTAGTTATTGCTTTTTTTATAATCGAGCACTTTTATAATGTCTGACAAACTGTGGATTTTGTGCCTACACCACAGATTGCATCTGTAAGGTAAAAGATTTGGTTTCTTACCTTTAAAATATTTTGAAGTATAGCAAATACTTCACCATATTTTTACTGGCATTATATTCTGGTCCTGTTTGTTTTAACCTCTTCCCCAATAAAATTGACAAAAAGTGATAGAAAAGCTAAGCCATTCATTCTATATAGAGCACTAATGAGTTGTATCATGTCTCTTGATTTGGTAAATGGTAAATGTAGCTAAGGGCTTTTTGAGTAGATAACTACTGGCAACCAGCAATTGAAGTTCAAAAGCTAGCATGTCATATCTATACGCAACTGCACAAGTTTTTAAAAAAACCTACATCTGCAAAATATCTACCTTCAGACTTTRCACTACTGAAATTTAAATTGCTATGCAGAATGAGTCTGTGACTCTCAAAATGTCTCCCAGCTCCAGATGCAATTTGCAGATCCTACACAGAAACCTGCCAGTGGCAAAGTGGCCCCCAGCCCTGCCTTGCTACTAGCTGAGTCCTTTCCTCACCAGGACAGCAGGGCTGTGCTCTCTGGGGAAACCCTGCTGGAAATCCTCTCGAAACCAGAGCTCGGGGCCGGGGCCAGAGCTGTACGGCTGTCCCCATGCTCCCGTGGCAGTGGCCTCACCTGCCCTCTGCGCTGGGAGGACCACAGGACGAGTAGCGATGCACAGCACTGACCTGCAGCACCTCCAGTGCGGGGTGGCCTCCATCAAACAGCTGCTCGAGGCATTGGAAATGCTTGTGCTGGTGCGCAGGGCATTGGCTTGGGCCTAGGAGAGCCAAGGGCCTTTCCTTGGGTGCACTGGAGTCATCCATAAAACTCCCGGTCTCTGATCTGCAAGATCAAATGTGAAATAATCTGGTGAGGTGGCTTTTCCTGCTGTCGGGCTTGAAGTACTTGAAAGACAAAGTTGTGGCCAGGCCTGCTGCCAGCCAATCAATTCCTGACATCATGACTTGCTCCTCACCGTTAAGCATGGGAGCATGCTTGTAGCTAACGAGTCTGATTACGGCAAAAGAGGGAGCTGAGAGCTCATAGCCTAGTCTCAGCTAGCAGGGTTTTACAGAGGCCTGTATGCATGTGAGAGAAATGGGGAGATGCAAGGCGGGTGTGTTGGTGTGTGTGCGGGGCTCTCGCTCTCTCTCCCTCCCCGTCTTTGCAGTGGGTTTTTGCAGCCAGACATCTCCCAATACCTGCCTCATTTAGGAGCTGAGGACAGACAGGATTCAGAGTCAGTAAAAGCAGAAGAGCACCACTGTGATGACATCTATGGGCTGATTAAACACAACAGCATTCAGTGTCTGGACTATGTCACTACATCACTAAAACACTATAAACTATAATACTSCCCCCAAAATAAGGGGCTCCTCCCTAGGGGCTGTGCTGAGCACGGGCAGCAGCCATGCCATGCACCAGGCGTGCTGTACCCCCGTGCACAGGCTGCAAGGGCAGGGAGTCCCCAAAACCTCTGTCCCCTCAGCCATGGCCCCGGGGGGATCTCTCTCTCCCATCCCACCCCACGCTGCCACAGCTTTGAGCAGCAAAGGGTATGTGCGCTTGTCACCCCGGCCATCCTGCTGCCACAGGGCAGGATCATCTATGCTTCTGCTGCAAGCAGTGCCAAACCCTGTCTGTAAACCTGTTTTCACACCTGTTTCACATTCTCCCCAGGCAGCCACACAGGGTAGTCCAGTGCTCCACCATCCGTTCTGATAGCATCTTTGCTTTACTTTCATCTTCACCTTACTGTTGGGCTGTTCCAGATCTTAGTGGCCCTTGCTGTAATTTAAGCCCATTGCACTGTGATTTCCACACACACAGGATATGGGGAAGGGTTTATCTCTTTAGAGTCCTCTTTAGAGCTTCTTGTCGACACTTTAAGAACATTTTCACATTGCCTTCGGTCTCTCGCCCTCTAGATTAACCCAGTTCCTGCAGCCTTTCCTTGGTGCTCATGGGCAGCTGTGCTGCTTTCTTTGGGGCTCTCTCCAGGTGAGCCAGGCCACAGTGTCTACACAATGACACGAGACCCCAGCCAAGGGCTGAATAGAGCCGAACTGAGCAGAAGAGTAACTTCAGGCTGTCCTACAGGCAATTTTGTCTGACCTCAGACTATAAAAAAAAAACAACATGGCATCATCCTTTATCTCAACAGCGAGAGGTGGTTGTTGCATGTTCAGCTTGTAACCCCAGATGCAGTAGCTATTCCTAGGCTGTGGAGTCCATTACATCTATCTCCATACACACCTTCGTATTTTTCTCTATTGAACTGAAGCCTTTTATTTTTCCAGACCATTTTTCCAATACCTCAAGAACAATTTAAACTCCCATCCTGTCCCCCAATATACTTGCAGCCCTTCACYGTTTGTATTTCTCCGGAGGAAATAGCCTGTATTAAAAAGAGAAAGAAAAACCTAAGAAAATTGTGAGGTAGTGATTAAATTTGCCAGGTCTGTGCTGATGGCTGGCCCTGGACTACATTTGTCTCTGTTGGAGCCTCTCTCTGTAATGGCAGAGGAGGGACTGAGCACCTGGGAGACACGTTCCCACAGTGCTGTTGCAAGGTGGGCACCAGCAGCCTCTTCCTCTCTGCAAGCCCATGGGTGCTTTGAGCAAGCAGGCTCAAGACATGGCCAACTGGTGTGCTGCTTCCACGGTCCTTAGGCGACACTCACCCACACGTCTTGCTCAGTTTGTCTGTCCCTACCCCCTCCAGAGCATTAGTAGCATGCTTATTAAATCCCGTATGTCTGAGCACAGAAGCTGGAAGACAAGAGTCTCCCCAAAGCTATGCTCCAGCCTTGTCAGACTGGACAGGGAGCAGCTCTGCGGGCCTGGCCACACTGAGGTAGTGGCTCTGGTAAGGGGGCTCTGAGGTGGGACCCAGGTCTGGGGTCCATGCGAAGCCCCAGGTTCTGCTGGGTCCTGCCTTGGGGGTTACCTGGGAGATCTCTGCTTCCTGCACTACTCCATTTGATTTCCAAACCAACAGCAAGCCCACCAGTTCAGACAGATGGTAGCTCACTACTTTACTCTTACTGCCAGGTAATGCTAAAGCACTGGCTACTGTTCATTACATATCGCTTTGTAATGCAAGGTACCATGRCATAATTTAAGCTATATCCAATTTTTATGCCTTTCTTTCACATTACTTTTAGCCATAAGGATGTTGTTACCTTGCTAAACTGTGAAACTCAGATGCACGCATATATTGAAGGTACCAAAACCGTGGGGAAAGCAATAAGGCACAATTTTTATAGAACTTTCTGAAATGTTTTCAAAAATTAACTAATTATTACCTCTCCACTTCACATGGTCATAATTAAGTGCTATTTTGGCTTCACTGGTTTCTATTGATTTTAAGAGCCCAACCAGCTGTTTATCCTTCAAGTAATTTACTGAAGATCTACATTTTTAACAACTGCTTTGCACTAGCAGATTTCAGTATAAAATAAATGTGTGGTTAGTAATAAAAATGGCTGGATGTGCCTGTATTACCTGGGAGAATGCTGATGAATTAAGGCAGATGAAGGATAAAATGCTATTTCTATTGAATTTGTGCAAAACTCCTTATGACTTAATCTACCTAAACGGAAACAATCACGTTGGCAGTTCTCTTAAAAACAAACCCATTTGGTGTGCATACTTAGCCTGCAAGCATGGCTTTAGGGGCAGGCAGAAAGCGTCTTCCAGAGCAGGTGGAATCCTATGGGCTCCAGCACCCACGGCAGACTAGCGCATCCCTCATCGCACCCATGCAGACCTGTGGTGGGTTGGCAGGAGGCAGAGCCCGCCTGCCTATGGATGCTGCAGAGAGGGCTCATTCTGGGCATGGAGGCTGGGGCATCACTAAAAGTACAACAGTCCTTGACTCTGCTTTGGACTCTTGTTCTGACAGGTCTTGTAGGTAGGTAACTCCACTACGTTATATTCAAATACCTCTGATTCACACTAACTTCTGTGAGAGCTTGGTATATGGTATATCAGGAATATGACATGATCTTGACTCCCTTAGAGCAGTCTTGTCCAGTTGCATGTTGGAAGTATGAGATTCAGATTTATATCCCTGACCTTACTGTTCCCTACAACAGCACTGGCATGTCATGTAGTGACTGCTCTGCTGCTCCAGAGCGTGCTGCATCACACACAAGTGATCAGTTCCCACTCCCAGTCCACAGGATCCCAGGACAAGAGAAAAAAGCACTGGGAGAAACATGCAGAAGCCTGTCACTGCAGCTTCTCCCACACTACATAACCCATATGCCCAGTGGGGCCCGACACAGACACTTCTCAGCCTGACGCATGTGTCTTCATGGCAGGCTGCCACAGACTTGAGAAGTCTACAAAATAGGGGGGGAGGAGAAGTAACACAGGCCTCCTTGTTTCTGTAACCACTGAAATAAGGAAGCCTTCATCAATTTTTCCATGCATGGATTTATTATGAAATCAGATACTTATGGGCAGAACTGTTTCTACAATAATAATGTTTAATATTTTAAATTACTTAGGAAATTTTAACAGGACTTTATGCACCTAATTTAGTATCTCTGTCATTGCTGAAGATGAGTCTTCTAATACCACACAATAAAAACAGTAAAATGTTTCTGTTTTCTCCTGGGCTGCAAGGTACAGCTTCATGTACTGCAGTCTTCATTCTCACAAGAACAATCTATGTGTGCGTCAATAGTGTCCTGCATATCCTCTGACTTCTGGTCAAACTTCATCTGTTTGTCAGTCACAGTGGTAGCTGAGTCTGAAGGTGAACAAAAAATGAAGGGTAAACAGTGTATTTCAGAAGTAGTTTTGCAAGGTACAGCATTTATCATGTACTAGTCATTAATTACACCAGGCTTGGCTTCTCATTGTCATATGTATTTATATCTGACTAAGTCAAGCAGAGATGTTCCAGGAAAACCTGTTAATTAAAAAGTCAGTTCTACACTGAAAACTACTACTTCCATGTAGAATTTTATTAATAATACATTTTGAAAAGGATATTGTGGCTTTAAAGGAAAAACAAACTTTGAAAACAGACACGAACCTATCATTTATATAATCTCTATCTATCTAATCTATCATAATCTACAGTGTACCTATAAAAAAGACTGCCCACTGGTGGGCAGGAATCCTGTCCACACCTGCCCTTCTATTGACTAAATCAGCTCAATGAAATAGGCTTGGGCCCAAAGGCACTGAGATACAAAAATACACATGATGGAGGTCCCCATTTCAGGTGCTGCACATGATTGAATGTGGCTGAACCACCACATGCTACAATACATTGTAATTCAGCTGAAAAACTAAGTTGTTACTCTGCCCTTACCCTGTTAGTTCAAAGCACCATGAAGGTGAGTTCAGTTTAGATTTTAAATGCCACTATCATGAAAAGCATAGTAAAATTACAACAGAAGAAAACATCTCTCTTCCACTAAAGAAAGATTTATATATTAATGAAAAGATAGAAAGGTCTTCAGTCAGTACAATAGTGAGTCCATGTCTGCCTGTGGATATGTCAGTTTATTCAAATGTTTCAAGTGGAATAACTGAGTCAAGGCACAAGCTGTTTAGACTTTTGTCAGCTCCTGTTCAGTAAGATTTCTGTTGACTTACCAGCTGGGAGACAGTGGAAACCAACAGTCACTGGAGTAGTCTTGGTGGCTGAACATCCTTTCATACAACGTAGCACAGGCTCAGTAGAATAGCATTTTGACTCTACACCTGCAAGCTGAACTGTCTTCTCAAGCTTCACAAATGAACGTTGCAGTTTACAAGCTGTAATAGAACCATTGATGATATTTTAAATTCTTTTGTACTATACTGTGATCATAAGTAAAATAGTATCACTGACTGATAAGCTTTTCAAATAAGCTAATTAGATATGGAGCTACAGGAAGTTGATTTCATATGCAACTGGTTTATTTCTAGATGAATATGTAGAAACATAGTCTGATAAACTTTCTAATAAACATTTTGCAAAGTAAACTGGCTCACTCAGTAGCTGCAAAATCACATTTAAAAGCTATGAATATTCAGTAGTGGAGTGAGTGTGTGTGTGGGATGGTTCTGAACAGACAAAAATAATCACTAAGGAATTACACCATTACCACTGTCATTCTGACTCAAAATTGCTGCAGAGATCTGGAGACCTAAAAGTCATTGCTGCCAGCCAGTAATACTGGTCTCATTTTGGATGCCAGGACTAGCAGCTACAGGTCTGTGAGAAGCTAAATGGACCCCAGTTCATTCCTGACTATAAGCTTTAATCCCTAACACTGTGTGTTAAATGGAAATACAATGTATGGTCACTGTCAATCATGTGAACTTTATTGTGCACTTGCACGTGTACTACACATCTAAATCAAGTTTGATGCCAAATATTCTTTACAATGACACATAAAAGAATTAAGGCTAATGTACAGCTAAACATGTGAAAGTTATCTCCAGGTAATGAGTATGTCCTTCCCATCAGGACAAGTCTTCTTTACAAAGGCAATGTGCTTGTTCTCCTCCTTCCAGTATGGTATGCTGTTGCATCATAGCCTCAGCTGGCAGAACTGAGTATACTGTAAGAAAGATCCCAATTTATTGAARCACTTAAAATACATCATTTTTACTCTGACCATGTAAGCATTTCCCCTAATAACCCTGGGACTGCTCATGTGCTTGAATGCTTTGCTTGACAGGTTGCACTGGTTCAAAAATCAGGTAATAATCATGTCATGGTAAAAATAATAGTCATGGTACTAATTACTTATCACCGTCTGATTTTTTGATGGATCAAATATTGGCTGGAAAATGCTGTTTTGCTTAAATCAGAACATTCCATGTGAATTTATTCACTTACATTTTTTTTCTGACCTTCTTCTGAAACACTTAAACTGAAACAAAGATTTGTTTCAGCTTACTTATTTCATTTTAACTGACTTGTTTTTTCTGGCTTGTTTTGTTTTACTTGTAATTCCTCATTCCATTCTAAAATGACAAATGATTTTTATAGTTAATATAATTTAATATTGAAGCTTCATTTTAAAATGTTTTTTTCAAAACTTTTACAGATTTTACATTTTCTAAGCAGATTCTACATTTTCTAAACAACTGTAGTAATAGTATTTCAGATTTATTAGAGCTTGTATACCTCCTGTACAAGGCTTTTCTTCCAAAATCCAAGAATGAGCAAAGCTCACTGCATCTTTAGCTAGATATCCGTTGGGCATCCGATATTCCTGTTCACGTTCTGCATCATACTTTCCACATATGCCGCATGTTTTCCCTGCCATCCATAAAGCAACTTGAATCTTTGAGACAAAAAGTCAAAGTCATTTCAAGTTAAAAAAAATAAGACCTATGGAGTGCATTTTTTGTATAGAGGAGTCTTCCAGTATAACAGACAAATTAATGCACATTTACCTTTATTTGCTTTCTTTGCTAAGAATTCAAAAGGGTCTCAGAGTCAGATGCCAAACTCCCATGGTGCTGCAGTGTTTTTAACTTGTTAGGGCCTTTAAAACCTACTGTGCCTGTCTAGTCTATTAAGTCATTGATGCTGAAGCTTTTGTCTGGCTGATGTCTTCACAGTAGGTGATGGAGAATTCATCACACAATGCGATTTCCTGATTTCTTACGTTTCTATTGCACATAATTTCTAGTACAGATTTTAAAACACTTGCTCATCTGAAAAGAAAGGCTCCATCTTTGCTGGTTTTTAGAATTATACAGCAATAAGAACAGGGGACAGGAACTGAGAACTCTGGTTCTGCTTGCAAACGTGCTGCTGATTCAGTCTGTGTGTGCTCACAGGCCCATTTTCCTATACACCTATATTGTAAGGCTGAGATATTATTGTCTGTGATGGATTCTAACATCTATTCAGAAATAGAGAGGACACTGCAATCCTGGCTGTAGTATCTTTGTCCTTTTTGTTTTTTGGGTCCAGGACAGACTTGACTTTGCCCCTGTATACTCTTGCACTCATCCATGCAGATTTAAGGGGATCCTATGGAAATTTCTCAACATACAAGCTTATGTATAGGAGGAACTATACCTGGAATGTGTTTCCATTGAAGTACAATTTATCAATGCCATAGTCTGGGGCGACAAGTACAAGCCCTTGTTTTTCACTGTGGATCCCCAGAGAAGCACCTAGAATGGAAACAAAAAGAAAAAGAAAACCAAACAAACAGACCCAAGCTAGCATTCTTCAGAAACAGAAAAGCAACTTTTATGTTTTTTTAGAATGCTCTTTTTTCTTAAATTCTTCATTTGTTCTACTGAAGAAGCAAAACATACTGCAAAACAATGTAAAAATGTGTATATATAGAAAATAGGTGTTTGCAAAACTTGGAAAACAAAATTTCAATGATTACAGCTTTATTTATTTTTCTTCGGATTGTATCTCTAGAAATGGCTATAAAGCTGTCTATAACATCTGTACAGTTTTGCAGAACTACAAGGCCCTGACTACACTATATTGTAGTAAGAAAATACAAAGAACAATGTGATTGTCACTGCAGTCATTTCTACCACAGCTAACACTAACCAAGTACATTATAAATAGGACAAAGCTCAGCACTGGCAGATGCTAACCCAATTTCAGTAGGATTTAGCCTGATTTGTATACTACACAATCAGGAAACACCTGCATTATATATTGCCCTTGACTGGGTAGCACAGAATGAAACAAAGTCTGACTGTGCCCTTTTACAGAAAAAATATTCCTGTTCTGAGAGAACAAAGCAGGCTGATTTTACCTGTATACATCCAGTTCTCCTTATTTATTCCTAGCAGATTTCAGAATGCTAACCAAATTTCGACCTATAAATCAATTTTTGACCAGGGAAAACTGTGATATATAGGTGTGGTGAATTTTGAAAAAGTTCTACTTGGAACTCATATTTGGAACTGCAGTGGGAACTGCAGTAATCTATGAAAATGAGGGAACTTTGTTAGCTGTATCTTGCCTAGTTTGGCCATTTCAAGAGCTTCACGCTCTAATCAATCTTTATAAATGCTTACACACAAATAAGTAAAATACATGTTCTTATATATTAACCTTACAACTAAAGGTAGAAATACCTATTGAATACAAACTGATGAAATCTCCTTGGTAGAATTTTTTTCTCTCTTTCTTTCTCCTAACCCATATATGAAAATGGAACGAAATAGATGCTGCATCACTTACCAGCAGGAGACGAGTAGGAGACATTTGTGGTGGGGCTCTCGACCCCATCTATGGCCAGCTTCACAAGCCCGCTGGCGGGATACATGTCTATTTCGCTGTGAAAGGAGAGGAGGGCTCGTTTGTAGCCAGGCTGCAGCACGCATAAGTACATGCTCACAAAGTGATTGTCCTGCTCACTAAGCATCACTGGCAGTAGCATAAGCTTGTTTCAGCTACTTAAAAGTACATCAGGGGCATTCCTGTCACCTAAGATGCAGAATAACATCATAGGCACCATATTCAATGTGTACGGAAAGTAAATAAGGGAAATGATGAAATTCCTTGGGTTGCTGAACCACTTTAGTAAAGCTTAAATCTAAGTTCCTCTCATGTTACATTGGGATGATGCAGTCCCTCACACTCCCAGCATCTGGCTAACAATTACTTACTGACTGCCAAGCTTGATGTTGATTGCTTTAAGGTTTGTAGCTTCTTCAGCATTCTTCATCATCACCAGGAATTTAAGGTCAGAGCTACAATCCTGAGCCAAGATGTGGTAGCAGTTCGCAGGCATTGTGTAGTTAAACTGAACTTCATTAAAGGTTGTGATCTTGTTGCGGGAAACTGAGCAGCAAGCTGGTTAAATAGAATGCCGATGAATATTTGCCTCTCCATAAAAGAAATTCATAAATGGCATATTTACTTTTAGTGCTACCTTATTTTTAGAGCTATATTTTTATCAGTATGTGATATTTTTGTACAGGATTACAGGGGCTTTTGGCTACCAAGCACCCATGATTTGTAAGAAAGGCATGAAAAACATACTCCTCTATCTAACCAAAAATGATTGTCAGAAAGTTTAAATGTTACCAACTGAGACTTGTTTTCCCTGAAATACTGACGATTTCTGTACTATCTGCTCAATATTCTCTCATTTGAACCATCTTAGCAGAACAGAATTGTTCTACAGAACAATTCTTTGTTAACTGGAGACAAATAATCCCAGATAAATTCAGAAGATACTCAAGTAATTCCAGAGACTGAGGATGTCAAGCTTTTGAATCAGATTAAATCCTGACCTTTCAAATTCTCGAGTACTGCAGAGGGGCCTTCGGCAAAGACATTCCAGATTGGAGGCTGCAGCTCTGAAGCTGATATCCTTGGACCTACAGGGAGCGACAGGGGAAGCCTCATGGCTTTTTCATAGAGGATCATCTGAAAAGGAATTCAAAATCACATTCAAAACACACTTTTGCCAGGTATTCTGAGCAAACAGCTCAGATCAGCCTTTTCTCCTATTTGGAAATTGATTTCAATTGATTGTTTGTTTGACAAAGAATTTATATCATTCAGAACAGAATTCCTCTGACTGTCCATGAGCTTTTTGCTCCTGCTTACAGTGCACTGTCATGGTGTGGGTCATCACTGAGATATTATTTGGGAGAGAATGAATTATTCCCTATCAAAGGTGGCTAGGTGAACATTTACAAAGCAACTACAAAGGAAAACACATGTCATTATGAGTACCCATGGCACTCTCTTCTCCCATGAACAAAATTACTCTATGAATATTCTTCGGTGGAATATAAAAAGGTTGAAAACAAACAAACATTGTTTTCATCATTTGCAGCCAAACTGATTTTTACTTAACTTTTCTTTCTCAGAATTGATCCAGTGTAATTAAAAAGCAACTGTCTGATTTTTGTAGCAGGAGAAAATAGGAGAGTGACAATAATATTTCATATTTACATCAGGAAGCTTGACAACAACATCACACGTCCTTGGAGAAGTTAGAGCCACGATCACCCTGGCTTGTCGAGAAGGATTCTTGCCCATTCTTTCAGAGAACCCCAGCATAAATGCAGCCCCAGGGACAAACTTGTAAATCCTTAAAAAATTCACAACAGAAGAATCTGGTGAAACAGAGAAGCAAAAAAAAGCGTACATCCAAAACAGGCTGTCTCACACCTATGCTTAAGCAGCACACAGTTTCTTCAGGATCACTGTTACCAAGTAAAAAGTTAGGGTACCATGCCCACTCTTTGCTTTACTGTTCAAGTGTTCAGTGAAAGGAAGAATCTGTTCCTCGGTTTTCAGTAGTTATGCCCAGTATAAAGAATTACTGTACATTACTGGTTATAATCTCCCACTCAGCTGTTATGTCCAAAGACAGTACTGAAACTTAAGCAGATCAGAGAATAAAAAATAACTGGTACTTTAATCACTAGAATCTCAGGGGCGGATGTGGATTTTCCCAGTTGACCAACACCACAAATGAGTGAAACTGAGGACTAAAATCTCACCATTTTGCTGTTGATGTGACACTTGAAGGAACTTTAGGCCATTCCAGTTTCACTTGTACAGCAGGGTGAGCAGCAAACCGCCCAGTTACCAGCTCAGTAGAAATTTTGTAGTCCTGGCAATTCCAACCCCATTTCAGATAAGCCTATAATGGAGAGAGAAGCGGTCCATTTTTAAACATGTAGAACATGAGTTTCCTGTGATGCATATAGCTGTATATAACTATTTCTGAGCCTTACCACTGCCTTGTGAGCATTGAGGACTGAAGCATCAGCACAGAGCTTCCAGTTGCTTGAATCTGTGAGGTTTGACACAAATACCTGCATCCGGGGTGTGATGGAGTAGACATCAGCGTATACCACAAGCTGGAGGCCCCCTATCTTCTTATTGCTCCGAATGCCATGAAGAAAAATGGCTAATACTGGTGTTTTAACATCTCCCAAAAACTTAGGCTAAGAACAAGGGGAGGGAAAGTATGGAAAGAATGTCAATATAAAGGAGTTACTATGGAACATTTTACATACAAAATCTGGGTGGATAAATGAAAAATAAGCAACTGAACTGCAAATATATACCAGCATGTGTACCACAAATATATACACCCACAAACTCTCATGCACATCTTACGTGCATGAGTTTGTGCACCCACATAAGGATTTTATATGTCTATCACCATGTTTGATATGATCAAAAGTTTGTGACATTTACTCAGCTACAGCTGATACCAAGGAAATATTCATATCATTAGGACAGAGCAAGGGTTATAGGATTTAGGTTACATTATTATTCTAATACATTTGCCTGGGAATGAAAGAAAGCGGTTATGTTTAACTTRTATCAAAAGCTGTCAGTTATACTCATCACTCATTCTCACAACAATACCATCCCCCAACCAGTGTCCTTTTGTTTTTCTGTCTCTGTCTTAGTCTATTGCCTGTCATTTCACTCTCCAGCTGTACAGCTCTGTGAGGCGGGCATGAGCTTTTGTTTTATGTCTGTTTGGCGCTCTAGCACAAAATATAATCCAGGACCATCTCTTCATAAGAACTTGCCCCTTTGACAGCAGGGCCCCAAGTGTGCTATAATTCACAATTTCTTCACTTCATTGTTACACCTCTCCCCAGAGAGCAAGTCCCCATGCACCAGGGTGTGTGCTGGTGAGGGGCCAAGGCGCTACATGTCATCTCTGGAGATGGAGTCTTCTGCTGAGGCTACTTTTAGCCTTGGCCTCCACTGCTGGTGTCCTTGCACTGGCCATGCAACGCCTCAGCTTCCCTCTGGTTGCAGGGGTCACAAGATRAGTCTACACAGGCATCTGTCAGGCAGGGTGGTCCAGTGAGGGAAGGGTTGTGGTGCTGAACTCCAACTAAGAGAGATCTTTGCCTCACTGCAGGGGAAAGTGTACTGTGGACCCATAGTGTCTCACTCTCAATACCTAAGACATGACAGGTAGGTTTTTCTCTCTTCCCATTATCCTAGCTGTACAATCACTGCAAATGCACAGTCACACTGCCATTCTTCCAAGCTGTCAGAAACCCCTAAAAATTATGCAACTAACCTGGGAAGCGGCTCGGGATGTGGCATAACTGGATCTTGTGGACGAGTACATGCTGCTAAGTCGGTCAGCTGGGACTTTCTTTTTTGGGAACTGCAAGAAGAAAACACATCATGCTCAAGATGGTAACTTAAAAGTTTGCTTGAAGAAATTGTTCTAGACAGCACTGCAGAATATTCTCTGTCATGGCGCTTATGGTTGATAAATATGCATTCCAGCACTGAGCTGCTCAATGATTTGCAATACGATATGCTTTGTCCTGCTTACTACATGCAGTCTAGCTCTATAAAATCTCATTTACATATATATATATATATATATATGAGACTCCCCTGAACAGACAGTTAAGGAACAAACCTAGATGAGAATTCCCTCTTTGCAAAAACTCTGGAGCAGGGCAAGCCAAATAGCACCAGTCTCCTGGTTCAATATAAAAGACCAGGCCTGATTCATTTTATTTCTGGAAGGGCCTGATCAACTGAAGGGATGGACACATGCAGCTGAGTGCTTTACTTTCTAAGAAGCACTGATCACAACTACTGATCACTGCTCCTGGCTGGATCAGACCAAGTAAGAATCTTCTGCTGAACTAAAGTAACATAAAATAAGGTATCCTCCCATATTTGTCAATATTCCAGTAATTCCAATGTATATCAACAGTGTTTCCAAAGAAAGACACCAAAGGACTCAAGCTCTTGATGGTAGGACCTTTGTTCCTTTGAAGTGTGCAACCCCAATTCCTTGTGCTGCTTTGGTAGAGCTTTGTATCTACTTTGCAGAGTCACAAATGGCATCATGAGTACAACACAAAAGAGTACATTGCTCTCTGTCTTTACGCATCTCAGAAGAACTGCCACAATCAAGTTGGTGTTCTAAATATTATCAGTGTTGTAATTTTCTTCAACAAAGACAGTAATAGGTCTTTAAGGTTTCCATTTAACTTATGGTAGATTCCAAACTTCATCTACTGAGGAAAGAAAACTCACCTCTTGCCTGTGTGCTGATCTAAAACGATACTGATAAATCTCATGATCTCCCTTTGGAAATAATAAAAACGAGAAGATGAAAAGCCTCAGAAGAAATGCCACAATTGCATTGAAATCTGAGAASTGGGAATTAAGCAGGGATTTCACTAATTATCATTCATACACAGTTCTGTATGTTCAGTCACAGACACACAGTGAAAGCCTTGAAATAGTTTCTATAGAAGCATTTATGTTCTTACCCCAAAATTAAGACAGAAACATGCAACATCTATTAAGAGAACGTATTAAGTCAGCAAAAATTGGCTGCTTTTCTATAACAAAAGTTTCAGCAAAGTTGTGGAAACTTTTGAGATGCTTTAAAGTAGACATCTGAGCCAAGTGATTGCAGGTGTGTTTGCAGAATAATTTTGCAATTTTATATTACTACAATTTACTGTGTCAACTCATAATTTCCTGATTTATGATGCAAAGCCAGCTGCCATCAGGAATGTGATTCACAAACATTAGCAGCGTCAATCAGTTTACTGACAAACATGAGTTACCCATATTTTGGAATACATGCTGCTGCTGCTGCTGCTACTGCTACTGCTGCTGCTGCTGCTGCTGCTGCTGCTGCTGCTGCTGCTGTCTTTCAGATGTCCTGAATGATGCCCATGGCTATCGTGGCTCACTGACTTCCTGCTGCTGCTCCTACTACTGCTACCACTGCTACTACTTTTGCTGCTGCTACTCTTGCTGCTTGTATCTTTGTTTCCAGTTTGCTTTATTTCACCATTCTCATCTCCATCCACAGGCTTTTTATGATCAGGAGAGGAAGCAGATGATGAGGAAGAAGAGGAGACAGTAGAGGAGGCAGAAGATGAGTCAGAGGGGGTTTTTGCACTGGGGTCTGTCCTGAGATCTGTTAACACAGTGTTTTCTTTCTTAGAAGGCTTCTTCTGGTGTCGTGTTTTATTTGTGACCTGCAAAACAGTTCAAAGGGAAGAGCAAGAAAGGGGATACATTTGGTTCTATATTTACAAAGTACATTATCTCTGGGTATCACACAAGCTGCTCAGTGCAGCCTTGCAAGGAAACACAACTTCCTTGCCCCACTCACTGCAGAAGCTGCACCAGAAATCTTTTAGGCCCACTCCTCCCAGCCAAAAGTCACCCCAGTGCAGAGGACCAGCCTCTGCTGGACGCATCTCATGGGTCCCCTCCAGGCCTGGCACTGGTCAACAGGCCTCTCACTGGCAGGTGAAAGCACTTTTTTTGACGGGCCTTTCACTGTCAGCCTGGCCTTGCTGTCCATTGCCAGTTCTCCGCTTCAAGCCCTTGACTTCATTTGTTGGAAAATATTCCCCACTGTCCCCATCTCTTACCTTGAACACTTTTTCAATGCCTAGAATCTTCTTTAGTTTAGCTTGAATGTCCTCATATGGAGATGATGCATCCTCTTCCTCAGACCCCGAGCTTACCACATCAATTATTTTGGAAGCTGCTCTGGATCCTGCCTGAATCTCCAGCTGTATTTTGTCAATATCAGCATCTGTTTGAACTATACACCAATTACACACATTAGAAGGTTATACTGTTTCAAGCTGGATTGACAAACATAAGCAGAAAAGACTTGTGCTCAATATTGTACCTGGCATCAAAACTAATTTAGCTTCATGTTCTCCAATTAATCTGTGCAAATATGTATTTTTTATGAAACTGGCATCTCGTGACCTTCCATAAGAGCAGAGCTGACAACCAAGATGATGCAGTTTGATGCAAATGTCTCGTTTATGTGTTTTTCTTCCAGTGCCATGGTGAAGATCCTCCTGAGAGCTATAGGAATGTTTCCTTGGCATGCTGTCAGCCCCTTGCTGCATTGAAGATAAGCATGTGAATAACATCGGGAGCATATCATAGGTAAAACTGCAGATGTGTGCAGCATGGAGGGGGTAAATATTACTAAAGAAGCAAAAAAAAGTTTACCATTGTGACATCTTCCCTGGAAGTTCTCTCTGATGGTTTGAAAGGTTCTTCCACAATATTTGATGAAACGTCTGCTGGGAGAATTGAGGTCCTCTTTTCTACACCTAGCTCTCCTATATTTCTTGATACAGCAAAAGCCTTATGTCTGTGGAGATAGGCACAAAAAAATGGTAAATGGTATCAATCCCATGTCTTTTGGTTAAATGAGTTATGTCCCTGTCAGTGGATCGTCACATCATAGAGTCACGTTGTCTGAATATAGGAAATGTATAGGTAACTATATTTATAAATACCTGCAAAAGACAAATAAGAGGTCATAAGGGACATCAGTTCCTTATATCACAGGAAGTTTTCAAAGTCTAGGTAAACTTAAACAAATCTCTGATATCTGAGAGGCATTTGTATAAAACAAAATTAAAATAAAAATTAAGCTAAATTAACCTAAAGGTTATGCTACATACCGGAAAAGTCACACTGCACATCTAGAAACCTCTGTAAGATATCAGTGAAGAGTGAACTTCATAAGGCTTCAGAAACAGAAAAGAGAAATAGGAAGTATTCTGGAGTAATACTACTGTACCTTCCAATCACTATCTCAGTTTCCTCACGGCATGGAGTTGTTTCAATCTTAACATTTTTCGATTTCATGTCTATCTTGGCATCAAACTTCATTGGAGCTCTTGTCTGGACCTTGCCTTGAATTTCAATAGCATGTTGAAAGTATTCTGTATTGATACCCATTGTTGCCACTGTATGTATATATAAGCTGAAACAGAGTGAAATGGTCATATGTAAGAATATGTATTTTGTATGTATATGTATTTGTGGATATTGTATATGTAAGAATATGTATTTTTTTTTAATATGGAGTACTCTCTTTCCATGGAAGACCTCCACCAATATCTAAAGTCTTAGAAACTTGCCATACCTTGGATTTATATCAGACCGAATCTGCATGGTGGATTCAAGCAACTGGGAAGGTCTAAGATCGCCAGTTAAAGGGGGGCTCATCTTTCCATCAACTGCAAAAGACAGAACAACATTTAAAAATAGTAAAAGTGAAAGCAAAGACTTGAACACAAGGAAAGCACTGTTTTCAGGAAGAGGTTATATTTTTTATTGGTCCAAAGAATATGGCTATAAAATGAGACAAACTTTTGGGTACATGAGCTCTTCTTCAAGTATGAAGAATGCTGAATATAATATATGGAAAACATTTTCTGTAGGTAAAGGTTCTGGTGTAACATACTGAAAATGGGAATAAAAGTATGGTAAGAAAAGTAAAGTGTTGTCCCAAATTGAAAACTTGTTAATTAGTATAACACAAAAATTTTAGAAACACCTGGCACCAGAAGACAGAAGTGAATGGTGGGCAACCTCACTACTATATTCTAGAACTATGGGTAATAATTATCTTTCCTTATGACTTGGAAGAAAAATGATGAAAAAGCTGTTGGCATTGGGTAAATAGTTTCTTTTGTAGAAGTAATAATAGATAGTAAAAAATTACAAAAAGCCTGAAAATCTTCTAGGATTTCTGTGGAAACAGTGTGCCAACAAATGACATGCAATAGACCCAAAAAGCAGAGTTGGTGCATACTGGTAAAAAGCATTCTTGGCATGAACCTGGAAAACTGCTGCGTCCAGTGGCCTTGACAGCAAGTGAAGCAGACTCAGAATCAAAGTTGGAGTCTGAAGGTCTTACATGTATTGATGGACTCTGAACATCCAAGACTGTCAGAGTGAAAGGAGGGAGGAATGCAGCAAATAAGAAGATCAGTGAAACAGTCAGAGAAATAGACAACAAAAGGAGTACGTGGTAATTCTAAAAAGGATGACAACTGCAAAAGGCAACAGAATGACATTTTACTGAACAACAGTATGCTGTCTTTTGGGACTATACATTCTGTTCTGACAGCTTATTGAGAGAGACTGAAAATACTCAGAAAAAGGCAAAGAAGAATGCTAATGAGATAGCAGGACTTGYATAAAACAGAAGACCTAAAACAATTTTCAGCACCGGAAAGCAGGAAATTTAACAGCTCATTTACAGTGACTCAAGAATATGCTCTGTCCTTGCTAAGAACATAAGAATGGCCATCTAGGGTCAGTCCGAGGTCCTTCTCTCCCAGTGTCTTGTCTGCAAAAGTGGCCATGACAGCAAGATTGATCTGGCTTTGGAAAATGCAAAAGAGGAAAGTGTCATTGGAATATGAATATGAGAAGCCTGACCTGGAGAGCTGGAAAAATATCAGGGGACCTCATCCATGGGAAAAATCTGTCTGTTCAAAAGCAAGAGTGGGAGGTTCTCTGCTCTAATCCAGTGTGACCGGGCAAGCTCACTTCAGTGCCTCTGCCAAGTCACATCACAGACTAGTCTATCTTTCTTTTAATGGAGGAAGGAAGAAATCAGCACTGAACCATCCATATCAATGGGTATCTGATCAGTTCTGAGACTGATCAGATTGCTCTGTTTTGAATATCTCCAATGATGAAAATTTCACAACCTGCCTGGGTCCCTGTCCCAGTCCTTAGCCACCCTCATTGTGGCATTTTTTTTTCCTTATGCCAGCTGGAATTTCTCTTGTTGCAACTCGTGTCTATTGCCTCTTGTCCTTTCACTGTGTACCTCCAGGAAGAGTCTGACTCTGTCTTCCCTGTAGCCTCCCATTAGGTAGTTAAAGACAGCAAGTAGATCTCCCCATGCCTTTTCTTTTTGAGGCTAAACAAACCCTCCTCTCTCAGTCTTCCCTCATATGTCAAGTGCTTCAGCCCCCAACCATTTTGGTGATCTGCTGCTGGACTTGCTCCAGTCTGTCAACATCTTTCTCAAACTGGGGAGTCAAAACTGGACACAGTAGTCCCTTTCTTGAATTGAGGACCCAAAACTGGACATATTACTCTAGACGCAGCCTCAAATGTGTCAAATAGATGGGAATAATCACTTCCTTGCTGGCTCTGCTYTTGTTGTTGCAGCCCAGGATGCAGTTGGCCTTCATCACCACAAGGGTACACTGCTGCTTCACGATCAGCTTGTCCACTGGGAGACTCCAAGGTCCTTTTCTGCAAARTTGCTTTCTGTCCAGGTGATGCCCAGCCTATACAGTTGCATGGGTTATCCCATCCCAGCTAAAGGACTTTGCATGTGCCTTTGTCGAATTTCATCATGTTTCTGTCAGGCCATTTCTCCATCTTGTCAAAGTCTCCTGAAATGGCAGCCCGGCCCTCCAGCTCATTGACTACTTCCACCAAATTGGTGTCATCCACAGATTTGCTGGGGGTGCCTTCTTTTCCAGATTTCAGATTATTAACAAAGACATTGCACAGTGTTGACAACAGAGTAATGTCACTCACAACAACTTATCAATTAGTCTTGACTGTTGACTACCCTGAGTTCAGCAGTCTAGCCAGCTTTTCATCCACTTCATAGCCTTTCTGCCTAGTCCCTACCTCCCCAATTTGGCTACAAAGAGGCTATTCCAAAAAAAAGAGGAAGGTGGGGGGGAGGAGGGCAGGTACAAATATGCTATTAAAATAAAATAACAACAACAAAAAAAGAGCACCCAACAGTGAATGCATGAAGAATTGTAAAAAGTGGGCAAGTATATATACTTCATCTTTATACTCTCCCAGTCTCCAACAATTTTTCAGCTCCAAGTTTTCCTGAGCCATATATGGTTTATTTAGTAACCCTCTCTCTCACGTTCCTCTTTCATGACATTTTTCAGTCTCATCTTTAACCCATATAAACTTTAACCTTCACAACTGCCTGTGGCAGGGAATTTCACCATCTGGAATAAAAATAGCCACTCAGTGAAGCTAACATGAAGCAAACCAAAAGCAAAGAAAATTCCTTCTCACCTGTAGTACAGTCAGCTTGAGAAGCTCATTGTGTCTGAACATTGCTCAAGGCAAAAGTGTGCTGCACAACTGTACAATCACTGAAATAACCTCTTGCTAATTCATACTTGCATATTCATTCTATCTAAAGTAGAACTCTCTGTCTCTTCTCACAAGCCTTCTTCCTGCCTTCTCCAATGTTACTGATAGTTCTTCTAGACTGTCTTGCATTTTCTTCTCCGTCACCGTTGAATCGTGCTTAGTCTATGTGTACATTTTGCTTGGGAGCCACCCCCTCCTTCCTGTTTCTGTAGCCAACTCCCCATACAGCTTTCATTATTTCTGGCCTTGAATGCTGTAACCTTTCTCTCTTTGGTTTCCCAGATTCTCACCTCATGTCCTCTGTCTTCAGTCCATTCAAACATGATGCAGAAATCATTTGACACATCTGCTATTTCAGCTGTGTTCAGCTTCTCTTCAAATATCTTTACTACCTCCTCTCCTGTATTTTAAGGCACTACAAAAATTAGCTCTTCTTCTAACTTTTTATTTTCCCACTTCTTTCTCCAGCCTCTCTTAACCTGTCCTTCTCATCTGATGCTCAGAGCTAGTACAACAGATCTTGTACTTTCCAACTCACCATTCACTGCAACACGTGCCAGAGCAGTAGTGTATGATCCATATTCCAGTGGCAGACCAATGCAGCTAGGGACAATATATCGAAGCTCTCCAAGCCATACCGGCTGTGTCCACTGTCCTGCAATGCCATTGCGTAATTGACTGGCAATTCTCTTCATCACTGTGTTTCTATCAGCAGGTTCTACTATAGTCTACAGAAAAATAGAGATCCAAGAGGTTAGGAAGTTAGGTTAGATAACGGTGTCAAATCTTGCAAAGGAAAGTAGGGGTCCTTGGTACCTTCACAGCCTGTTGCAGCACTTCCTTGTTGATGTTGACATAGGCCAACTCTTGGCCAAATACTTTCAA
This sequence comes from Apteryx rowi, assembly GCF_003343035.1. Taxonomy (NCBI): domain Eukaryota; kingdom Metazoa; phylum Chordata; class Aves; order Apterygiformes; family Apterygidae; genus Apteryx; species Apteryx rowi. The sequence goes on along the minus strand of NW_020447641.1, from coordinate 5,367,436 downwards.
GTAGGCTGATATCAAGGGGGTTTCTGTCGGCAGCTCTTTCCATCCTAACAGCTAGGAAGCAGATAAAGAAACAAAGTTCCTTAACAAGATGACAAAGACTGTTGCTGACCAAGCTGTAATTTTGCTTTGCCACTTGGGTTTCTTTGCTGCTTTGTTAATAACACAGTGTCACTATTTCAGACTTATTCCCTGTCACTGAGATTTTCACAAACGGCCTCCTATCCACTGTTCTGTATTCTGATGAAATACCACTTATTCCAATACAGAGGGTCTGGGCCATTTGTACCACTAAATCCAGTTTAAAAACACAGCAACAAGTCACTTTTTCTCTTGAAGATAAAGAGATCTGCTTGTAAACTAAGTTAGGTAAATGGAAGGGAGGAAGGGGGAAACCTGCCAGACATTAAAAACACATCCTGCACTGCAAAGTCTGGCTTCCCTGTCTCCTCCCTTGCTTCTTCTGTAGTCACGTATAAGGTGGTGAGGAAACAGGGCCAGAGTCAGAATTTGCAGGACCTATTGCAAACATTACATGAATAATGTCTCCTACAGCCCGCTGTCAATCCCTCTTTCACAGAGATATTCAGGCTGACTACCAGGTGGGTAATTTGCCTTCCGAACAGGGCTTAATTGATACCACAGGCCTCACTAAACACCCCTTCATATAACCCACACACTACATGACTGAAAACACCTACAGTTTTTCCAAGCTCCTTTATCTTTTTGTATGTGGGATATTCAGCAAACGGGATATTTCGTTTCATTATGGCATCTGTGAGGCCTTCCACTCGAACGCCAACCTACCAAAACAGCATGAGACAGAATAGTCTGAAACACACTTACAGGGAGGAAACTTAGTAGTCAAATTTCATTTTAATTTGCTCTATTATTGCTTTAAGTAAAATATTTACCTCCAACAAATCAGCCACTGAACCTGCATAGTTTGCCATCAACTTGGAAAWCATTGTTGATGGGAGCATTGTTCCTGGGCTGTTCATAACAAAGACATCTCCAGCAATACCAACTTTATAGTTATCTAGGGTTGAAATAAACAAAAGACATTTTCTTCTAACCATTCTGCTTATCATCCAAGGTTTATTTCTGCAGCTTTTTACCATTACCATTACATCATTATAGAGGTTTTAACTGTCTAGGCCCAAATTAATAAATGGTTACTCACAGACTTTTTAACATATACTATCACATTTAACTCAATTTGTTACTTAAATGCAGAATCTTCTACAGGATTACAGAAGGTTGGGACAGCAAGGAAATGAAATCAGAAACCAGTGAATGCAAAGAGACCATTCAGCCAACCTGAAGTATGCTAAGTACACATTACTGTAGCAAAGGGATTTTTGGGAGACGTGAGTAAGCTTCTCAAGTAATTTGTAAAAAGAAATAGATTCATTTTTCAGAAAGAAGAAATAAACTAAACATTGCAGAAATMACTCTTAGCAAATGTCTTGTCTTATTAAAAAGAATCTCTTTTTACAACCAGCCAGTTGTTCTAAATGACCTTTCTAGACATAATCCAGGCTGGGATTCACAATGTCTTACATTATTTTTCCAAAGGACTTGTTATTTCTCTAGAATGTATTTCTGAAGTGAAAACTTCCCAGTCACTGAAGTGCTTTTACTCACCAAAGTAACCACCAACACGAATGACCTTGCTATATCGATAGCTTAGTCTGTCCAATTTGGGGGCCAGCAGCTTAAGGGCAATATTGCAAGCAGAAGATCTAAACAAAATAAGAATAGGTAACAGTATCCAGATATAAGATGAACCCCACAAGAATACAAACTGGATTCAGTTTGTCAGCATATGCAGTTCTTATTAACAAGAATGTAACAGAACTTATTATTTGCAGAAAATAACCCATTTCACTCCTGCCTCTACTTACATGTTGTACATGTATGGTAATCTACTCTTTGACAAAGCCTTCATGTGGGAATATACAAAACTGGCCACTTGCAAATTGCTCTCCTTCATTGCCACATTAGCTATGGTTGTTATTAAAGGAAGGGCAGGCCTCGTCTCAAAGATAACAGAACAAGCCATCATTCGTACTTCAGGGGGAAGTGACTGGTCTGCAAGGATCTGAATGAGATATCCCTGCACCTATGGAGAGAAAACAGTAGATGGCATTACCAGTAATTTAGAGCTTCTGTTTTGCAGGCTGGATCCACATGCAACCTGCAAGAAAAATGTGAGAGGGGGTCATTATCCCTGTGGAAAAAAAGTCCCCTGATCTTGCTTACTGCATGGTTCCACAATCTTTTATTAACACAACTGAAGGGCCATGCAAGAATAGGAGCAAGCAGCCAGTGAGAAGGGCTGGCACTGAATCTGAAAGAAATGTCCATGTATCAAAGGYATCAGCATAGCTTTTTGCATTACAGGAGCTGACATTCAAATGTCAGTGAATAATTTTCAAGGAAATAACTGTAGCTAACATGAGAGATTCATTCTTGAAGTAACCCCACTAACTTGGTGAGTGTGCTTTACCATTTTAGACCACTTTTGCAAGAGGATCTTCAGCTCACAAAAGATAGTCTGAGTGGGTGCTGTTGCACAGCAACACTGCTGTTGCACAGCACCTTTAGATATCTAAATCATCTGAAAGGCAGAAGTCGTGCCTGCCCTTGCCACACTGGCACCTTCAGTGGTCAACCGGGGTCAGTGGTGACTTATCTGACCTTAAGGAAAGGGCCTAAAAGAAACAGAAGCAGAACAATGTTGAGATTTTGCCTAGGAAAACAATAGAACGTATCTCTTTCCTCCTGACTACAGAGGCAGTTTAAAGTATATGTCTGACTTTTAGATAGCTAAATTTCCACCCTATATAACTAGCACAGGAATTAATTGATTACGCCAGATGACTAAAGAAACTCTGTTGATATGCTTCTGAAAGCTTCCTACAGACTAACAATTATTAGAGCTTAGCAGAAAACTTTAGCTGGAATCTAAGCTTGTATTGTGCTGTTCTTAAAAATAAACAAACATGTTGAATCTGCAAACATGGAGCCTTTAAAATCATTAGCCTTATATATTAGTATATATTCTCCACCTCTAATGCATTAAGTAAAGAAGTCCCTGGCATTTCCTACTTACTATTTTGGAGTCCTTCTGAGCTATTTTTCTCAAGGCCATTATGGCATCAATCTGAATATGTTTTGGGATATCAGAAGCACTCGATGAAAACATTGGAAGGAACTTCAGGATGCGCTTCATGCTGGCTGGTTCTCCCACATTACCAATGCACTTCAGAGCTAACTTCATTTTGTCTTCACGGCCCCTGCTGATTGCTTCATCTGCCAGGTCATGGAGGGGCTATAGACAAAGCACAGTTCAGTCTTTTCTGCCTGATGTACAAGTTGTCCACAGTGTTTCCCTTGCCCACTGAAAATCCTATCACTGTAAAGTAACTGGTTTTAATAAAATTATTTAGTGGTAGCTTTTTTTAATGGTAGCAGCAAGATTTTAGCTTAGGTGTTTTCAACAACAAAGCAAATATCTACATTAGTAAAATGATCCATTTCCTTTGTTCTGAAGGAGGCCTATGAAATATGTATTTGTAACTCCAATTACTATTTTTACACTGCATCTTATTAACATTTACTACATGGGCTTATTAAGAAGAATCAGGCCACCAACCTGAAGAGCTTCTTTAGGACAAGCTGAGGTCTGAGAACAATATCTATTAATGACAGAACCGTATCCCAAGCAGGCAACCTGCTGAAGCATGGGACTTTTCTGAATTCGAGAACTGGTCACTAAATCCTGTCAAAAGAAGAGGAAAAACATATTTAAATTGGTATGTAATACAATTCTTTACATAGCTTCTGGATCAGGAAAATTATTAGGGTTTATCTAGGGGGAGCAATTTCAGACTGAGTATTATTCACAGCCAAGCAAATTAGGTTGCCTTGTAGAACATTTTACATGCAAGCTTCATTTAGGAGCTTCATTCCCTATTAGTTACAACATAAAAAATCATATTTAAATTAGTTTATATAGCACAGTTTTGATTTTCCTCAATTGAACATCAGGCTGAAAATACAAAGATTATGGGCAAATGTCAATCTATAAATACAATATCGCTAGAACAATGTGTAACTCAGTTATATCAAATTATTTTTTTTCTATTTAAGAAGAGGAAAACTGACTAGAGATGGGAAAAACCCTGTTCACAATAAGTGTGAAAAGAGTTGATGTTTAATACTTCTACTTGCAGCACTTTATTCCAGTTTACAGGAATATTTTTCAATTAAAAGAGGTATTCAAATGACAGAACACAAAAATCACCCTTTATGTTTAAGAAGTAAGATATAAAAGTGGACCAAGATTTGTGTGCAGAAGCCATGACATATAGTCCCAGCAAACTAAAATGGGAATAACTATCAGAAGATGTTATAGGAGAGAGGTTTTTATATCAATATAGCAAAATGAAGACACAGGACTGAACTCTCCTCTCACACAAGTAATGCCAAAATAAATTCATGGAGTAGCATTTATACAAAATTAGTATATATGAGAGGAGAATCTATGCTCTAAAATACTTTATAATTGAAAATTATCATCAGTTATCACTTCTATTGTTATCTGATAGGAAAGATTCACACGGATTTACTCACTGCTGCTATTGGAAGAGTGTCTTCATCAGCTTTCATTAAATGGAGAGCAAAAGAAACAGTCAGAAGAGTCTGAATATAGTTCAGGTCATCATTGCGAATTCTGTTCTTGATGAATTTGAGTGCTTCTGTTGTGCCTGTTGCAGAAATTGCACTCAGCAGCCATCGCCTGCAATCAGGGTAAAAAAAAACAACCTTAATTTTAGCTCTCATTCCTCCAAAAATGAGAAGTTTCTTCACAGGCTATACAACCAAATACCTGTAACGAGGTTTATCTGAAAATTGTTTCCAGAAAGACTCAAGAGTATCAGTGCTCACTATTCGGCAGAGCTGGACAAGCTCTAAGAATTTGTATGGGACATCATCATGGAAATCTTGCTGGTTATTCAGGACTATGTGTTGCAGTGTTTCTGCTATCTGTTACAAAACACCAAGAGAGAGATAATCCATAATTAAATCATTTAGTATTTATGATTATACATTGCTTTTTATTAAATTTTTGATTAGGAAAGCAATTTGAAGACTTAAGAATTCTATACCCGTTGCTCGGGGTTTTTTGTCTTGATTAGCTGAAGTGGCATCTGTGGCAATACTGATGGGAAATGGTAATGAAGGTTTCCGTGGCTCTGCATGGAAATATCTGGGGGGCTTCCTCGTTCACTTYTCACTTCAAGCAAGATAAGCTGTTGTCTGTCAGCAGTCAGAGAGAAATCAGCAAGTGTTATGTAAGGAATAAAAGTTATCTTTCTCCATCTGCCTTGGCTATTTATTGATTCAGGAATACTGTGAAGCTAATGTTTTTGGCCTTTACTCATTTTTCTTATCACAGTAAAATTATACAGTTTGTGAATAGGTAGAATCTTATTATTGGAACAAAACAATATTTGAGTTACCCACAGTGAAATCAATCCTGAGRATGAGCTAAACTGCCGTCTCCTGACGACGAGCTACTGATTCTGTGTAATCAATGATTTTATTTCTATGTGCACAATCTTCCTCCTGACAGCATAAATTAGCCCTTTTGCAGGACAGCCATGGTAGAAAAATTGCATTCTGATAGTGTAAGGGAGCAAAAGAGTTTTCTTTCTTTTCTTGCACACAATTGTGCAAAGTTCAGTGGGACACAAATAAAGAATGGTTCACTCCATTTTTAAGGGTGGGGAAACCCTGTAATGAGTACATGCAGCTTTACCCAACCACTGCTGAGCTTATTTCTCACTTCATTTCAACTGGGGGTGAAAAATACTGCCAGAATTTATAATTATTCTCATCTTTTGATGCAATCTCATCCCAGGCTTACCTTGCTTCCATGACAGCAACACCAGTAGGTTCACTGAATGGTGAGATCTGATATACCTGCTGCGATGCAACTTCTGTTATGAGGGTACCGCTGTCTGAGTGTTTTAGTTTGTAGGAGAAAGCTGCAGTCCCTTTTATGGGTCTTCTTTTCTAMACAAGGACAAAGAAATCCACAGAATGAATGGGAATATAACGGCTGTGCTTGATATTAGGCAGATCTGTTCAGGTCTTACATACCATCATGTCCACAGGACAAGGACGGATGTAAGCCATTCCAATACTTGTCATCACGTTTTCCTGGCAATTGTTTTGGTCTATGGTTTTGGTAACATACATTCGGCTATTCTTCCTGTCTTCCTGGATAACATACCTTGTAGGGCAAACACCTCCAATTCCAACCTGCATAGGTCAATAGAGATAATTAGACTTCCTAATTACATCCGGATTTCATTGCATGAGAAGATTTACTGAATGGAGATTCTGACAGCACGGTATGATGGTAAGGATATTCTGAGCAGTCTTAATTATGTATTGAAATCTGCTACCATTACGCATGCTTAATTCTATTGAACTGAAAAATAAACATGTGAACAAAAGTCAACTGAGTTTCAAATGAAAAAGTAATCAATTAATTAACATGAGCAGTAAACAGATAAAATAGATGAAGCAGCTGTACCAGGGAAGTTATATAACAAATAATTAATAGCTAATAATTCTTTTTTCTTGAAAGTATTGCATTTTAAGTAAAGCAATTATATAGACATATTAAAAAAATTCCAACAGAAGCAATTACTTCAACACATATGTATACATTTTCTCTTCTGTGAATGAAAATGGACTTTCTGTTTGATGATGGATGTTTGAAAGTAGATGCAGATAAACATGAACTTGAATGAAGAACACCCAAAAAGAATATATCCTTTCAGTAAAATAGTTTTAGAAAAGAAAAAACGAACCTCTTGCAATTCGTACACATTCTGTGATTTTTTAATGGTCAACTGCATCATGTTCAGCACTCCCTTCACTATGTTAGTACACATATCAGGGCAGTCTTCTGGGGCATACGTGTTTCCAACCCGTCCACTAGTGTAGTCAAAGCTGAAGGTTTTGTTAAGACACGAAGACAACATCTGGGTCATTTTGGAAGATCGAGTAAATGGATCCTTGGGCCAGATTCCATTGTATTCTTCCAGTTGCGGAGAGCGGATCTGAGAGGAAATGTTAGAAAATATATTTATTTCTATTTGTGAATAACATTACTTTGGTACTAAATATGCAAACAGATTGGAAGAAATTAACATCATCATTAGTTATATACTCTTTCTTCCAAATATTGGCTTAGGTATGCATACAGCAGTTCATTCTTTCCTCTCTTGCTTACACTATTATTTTAAAACCAGGATAAACTCTGTAGGCTCAGTAGTGTTATGTTACAAAACAGTTAACACATCATTATTATCTTGTAATGAGATTTTAAACATCATACTTGCATTAACTATATAGGGGAAAAGGCTGATTCAAAAAATAATAAAAAAGATTAAAACAAAATTCTTCATATTTTTAGCCTTAAACTAAATATTATTCTGCTTTAGGTGAAAGTTAACATTTAAAAAGTGTACATCATTCTAAATTTCAAAAAGATATAGTTTAAAATGTTGCATTTTAATTCTTCTCCTCCCAAAATGTTTACTGGCAGTTTGTTTTGACTAAAAAAAAGTTGCCAAATTTCACCCATAGTTGTGAATTGCTTAAATCAACTTTATTTTTTAATTACCTTGTAGTGAATAATGTATTTATATTAAAAAAAATTCCCCATACAGAGGCACAATGTATATCAGAAGCAATGTTACTCTGGTGAAGTAACTGCTAGTTTACACTGGTGTCTCTGAGAGCACGGTCAGGTGGATTACACACAATATAACAATTTCAGGATGAAAACTATCACAATCTCTAGCTCATAACTTTGAATTCTTGCCTTCATTAATGAAAGAAGATCTACAGTTCTACTAAAATCACTGAGAGCTCTGTCACTGAACTCAGGGTACAAAAAGGTCTCATTTGTAAATAAATTACATAGATGAATAAAAATACTTGCCTGAAATGTATTTATTTAGGATGGGTCAGGCCCTATCCCTACCAATGTCAATGGAGGTATGATTTCTTACATACAGACCTTCTACTGCATTATTCAAATATTAAACTTTGTTACACACTCCTTTTTGATGATTTTTCACTTTTTTCAAGTGTGCAAATACAACCTACATTTATTAATTGCCTGCATGACAATGATTTTACACACCTAAGTCTTGGCTTCCCACAGGAGTTGGAAAYGTGATGAGAATAAAATCAAATCTTAAAATCAGAGCAGGCTTGAGTCCCTTGTGTTGACAATCAAAATTTTCTAAAATGACTCCTCATTTTGGCACCTCCAATGCTGATACGAAATTTTGAGAAGCACAAGCTACCAATGATTTGCAAAACAAATGTCCATAAATGTCTGGATGCCAAATCACTACTCACTTTTGAAACCTCAGCTTGCAGATCATTTTTTAAAATCTACAGAGCTCTTTAAGTCTTCAGGATTGTTTCCTACAGGTTTCTTACAACACAGATTAGTTATTTAAATGTGATTTATAACTCAGGATTGTTTGGTGTGTTTTCTTTGGAACAAGACACTCTACCTTGAGGAGATAGGTATTCTCTGATAGCCCGCTGATCTCTAGTTTGCTGCTCAAGCGCAAGCCAGCTCTGGCTAAACTTCTTTCTTGAAGCCCATTCAACATAAAGCCTTCATAGCTGTAAATGTAAGTCTTTCTGCTACTAAATCCAGGGTCTGTGGGGAATAATAGCCATTTTCAYGATAGTTGTAAGCATATTCTAATAATTAATAGTCATCAAAACAAAGTCACTGAAGAAGCTTATAAAAGTAAATTTACTTACCAATGTCAAACTTCTGGCTACCTGCAGAAAGAGATGAGAAAGACCCATGAGTAACGTTCAGTCCAAATCTAATTGTTTTCACCAAACTCCAGGAAATTCCAGGAAAGGCAAATGAAGAAGGGAAAAGTAAGCTTACCCACAAGCGTGAACACAAGGGTTAATATGATTCCCCGCATAGTGAAGGTGAATGAGGACCTGCTAGATATGGTGAGACTTTTATGGAAGAATGCTCAGGAACACGTGGCTGTATTCTGCTGAATTCTCAAGTTTTTTATCAGTTTATGTAAACATCTCCCTTTTTGCAATCATACATTCTCTTCACATAGAATGAAGGAAATCAAGTCAAACCTTGGCATCCAAGTGATTTTGTTATTTAAAACCTTTGCTGGGTTGTCTAAGAGTTTCCACTTTTCCTAGTAAAACATTTTTACTAGACTGTTTACAATAAATTTACAATAAACACATTACTTAATTTCCTAGATTAAGTCATGGCTGGCTGCTGRTATTTGGTTCTGCCACAGATTGGGTTGATTTTGCCCAGGTTATGTTGACCTGGCATCTGACCCTAACTGTTATCTAACTGATAGTGGCCCAATTAACAAAATAGGGTCAGTAGCATATACGCTTCCTGTTTTCTTTCTCTTTCCTCCGCATTGGATTATGGTCACCCCTGCAGAGAGGAGACTAGGATAAAATATTCCGATACATGCACCAAAGCACATTAAACATCGTACTGAGGAATAGTATTTATAGAGACATATTGATATACAGATAGATATAATTTATTTATTTTCATCAGAGGACCAGCATGTCCTTTCAGCTTAGGTCACACTGACCAGGAATATTTTTTAAATGAACAAAGATTTCAAAAGCAATCTGTAAATATTGCATCTTCCAAGGTAAATGACAGTTCAAATGTGAACAATTAAAACAGAGATTTTTAGCAGCAGAGGGGAGAATGGAAGCACAAGTTAGCTAGAACTTTTGTATTTCCTAAGGAAACAAATACCAAATGCAGCCAAGCACCTGAACTGAAGTAGGCATGCAGCCAACTTCATTAGTAATACTGATTTACACTGACATCACAGGAACACATTCACAAAAGGGCTCTGTTCTGGAAATGTCAGCGCATGGAGGCAATGGGTCAGCCGTCTTCAGAAATCAGAGAGGTACAAAAATATGCTTGACCTCCTTGAGCATGGCAATAGATTGATAATCATGAAAAAGGAGGAATGATTTCTTGTCAACCCAGAAGAAAAAGTTACAATCTTCTGAAGTGAGCTGGATGGCACATGGATCAACAAAAAAGAAGATATAAGAAAAAATGGACAGGGGCTTCTGAGTTAAAGGCTATTTTTGGAGGAGTAACTTCAAGAACTGCAATAAACTGCAGGTTTCAGGCCACAAACATTGTGACTTCTACTCTAACTTAAAATCCTTGACATACTAGTAATTTAATCATTTTATTTCTGTTCCCACAATGCCTACTGTTATATAGGAAGATTAATCACAACAGTATGAATTCTGGTAAAGACTCTTCTAATGACCAAAAATGATTCTTTCTATTTCAGCAGTTTCTACAGTTTCACACTAACAACCACTCTTTCACTCCGCTTGTCAGTCCAACAAATCTTGGCTTTTTCAAATAGATTTCATGGGGACTGTAATTCAACCTGGGGTTGTGCAACCTCTATTTTGGGAACTGCCATCCAGCTCACTTCAGAAGACTGAATTTTTTTTCCTCCATAATGATCAGTCTACTATTATGCTAAAGAGGGGCAAGCACATGTTGTGCCTCAGGTGATAAACTTTTCACAATGATGCTGGCAAGTTCTTCCATACAACTGTAATTAATTTTTATAGTTGAACATTTCCTTAACACAAACTTACAACTAACTGCAGTTGCATAAAAAGTATGTCTTGTACAACTCAAAAAAGACTTGAACAACATGAGTTCAGTGTCAATGTGAAAACTAAAACCCAGTGTATACCATGGGATTTTTTATTTCAGTGCAACTTTGCTGGGGATAGTGAACTTTAGAGATCAGATGTACTGTCTGAAAGTAAATAAKGAACCATCATCATATAATTTGAGCATTTTGGGGGGGCATCATTTCTTGGATCCAATTATATCACCCTTTCATACCTTGTTATTTATTTCTCTCCCAAATTAGATGGAGAGGGGAGGGGAAAGAAGGTAAAACCAAGACGCCTTGCACGTCTTCACACCTAAAACAATTGCGCTAGCAGCAAATTCCGAACAGCTGAAGCACAAGTAGTAGTTAATTCTACATACGCTGACTGATATCCTTAAAACATTTGAGCCTTATCCTATTTAGCATTTTGATTATACTGTAAGTATTTTTTATTTTCCTTTCAAGAATAACCCATTTAAATTGGTATTATCTGTGGATTTATTAAAGAGTTACCTTGGCCCAGTGGAAGTGTACATACAATACCCCTGAGAAGAGCTAGGAGATAGTCTGAATTTTTTCATACACATGGAAATATTTTTGACCTGCTGCAACTGAGTAGAGCAATGGTCAGCAGAAGCTGTTGGAAGCAGTCCTTCAGATTAGGAAGAGGGCTGCTTTGAAGGGAGGCAAAAAAGAAAAGCATGTGCCAGAGTTTATTTCCTTCAAAATTCCATGGTAACTTTCAACAGGAAGAAGTTTTTTCTTAAGTAAAACTTTCACTTATTGATTTTTTTACTATACAGTGTTTTGCAAAAGCTATACTGTATCATCTTCAACCACTGCGACTGAAAGTGGAAAAAAAAAAGGGAAGAAGTTTAAGAACTGTAAATGAATTCTGGAAAGTAAGTTCTCATACCTAATCTGATTAACGCTCTTGGTAAAAATGCTCTCTTTTCATTAAGACTGAAAAAGAAACCGAGGTAGCAGCAAGCAATGCAAATTATAGTTGAAAGATTTTGCAAAATAAAGCACCACAGGACTGCTAGTCTTTTCAATATTATGCATATGTAGCTAAGAATAACAGCATACAAATCACAGTTGCTGGTAGCCAGTACTTCTTGTTCCTTCTAATGTAGGCCACTTCTATTATCTCAAGTATGCACCTATATCTAGTGACACTCACCTTTATCAAGCTCCTGCAAGTTGTCTCGCCTTTGCTCTTCAACAGTTTCTGAAGAAGATCCACAAAGTTCTAATACTTCGCTGTGATGAAACAGTGTCACTATACTACCAACAAGGCCACTTGCAATATTCATTATTAGCACTAGCTACAGATTGAGAAGCTTCCTGACCACTGCATAGAGTAATCCAAAAACTCTACACCCGTTCTCTTTCACAGTTACGGGACTGAATCTATACTCAAAACCTCCACGAGGTCTACGAGGTCAACTCAGGACTCAACTGCATAACCTACTTCTGGCACAGCTGGTTCTTCCATGGAGGCATTCAAATGAATTACCACTTCTATAACATGGGATACAGAATCTTAAAGCAAAAAATTAGTACAAAATGGTTATTAGTTGCTAATTATTCAATAAGTACAATGGACTAAATGAATAAGCAAATTATTTTGCTCTTTAAAGACATTACTACTCTAAAATTACTGCCATAAAGAAAAACTGTTTAGTAAGAAAGTTCAACTAAATTATCCATCAAGAATGTGTTTAAATGGCCCAGTAAACCATCAGAAAACACAACTTAATTACTTTAAAACAAYAGCAGCCCCTACTGGCATGTTGATACGACGACGGCTATGTATTTAAAGAGCTGGAGTAATCTATTAGTTTGAAAATAGGAGTCCTACATGCAAGTCACTGTCCTCTCACTAAATTGCCAACACATTCCATTTTTCACTTTGCATCTCTAAATGTTTTAGAATATATATTTTTATTCTTCCCTAACTAAAAACCAGGCAAGAGCTCTCCAATGTGTTGTAGGGAAGATATAAGCCAAACAGTACCTGTACACTGTTAAGCCACTTCAGCAGATATCACTAATGATCACCTATTCATTRGGAGGGAACTGGAGGGGGTGGGAGGTGGGGGATCAGGACTACTTCAGAAAAGCTATGATGCTGCTGCCGTTTGTAGTAAAGGCTGTAAGTCTTGCCTATGCAGCAGAAAAAGCTGACCACAAGATTAATACACACAACTCTGTTTCCTTAAAGAAGCTCTGTCAAGAACCATACTACAAGTAAGAAGTTTGCACTGACTATTAATTCTTCTCCAGCTGCAATTCAAGGTAATGAGATAATCAGCAGAAACTCCAAAGTTTTCTATCTTAGCTCCTTGGAGAGTTCCATTTTCCTTTCTTCCCTATGTTATTCTACTGCTACTTTTTCAGGGAGTTCAATCGCTACATTACATCCAATTCTGAAGATAAAGGGGCACAGCAGCAATGCATTTTTAAACACAGGACTCGAAGCTTTGGAGTTAATTTCTTTTCTATTACCCTGAAAAGGGCAAAAGTTTCTTAGGCACCTTCCAAAAGGTCCGTTAGACTAGGGCTGGAGCTATATGCAAGTGTTCACAAAGGCATAAGAATCAAAGGAGAAGATGGATTTGTAATGGGCAAGGGAAAGAAAAGTGCATAGGTGAGGGAGACTTTCAAGCATCTCATCTTGGTTACTTTTATTAGGTTATGAACAAAGTGGATTTCCCTAAGGCTACACCAAACAAATTCTGGAGTCAACCAAAAGGAAAGACAAACAAATAYAAAAATAGCATCAGACAGATTTGTTGATGTAGTGAACGTTGTCCCTAAAACCAGGATAGCTTAAAAATCTAATGCACACAAAACACAGAACCAGGCTTTCTTAGAATAGATTTACACATTTATTGTTCAGATATGTTTGAAATAATTTGTTTCCTGACTGAAACATTGAAAGTCCTAATGCATCTGTAAACTGAGTATCACTATAAAACAATTTAAATTACCATGTAAAATAATATTATGGATGCATGTGTTTCATTCATGGCATCTTAGCATAATCACTTACTTTGTCTATTTACAAATATATAAAGATCTTGCACTTTAAGTCATCTGAAATATCAAAGAGGTATTTTCAAATCACACAACTTAATAAATATAGAACCTGTTTTGTTAAAAATCTACAGTATACTGTACATTCAAGTTGAGGCAAAAGAATTTTTAATGCCAGTTACACTTGAGACATAAATGAATGTTTCCAATAATTAAACAATTCCTAAAAGTGCTATCTCTGTCTGTGATGAAAGGAAACATTAGGACTGAGTGTTTCATTACAGTTAAAGTTTCAAACCATTGCTTCATTCACAGAATCAGAGCTTCTGTTACTAGAAAAATATCAAAGCTTTTATATATTTTTAAATAAACATCTTTCAAGAGTTGCAAGAAAAAGAGGCAAGAAACGGTCTAAAAAATAAAAGCCATGTGCGCGCGCGCGCACACACACACACACACACCCCACAACTCAGATCACCAAATAATCTTCTAGAAGGATAATCAAACTCACAGCATTCTGTTTCACTTTAGAGATGTGTTCATATGCTTATTCTAACAAAAAACAACAGGCAACCCTAGGAAATCTAAGGCAGTTGTTCTATGTGCAAGTTTCTACATAGCAAAGAGTGCCAACTCTAGAAGTCTTCCTGTGACTTTGTGCATTATTCAGTTTCTTCTTTGTCACTTTCCTCCCACTGATTTGGCTTGTTGTCTCCAGCAGGTTTCTTTGACCCAGCATTAGAACTGGTAAAAAAAGAACATTACAATGTAAATAACAATATATTCCTTTACTAATTAAGATTCAGACAGAATCACAACACTAAGGTTTTACGATTAGTATGATGTTTAGCACGCTTTGCTATRTATCAGTCATAAAACAGAGTTTTTGTAAGTTATGACCACCTAGTCTCTACACTTTACATGAATAGTTTATCAAAATAATAATCTGCAATGTCACTTCACATACCTGTTATGTGAAATACACTGAGACATCTGGCAAGGTTCTGCTGGAATAGGTACACTCAACATACAGTGAGGTTTTCTTTGTTGAGATATGGAGTTCACTAACCGATTGTCTTGGTCAGAACCTAAAAGGAATATGTATCATGAGTCAAAGAACCCAGAAGGAATATATATCATCAAACTACAGTGCAGTTGAAAATATCTGAAGGACTGGATTCTTTATGACTTCCGCTATATTATTTTCAGGAAGAAAGTAAAAACAAACAACCCCCCAAAACTTATAGTGTATCTATAATGATAAATCTTACAAAATTTTGTAGTATATCTGCAACAATAAGTACACTTAATGCTACTGAAATTAAAATTTGTATTTATAAATTTGAAAATGAAGCATTTACATACACAAACACTACTGAAAGTAGTCATATTGAAGTCAAGCTTAAAGTCAGTCAAATGTAAAGCTTCTTTCTTCACAATTTATACAGCTTTTTACTCAGTTAAAAAAAAAAAGCTTCAGTACACATGCAACAAAACTAACATCAACATAAGAACTTACAAACTTGCCTGAATGTAGAAAAAAATTAAAAGCAATAAATTAGATTCCTTAGCATTTATATGACCTAACTTAACCATCACTAAAGACAACAGAAAGACTTAGCCAAACATGGTATGGCCAGATCAATTCCTGCTAACGTGTCTTCATATTTAGATTTCAAAGTCTTCATATAAATTGGGAGAAAACAGAATTATTCTGTATTTTAAAGTATTTACTGTAGCACTAAAGAACTAAGAGTTTTTAGACAAATGTTGTAAAAATGAAAATTTAATTTTAAAACAATTCTAATGATAACTTGTGGAGTAATATCCAAATAGTAGTGAGTCTGCGTGGCTTTTTTTTTTTTTTTAAACTTACTATTATCCAGTAGCATAAAAATTGGGATTCATAAGATTGAAGAATGCAATTTAGAAAAGAAAATACTGCATTAAATGCATCCAGAAACACTAAAAATTGGAAAAAAGGAAATTACAAATCAAAAGCTTTGGCATACAAGCTTACACAGATCTCCCAAGTTACTCACAGACCATTAAATCAAGTCATTCTTCATGAGCAATATCCCAACAATCTCAATTCTGTCCCTAAATATAAACATTTTCCTACTATGGAAGATCATTTCACACTTACAGAAAGCATACAGATGGGCTACAGGAATTGCAGATTAAAATGAGAAACAAGGAGGAGCCAGAACACAAGAGGCAGGCTACTTCATCTACCAAGAATACAAACTCAAGCACCTATGTTTACTTGCCAGCTGTTTCACACATTTATCTTTAAATGTTGGCTCCCACAAGAAGAATCCATTTAACAAAGATTGTTGTTATTTTTTCTCTTTTTTTTCCCCTTCCTTAAAAGTAACCACAGCTCAGTGGTGAAGACCAAAATATCATACATGCTTATTCAAGCATTTGTTTGGGGGGGGGGGGGGAAATCAACTTATCAGTTCAAAAGAAAAAAGTTGTGAAAAAGAAGTTAAAAATATTTAAAATAAAAATTATAGCCCAAACTATAAACATGTTATAAAACACTCATATAGCCATATTTTCATTATCTTTTTGAGAAGAAATTACTCCCATATTAAGATTTGAATCTTGAAATTCAATCGTCTATCACTCCATTTTTCATTATCATTAAGTTCTTCCACTACTCCTTTTTCCAAGTCATTATTTTCTACCAAATATGTATATGCACATGTTTACATGTTTAGTGTTATCTCATCTCAAATAGCGAATGCCTTCTTCCCCCCATTACAATGTTTTTGTTTCCAAAAGTTGCTTCTAATCTGTTTAGATATCTGTAGGTCATCGTTTTTATCACTGCATTGACAATTAATATTCCCAGATTTAACTTAATTCAGTAATTCCAAGTGTTCTCTGTTCTTAACAGTTCTGCTGTCATGTACYTGACTTTCACAAGATCCCTTCTCAAATAAAAGTTCATTATACAGATATGAATGGGTTATTTGGATCCCCTTTCTAAGGAGCTTTTGAACCAACAGTTGCCCTGACAGATATAAACATATACAGGTATATGGTGAAATTTGTCTTGGGAAGGTGTTTCCTTTTTTTTTTTCTTCCTCCCCCAAGAATAGTTTCATTTTTGTTCATATTTGCATGTTCCAGTTACAAAGAAAAAAGACATTACAGTAACATAATGTAAACTGAATACTTGCTTCCTAAGAAGGCACTTGGAGTTGTCACATTTTCAGAGTGCTTGTAATCAGTAGTCATACTTAAGAACTGTTGTTTCAACCATGCTCCTCTGTCTTCTTCAAAAGCCTTTCTCTAGGAAAAGAAATGCCGCTTAAATTTATGACAACTGGAACAAGCTTAATCCACATTAAATCAATGCTATTTTATCTAAAAATCAAAGCATAACATGTACATATAATTAAGAAGAGCCAGCAGTTTAACAAAGAATTACAACTGTGTGAGCAAGCTTTTGAATCCCACAAGGATTAGCTGAAGAGGTGTTTACAGGCCAAACCCCATGGTTTGTTTCACAGAGGTCTGACTAATCCTTTCATTTTACTGTTCTTGAGGCCACTGACACACAATCTCCTGTCACCACCTTCTGCACTTTTTTTGCAGTGTAGCACTACCTCTTGGAGGTACCCCCCCATTTCTGGGCAGCTGCCAGTAAGGATTACCTCAACCCTGAGCTCTCTCTTAAACAGACAAAAAAACAACATTGAAAATAGCACTGATTACTTCCATTCAAAACTAGGTARAAGGGGATGTTTCCTTTTCCAATAGCTCTGTGAGCAGGGAAGAGGAAAATAATGGCTATAGACAACCTTCAGAAGATCCAACGGCTCTAGAAACAAGAGACAACTATTCTTCCTCCAAAAACATCAGTGAAACAGGATGTCTCCATTATGCAAAATTCTTCCTTCTAAASCAGTAGAAAACAGAGCAAGCTCAACCCCAACGCAAAGTTTTCCACAAACATCTTCAGAGCGTACAATATTGCTTCTCCTTTTATACTTAAGCATTTTAACAAGTAGAAGCATAAGCAATTACACTTATGCTGCAATGCAGCCTTCAACATTTCTGGACAAACTATTATCATTTATTACTCCTCATGACTTTTAAAGCTGAATTCAAGGTCCACCATGAAATTCATAAACTCATTCAAATGAAAATGAAATGAGAAAGTTGGAGAGTATGTGTTTATACATGTACTGTCAATATTTTTCACTATGTGAACCAGTGTTGCACTGGTACTTCAAGTAAAACCCAAAGTATTTTATGTTTTCTACAGTAAATTTTACAGCATAGGAACGTAAAAACAAAACAAAAAAACCCCGCTGTCCTCAGTCAGACAAGTTGTCCACCCTGCTCAGCATTCTGTCTCCAACAGCAACTGCAGGAGATGCTGTTTAGGGAGATCATATGGGYCTGGCCACTTTTTGTCCATTCCCCTCAGAGTTCCTCCAAAGTCACTTGATTAGAGATGTTAGAGGGTACCTCCCTGGCTCCTCCTTTTAGTATCCATTTGTGGATGTGTTGTTCAGGAGTTTAGCCAACTGCTTTTTGAACCTGATATTGATTGCCTCCACAATCTCCTGTGGCAGTAAAATTCAGAAGCCCACTAACCGATGAGTAAAAAAGTACCCTCTTTTATATGTTTTGGACTGATTTCCAGCCACTTTCAATGAGTGCCCTCTAGTTCTAATCTTGAGGGATTTGGTGAATAACAGTACTGCTTTCACCTGACCAACTGAATCCACAGTGTTATAAATTTCAGTCACACCCCACCTCAACCTTTTTATCTGCATGTTAAAGCAAGTAATTCTGTAAGCAGTAAACCTGTAAGTTGTTCCTTCTTTTTCATTCTTCAATATACTTTTGTCCTGTCATATCTGTACCATCATAGCTTCATGACCACCACATCACCATAACCTCCCTTCCCCACTAAGCTTGTAATCCCCTTCATGCTCTTGGCCCTAACTCCTGACTGGACAAAAGGACACACATGCTATGGCTAGTTTAGAGACACATCTACCCTGACCGCTTTCCAGTATGTGTGTGTTTATTGGCAGCTTAAATACAAGAACAGAACAGATAATGTCCCTACTGAGGAAAAGGCAGCGGTTAATTTGGGTTTCTGCATAGCCACTAATTTTCACAAAAGTTTAAGAATTTGATATCTTTGAGAACTCAGTCCCTCAGCCAAATCTGACTGAAATTTGCACAAGCCTTTCTTTCTTAGGAAACCAAGGTAAAACAGCATCCAATTTCAAGTAAAAATAAGTCGATTGGGTTTTGAAAATATTTGGATGTTTCAAAAGCCAAGACTGATAACAGAAGAATGGGTTATTCCAGTTGAAGTAACTGTATTTTCAAATACACATTTGAAAAACTCATTTTTTAAAATGACAACAGAATGATCTCCTATAATGTCCAAAGATAAGTTTTGCACAGTAAAATGAGAAGAGTGAGCTTTCTGTATAAAGATGTTAGCAAACCGATATTGTTGGATGGCTGCACTTTACTGTGTGTTATGTAGTTTTACTGCAACAACAGGAACTCATCTTCCATATGAGTTCCCTTTTCTAATACCTTTCCACTTTTCTAATACCTCAAGTCCTAATCTAATAGCAGCTTCTGTAAAACTTCTTCGTTCTTTCTCAAAATTCTTTTTTTGTTCTCGAAATAGTCTCCATTCTTCCTGAAGACGCTCTCTTTCTTCCAACAAATAACAGTCTTGTAGTAACAGAGTAGTATCATCATCACAGGGAGACATAAGCTGCTGCTGCAGATATAAAGCAACAAAAGACAAAAACATGAATTTAGTAATTACTATTAGGATTTCCATAGATTCAGTTTTATGCAAAGTTTTATCAAAAAATCGCTAAGTTTAACACAGAAACAATGCCATAATGCCAGGTTGGGGGGGAGGGCAGAGTTTGCAGACAGTAAGCAAAATGACCCTGTTCAGACATCAGCTTTCCTAACCTTTATCTCCCAGATTCTTCCTTCCAGGCTCACCAGCTCAAAGTTACAAACCTACAAACCAACCCACTAACATCCCTGTAACTCAGGTCAAACACCAAAACATTTTATTTAGAAAGCATTATCAGTGAATAGTGAAATGCTCAGAGATGAAAGAAGCGACCCATTAAAGAAAGGCTTAGATTCATATAAGATAACATAAGTTAAAGCCTGCTACCTGTAAGAGTTGTTGCTGAGTTTTGATCATTTCCTTACATTGCTGAATTTCTAACTCTAGCTTTTCCGTTTCCAGTTCATGATCTTCTCTTGAAATTACATCTTTGTCATTCAAAGCCCCTGAATGTACACGTGAGACTAACGGGGGGGGGGAAAAAAAAAGCTACTTACAAACAAGTAAGAAATCCCTCACATCACTGGGAACAATAGTAAAAATTAAGCTGTATTTGTTTTTCTAGAAACACAGAAGACACTACATACATAGAGTGGATTCAAAATTACTTCTAACAGAGACAGAGATCCAGGTTTGGTACTACATATGTAAATCAGGCACAAAATCCAGTTTAGAAAAATGGCAATAAAACATCTTATAGCTGTTTTACATTCCCTGAGGTATCATGAGTAATCATGAGTCTGCATTGCAATAGAGTCATATATATATAAAAAAAACCCCTCATTTCACCAGCTATTTAAAAGAAGTTAGGATAACTGAAGACTTTTCACTCACATGCTATTAACTCTATTCTTCTGAGCCCACTTTTGAAGGGCATGTGTGTTCATAAATATACGATACCAACTATATAAATACATATATACACACAGACACACACACACACACAGACACACACACACACAGACAGACATATACATGTATTTTTGCAGATAAAAAAAAGCCTTTGCATTCTTCATGTTCTGTGCAGGAAAAACAGGGCTAACAGTTAGAACATCACACATATTTTTACCCTACCAAGCAAATGAATTAGATAAATTTATTTATTTTGTATAATTATATATTGCATTATTTTAATTTCATGCAGATGTGGCAACACATTGCTATCAAGGTTACTGTAAGTCAAATTTTGATCCTCTGATATCAATGTTTGAACATTAACTGAATCCTACAGGACTAAAAATTCTGCATAATTCATCTGCATAAATTCAAAAAACAAACTGACCAAAAGAAAACAACTGCAAGTACTTGAAGCACTTTTCCCCTGCTACTTACAGCTGTTTCAGTTAGTTACACCAAATCAAGTATTACTCAGAACTTGTGTTCTTAAAATCTTTTCCACAATGTAAACATTTTAAGAAAGAAATTTTTTCATAGACCATCTGCTCTTTCATTTGTAATTGCATGCATGACCTTCTCAGTCTTATTCTTGACTGCAAATACCCCTGTGGTAGCAGCAGCATATGCTTACATGGAAAAATAATACTAGGAAAGAATTTTATATATTTTTAGCTGTCTTTTAATGCTATTCAACAGCTGGAAATAAGGAGAGTCCAGCACCATATCACCAGTCAGTTCACTCTAGAATGCCAGCATGAGCCTCAGCAGTATGGCCATGACAAGCCTGAGCTCTTAGAAGGATTTAGATTTATTTTGCTACCAATTATTTCTAATTGTTATATCTGTGTTACTTGAACAGGAGGTGGGGTAAGATAACAACTGTATTTATTACAGAACAAGCATCTTCTAGAGAAAAAAAAATTATTTCTTGAGAAAGTTGTTGTTTCCTGCACCAACTATAACCGTCTCCTTTCCCGGGATACCAGGCATGCTATACAGTTGTTTCCTTAACTTCTCTCAGTTAAAACTCACACAGAAAATGCCAGTCACAAGTCCTTTCGGAAAGTTTACTAGATCACAATCCTTCCATTTTAGCTTCCTTTTAGCTTAGACTGATACTCAATTGAGTAAAGCCTAAAAAGATGGTACCAGAATGGAATTATCAGTAACAATTTGTATGTACGTGTAATACAGTTGAGCATCACCTTGGTTATCCAGCTTTTCAACATGATTTTTCAACATTCTCCATTGTTTTCTAATGCTGTTGGTAAGCTGCTCTCGCACAGTTTCACAAGACAGTTCCCACATATTCTCTTTATTTAATTCTCCAATATCCTCCTCCAAGTCCGACAGTACCTGTAAAAGCAGAAAGAGAGGCTGCTTCCAACCGCCCTACAACTCTAAATATTTACTTACTTATTTATGTATATGGGTTTAATTAACTGAAGAAAGTGAGAACCTTTAGAGATAGCAAAGAGATTTTTCCATCCAGGGAAATTTGGCTGTCAGGGAGCTTGGTTCCCTGATTGCATAATGCCTAAGAGACAGAAGCAGGCAGYCCCCAAACCTCCAACAGAGAGACAGTGCATCAGCTAGCAAGACTCAAATACATCTCACTCAAACACATCTTCAAGCCATTGAACTTCAGATTACTGAGAAGTTCTGCTGTGAGACTAATGTGGTGACTGCCCATAAGACAATCAGATCCAGAAGCCCAGGCTCACTATGCAGCATGGACAAGATTTAAGACAACAAAGATGGTGTTTGCATTATCTGTAAAGACCTTCCCCCCTCCCCCCCCCCAGATTAAGTAATTTCTTCCTGTGTTATTCTTCTCCATGATAAAAAAAGCCACAACACACTGAAGGCACAGTAAAACTAGAACTTCCCTCTCCCACTTCCATTTTACTTTGCTGTTTGAGCATCAAACTTGAATGTGTTCTAGCAAAACTAATAGAGAAAAATCTCTAAATGGTCAAGACAAAAAGACTAGCTCAGAGCAGTTTAGATCCAAGTTAAAAAGCTGCTTAAGTACCTGGCATAAATACCCTACTCCTCCCAATTATCTACAAGCCCTTCAATCCATAAGTAGGTAAGAAAAATGAGATGGGAAATACAAAAATGAGAAGTTCAAAGGGGCCATAATAATTCATCTACAGATGCAGTAACACTTTCTCTTTTAAAGCTGGAGTTTAGGAGATCTCATGGAGCAAAACAACAGCTAAAAAAGAAAGCAGTGTTYTTAGTATTTTGTATCACTACACAAAGGAACATTTTCTTGCTTTACTTACACATATATATGCTAACACAATGAAAGCCTAATCTGGACTAGGCTTCTGGATATCACTGTGGTAATATTACCATTTTTATTGTGAGCTTAAAAATATCTTAGTCCCAAACTCTGCATTCCAATAATCTCACTTTACTCAGCATAAGTAATGAAGACCCAACCACAGGTATGAACAAGCATTGCAAAGTATGTCCAAGGTCATTTGTTTTAARCCACTATTAAGTTATTCAGGCAAAGGTTTGTATTATCCACATTTTAACTTAAAAATAGCAAAATAACACACAGGTAAAAATCCTCCTACACATAACTTGAAATACTTTACTTCCCTTTAATGTAAGCAAGCTTCTATGATCACTGTATTACTGTAAATCAGTCAAAACAAGACTCCAGCTTCCATCATTAAAAAACTGCAGCTCATCGAAAACAAACGCTCTAATGGAAACATGCTGCTTCTGACAGAACTCGTGGTAGAAGGGAGGTTCTTGAACACCAGCCTGTTCACCAGACCCACCATGCAGACGGTTCTGAGGAACACAAACCCTAAAAAATCCTGCCACACTGACTCCCCTTCAGCCATCATTTTTGGGGCTCTGTAGTTTTCTGGGATTTTTTCCCACAGTACCCAGGGTTCCTACTCTAGGGACAGTAGCCCAGCAGCTTAGCTAGAAGCAGGCTCTTAAAGCTTTAACTTTGGGAACCAAGAGCTGACTAACCCAAACAAGACAGTTTTCAAGGCTACTTGGTTCCTAGTTGCACAGCAAGGACCAGTCCAGCTGGTTTCATGGTTGTTATTTTGTGATGGGAAGCAAAATGATGACTGATGTGACTACATCAGCAGCTGCCACACTCCAAGGTATATGTTTCCTTTTAAGAAGAATTTAGCATTTCCAAATAAAAATATTCTTTTTTCTTGTGCAAGAAATTGAACACAAGTTCAGATTTCATACCAAAATGTCAAAAAAGCCACAAACAAGCATGAACTATCAGGAGCAATGTTTTAAATAGAACTTTATTTTCATACATTCACAAAGCAAATCAGTACTTCTAAACAAAAGACTAATCAATGTAAGAACATTGTGGGATAGACTGTAAATCTAATTCATTTCTAAAATTCATCTAAAATTCATTTCTCCTGCAAGATGATCATTTTTGGCATKTTTTTCCCCTGTTTATATGAATTTGACAAATGGGGGGAAAAAATGAGTAATTTGTCACGATAATGGCAAAACCCAGGTCTAGTTAAACACCTTAGTGTTTTTAAATTCATGCCTTCTCTAGTTTAATGTAGCAGACTAAACAGCAAATGCCCTTACAATCCTGCTGAAATAACTACACTTCAGAATTGCATCTAATAATTACTTCTTTTATTATTCTACTATTAGAAATTACTGTTGCCTAGTCAGTAGTTCTCCTTATAAATTTGGTTAATTAGTACTATTACAAGATGACTAATTGGAAGTGAGTTTCAATGCAGGCTTTTATTATTTTTTAATAGACTATTAATGCTGCAACAGTTAACATTTTACAATCACTTGTCTTAATCACCCAAGAAGGGTGTATTTCACAGTGCTAAGTCCCAGTTTTTCCCCAAGTTTGCCTCACTGTGCAAGTTCATACAGGCCCCATTCCCATCACTGCATTTTCACAAGTGTACTCAAGTTTATGCCAAAATCTGCTGGTTTCCCTGTAGTCCTAACTAGCAAAAGGACCACCTACAGAACTGGAATCTGAGTATGTTTTATACTGTATGCTGCACCAAAGACCTGCTACAGATGATCACTCCATGTTGCTGAGTTGTAGTAATAGATTAAGTCTACTGATTTCCAACATGAACTTTTAAGGCAAAGGTGAGTACACTGCACGTTACTAACTACTTCACTAAATACACATGGGAGTCACTCTGTGTGGTTTAAGATGTAAGTCATCTAGTGAAGTTAAGAAGAGTTTATTCATGTCTTACAAAAAAAAAAAAAAAGGCACTAGACTGGTTATTTCTACACAGCACGTTCTGGAGCTGGACAGATTCACCAGAGGTAGCTCAGAAATAAAGGTAATAGTACAGCAACTCCATCTGGACAGCAGGCCTTTTGAAATAACAAGTACTAAACTCTATGGAAACAGCAATGTATGTCAGGGTGCATCCATACATATTCTTACATACTGACATGTGCTATTTTCTGTAATAGAAATAGCTTCATACCCTGTTTTGTAGAGCATGCATATTCTCTTACATAATATTCTATTACTACAACACCATCAGTTTTGAATGATTCCTAGAATCTAACTTGTGGGCTTGTTCTCTGCGTTTCAACTCCTGTTAGTGTTTGAGGACCCTCTTTCTTTCACTCCTGAGAGGAAGCTCAGTTAGCCTTTTAAATTATTCCCCACTTAACTCTGACATCAAAACAGAACTGTGACTTCTGGCAGAGAATTAGCAAAAGGATTAAATAAACTCTCTGCTAAACAATAAACATGCTGTTTTCATATAAATGAAGCATCCTATGTAAACAAAGTAACACTTAGAACCAGGAAACAAAACAAGAAACCCAAGCCATTTTACTTGGAAGTCAAACATTTTCCTAGAACATACCAGCACCTCCATTAAAAGAACTAATAACTCATCTAATCTGTGGACTGTAGGAGCCCACCCTAATTATACCTCCCAACTCCACGGTTTCTATGGGAAGCCTGGTTTCCTTCCATAAGCACCTTGAAAGCTAATTTCAACATCTTAGTATGGAAGACACACAACATCCAAAATGCATTGTTATTATAGAATTAAATATAGGTAACTACTACATCTAAAATCCATTTAAAATAAACTTGCAAGCTTTCCATAGACTGACCGGGCAGAATAGACTGGAAATTGTCCAAAGGCAGAGGCAGGACATCTTAACAGGGAGGAATGTCAAGCACTACACATGATGTGCAACCCACTGCAGGTCTGGCAACAGGGAGTTTATCATTCGTCTATGATCAAATGACTCTAGCACTTTAGCAAGCCAGCACACACATTTAATTTTAACTGAAGAATACTTACCGGCCCATCTTCAGACCTTTCTTTAGGTTTCTGCTTCTGTGGTGGGAGAAGTGAAATAATCTCTTTCTTCATTTGCTGAAGAACTTTTTTCAGCTCAGCATTTTCCATTAAGAGCTGTTTTTGGCGTTGTTCATAATCATTTAACAGAGCTTTGTACATTTCTTCTTCATTTCTAGAAGCAGAAATCTTACAATAACAACATGACATCCATGATATACGCTTCAGTTAACATTGCTATGAAACAACTACGAGCTCACCTGGCTTCTGTCTTATCAGTCCTCCATGCACCTCTCTTCCCATCAGCTCTACCAACATAATTTAGAACATCCATAGCTACAAACAAAAAGGATGTTTCAAAGTGTGAATCAACATAAAAATACGTAAATATTCAGATGCTACTGCATTTATCTATTTGCCTTTACATGTAATTATTGTCAAGTGACCATGTTATCCAAATATCCCCCTCAGTCTTCAGACCCACAGGAGACCACATTGCCCTGCTTAACAAAATTAGAGAGAGATAAGAAAAGAAGAAAAAATTTTCTGGTTGGAGACCAGAAGGGGGGGAAGTCATCCTGTCTTTTTTTTTTTTTTTTTTAATACATTTCTTAATGACACCTTCATCCCTATTTTAGCTGTCTCTAACAATCATGTATCGACTCTGACCGCTCTTCTGGCAATGATGCCAGCTTTTATCTCCAGTTAAGAATAAGCAACTTCCTGATGTCTCACAAGCTGTTCCTTGAAACGAAGAAACTTCTCTGTATACATTTGCAAAAATCCCATCAGATTAGTGGCCTAAATTCAATTCCAGTTAGCTATCAAGGAAACATACACTAGATTTAAAACCCAGTTATTTTGTCTTCACTGATACCTGAACTAGTTTTAGCCAACTGGAGTCAAGAACCTGACCCAAATAAATGTTGTGCCCAGGGTGAGGCTTCCAGAAATTATTGAGCTGATATCTAATGATCTGCTATTGCCAAAATAGGTGTTCCTGCTTCAGTGTCCTCAACTGCCTCAGCTTGTTCACATGCAGTTTCAGGAAACTGAACCAGCAGAAAATCATTTCAGCAACAACATGAATAGCTGTCTTCTGGTTTAGTGAACTAAACCAGCTCACTAAAATGTCATGTGTGCCACAGTTAACAAACAGCTGAGACAGTTGTTGGAGTGGGGTGGGGAGGGAAGAAGAGCAGGACTTCCCCTTTCAATGGCAGCAAGTCCCCACATTTTGTCTGACAATGAGATTTCATGTCACATTTACTGACCCACAATAATTATTTAAATAATGGAGAATAATGATATAAGTACTCCAAAGCCAGATATATGAACCAAGAAGTGCAAGAATAGCAAGAATACTTTTACAATTACATTCTTCTGATACCTGTTTACAGCAAAACAATATGAAAAAAAMCCCAAAACTACACTCGCACTAAACAGCACTGGTGAAAATCTTGAAAACAATTTTTGGGGTGCAGCATAATGCAAGAGGGCTAACATGATCAAGATTTCTTTTCCCCTCATTTCACATGCTATGTCTGTATTATCTTATTTCCTCTCTAAAATTTCTCCTATCATTAACACGAGTAGAACTGTAGTAATTGCAAGGAAAAACATAACTTCATGCAGTGTTGCTTCCTAATCATAACTGGTGAGCACAATTTGGTATTTAGGACACTACCTAAGGTTCTGTGATGGTAGCAATAGCAAGAAAGCAGAGGAGAAACAGCTGTAGTTTAGGAATTGATTTCAAGTAATTCTCACCAGTAAAATGTGTTTTTGTAAAGATCTCCATGTTGGTTTGTGCTTAGCAAACAATCTCGTGGAACACAACATAAAAGTTCATTAGCCTTACATAGTCAGCTGAAATGAAGTATTACATCTTCTAGATAACATTTTCTTAACATCTAAATAACAATCTACAAAAGGAGGGCTGGTATACACTTTAAAGATATCAAGAAAAGAAACTGAACATTTTTAACACATAGAATATGCTATTTTGCTGCAATAAAGTTTACCAATTTACTTACCTATCTTTTTGTCCTTTTTGTTCATGACTAACTGATGTAAGCGTTCCTTTAATTTGTTATATTCTCTCTCTTTCCTCTTCATATCATGATTGTACTGTGTAGCTCTACTTGAAATTATGTTCTGTAACTTCTGTACCTAAAACAACCCCACGAAAAAACATACTTGTCTTCAACTAAAACATAAACACATACATTTCTTCAACTCCCCCCCCCCAAACAAAAAAGTGAAATAATGTTTATATTAAACTATATTTCTGGTCAAAGGAAGTAACAAAAAGAATCAGGAGAACTCTCCCAACCCATAGATTCTAACCTCAGATGTATTTAATTCAGGGATTTTAGTTGCTTTTCTGCAGAAACCAGTATCATAAGCAACATATTACAATGCTATAGTTCCTCTGAAGTACTACTAAACTCATCATCTGGTGATTTACATAACAAGCTTCTTTAACACCTTTATTGATCAGAGCTGAGAAAGACATATTTTCTGCTTAAGTCAGTAATTAATGTTCAGGATCTAATTTTACTCTAACTCCAAAGCATACTGGTAAGGTTTACACTAGAAAAAATAATAGACTCTTTGCTCCTTTTGGAGGGCAGTTTGGGAGACGGGAGAATAAGAGAATATTTTATTTAGTCTTAAAGAACTCTAAAACATACTATAAAGCATATTCTTGACCCATACAATCAAAACCTATTCTTTTAAAGCATCCGTTGAAATCTTACCAACATGCAGCACATTCAGTATTTTTAGCAGAAACATTAAGATGTTAATTATATACAGCTAGTACTGTGATTGCTAACTGTATGAATATGTATATGAACACAGAAAACACTCACTGAAACCTAGGAGAGCGCTATGCAAGTATAGTACAGGGGGCACTGGAAACAAACCCCAAGCTAAGCAAAGTTTTAGACTTTAGAGTGATTTCTGACCTCGGCTCTTCCAAGACTCCCAAAGTTAATGAGCCTGTGCTTCTGTGCTTTTGGGTTGGGCTGCCCCCCCCTTTTCTTTTTTTGCCTTTTGTTCTCCTACACCATACCACAAAAATAAATGCTCCTGTACGTGTAGGTTTGAGCAAATGACAGAAAACTGTTACCCTCTTCCACATTTTGATAAATTTAAACCTTCTAAAATAAAGCTACATTCAAAAGCATAGACAGCATGAGGAAATTGCACATGTGCTGTCCTCCAATACTCTCTATCATCTTTGTAACTTGGACTTATCCCTTATAAAACCTATTTAATTCAAGTTAAGTGTGTAACATGCCAATTTCACTTTGATGAAAGACAACATTTGCTAACTGTCTCTATTAAAAGAAAACAAAAAAGGCATTCAAAGTGAACTATTATGAGATGCTTTGCAAGAATCATCCTATTACTGAAAATCTATTTAATGATCTGTGTTGATGCACAAGGTAACTCACTTCATCCTTTTCATTTTTAAGTAACTGGTGGAGATTTCTGTTCTTGCTTTGCAGTTGTCTGTCTCTTTCCTGAAGTCCAACTATCTCCCTTTTAGATAATTCCAACTGTTCCTAGAAAAAGTGTTGATAATTCAGTATCAATAAAATTGATATCAAAAGATAAAAAAAAAAAAATTCCCAGAGCACCTCACTTAAGGCAAATTTGCCTATAGATTTGACCGCCAGTGTTTCTTTCTTTCACTCTCAATGGCAAGTTAGTTCTACTTTCTGGAGCAAGAAATATGACTCTTCAATACAAGAAATATTCCTGCTCATAAGAAACAAAATACAGTTTGATATTTAACATAGATTATCTCATATATTTACTGCATTTTTAATAAGTTTGGATTCTGTAAGCATATCCATATTGTGAAAGTGAAGGGGACCTTCACCTTCACCTAGCAACCTCCATTATATGGACTATATATACCTTTTACTGGAGTGTTTCTGCTAAATGATCAAAGGGATAATTAACACAGATATATGTTCAACATTTTCACCTGTAGCATGCATTAAGACCTTTAGTCTAAAGGTTGTTCCCTCTTCCTTGATCAAGGAGATTATAATTCTAAAAAAAGTTAAGTCCTCTCATTAATTCATACTTCATTAAGTTAAAGGAATTTCCAATTGGAAAAATTTCAAAACAACAAAATGGACATAAAAATACAATTTCATACTAGCACTGTGGAGAAAAACAAGAAAATAAAGCACATTAAGAATGTACAATATCAGCTAAAAATAAGTGCTCCAAAATATTGGCAGAAATAGCTTGTTTTCTACCTTTAATTTAGCATAGCAGTTCTGTAAATGATCCATATCACTACCCAGTTTCAGATGCTGCATTTCTACTTCTTCCTGAGCTCGAAGGTTCTTGTGCTGCAGTACAAGCAATTCATTCATGCAATTTATGACAGATATTATATTTAATTCTTTTCCTTTGGACTCTGCATAAATAGAAGGAAAACCCAACGTTGTCAATTCCTGGTAAAAGACAAGGGGGGGAAGGGAATAAATAACTGGATTAATCCCTCATGGTTCTCTAGGAGAGAGAAACAAGATACCAGATGGAATCCTATACGCAGGGCAGGGCACACAACAACCCACTATCCCACACCAACTTTGGCTTCTGAGCATTGAGAAACGAGCCTTCCTAATCCAATGAATATTCACTGCCACAACTGACATAATGTTATCTTCCAATAAACAAGAAGATCTGACTTACCCTATTGAGATACGATATACTCTGTTCAATATTCTCTTCTGTGCAGAAGGCACTGAAAAAGGTGTGCATGCTTTTGGATGAAGGCAGTGGCAAGCGTAGCACTGGTGTGTTTAAGCTTGGGGGAGACATCTTTTTTTCTGAGGTATACTGAAAAATATTTTTGCTATCTAAAAGTTAAAAATATTAAGGAAGTCAGGGCTAATAGTTTAAGACATCACACACACACAAACACACAAATCAAATTCCTAACTACTAGAATTATTATTTACAGAAATTTACAAATCAAGAGTTTAGAATTTCATCTAGAAGGATTCAGATATTAAGCAATGAAACTAGACAGCTGAACTTTCATTGAAAATTAAAGACTCCACATCATTTTAAGATATTGTATCTTTTAAATTTTACTCCTCCAAGAAAAACCTCCAACCTTCTTCCTAACTGGCTTACTAAAAGCACAACTTCCTATACAGATGAAAAAGTTGTAAATTTAGTAAGAATTCTTATAGAATGTATGCATATTCTTATTCATATTGAGTGTGTGCTACAATCTACTTTTTTATTTGTTAGAAGCAGCCAAAAAATATTTTACTCCTTTAGTACATTTGTAATCAATTTACTAGGCAAGATAATACAGAACAAATAAGGAAATCTCTGAAAATGCAAGACATCCTGAGAAGCATGAATTCTTAGAACCTTCATATATATGAAAGAACAGTATTTTACAGTAGCAATTCTGTAAGGACTCAATCCAAAACAAAGCACTGTACATACTTTCATTATTTAACATTCCACTTAAATAGTCAACTATGTCCTGCATGAAAAGCCAATCTCTCTCTTTAACAGCTATAATACCGCTGGTAAAGTAATCAAATTCTTTAAATTCAGAATATTAGCAATTTACCTGATGRCAACACTGGCACAGTAATAGTCTTCCAATCTCCCATAGCAACAAAGACAGGCAGGGTACCTGAGCAACTGGTTCAGCAATGAAGTATTTAGTACAATTGCTGGCAATATCTGTTACGTAGGCATATCCTAAAATAGCAGGAGCATTTTAGATTAACAGTAGCATCTAATACAGCTACAAGATTAAAGCACGCATAAAGGAGACACTACTGGATTTAAACCATGTGAACTTTTCCTACCTCCTTTATACAAATCTTTACACACCATTTAGAACACAGTAAGCACAACAAATATTATGCTGTAAAAAATGATGCACCTGTTCATATTTAATTAGCCTTAAACTTAAGGAAGTCTTGTAATCCATTAATTCAAGCTAAAATGCCATGCACACACAAAGGGAATAAAGACTCACAATGTAGATAACTTAGACCAGTCGTTTCTGTTGATGTACATTACAGAAAACACAGCAAGCCAAATAGTCTATATTTTTCTGCCATATAACCAGGAATTATTAAAATAATCTTAAGTGAAATTTTATAAATCCATCTTAGTGGGCTTATTATCTAAAGGGAAGGATAATACAGGCTCTAGAAAAGATTTATTGGCAGAGAAAAGGCAAAGGACTTATTATAAACATTTAACTGTTTAACACTTAACTCAACCTGTACATTTAGCTACACTGCCTTCCCCTGGCAAGCTGCTTGTTTTCATCTGCAATTTTAGAGATTCAGCAAAGAAGCAAATAGGAGAAACCTTACCCCATTGGCACAGCCATTCGATACAGCACCGGCCCTCTAGAAACCAAAGAAAACTCACTGATAAGAGAGAATAAACTGATTGTCCCCTTACCCCACCTCCACCTCCCAGTAAAATGGCACATCACAGAATCACAGAGTGGTTGTGGTTAGAAGGGACCTCTGGAGATCATCTAGTCCAACCCCCCTGCTCAAGCAGGGTCACCTAGAGCACGTTGCACAGGATCGCATCCAGGCAGGTATAATGGTATTAGAGTTGCCACACTGCTGGGAACTTAAAATCCAGCCTGGATTTGTAAAATCTGGACAGCGCAGCTCTTCAGCTGTCATGTGAACAATGAAGCTTCAGGGAAACAGATAAACTTTTCACCTGACAGGAAAGATGACTCCCTTTTTTCAATTAACAGTTTGGATCAAATTCTTAAGCCAGTTTTAGATGTGCTCTGTAGGTTTTTAAGAGTACAGGGATGTTCCCCCCCTCCATGTTCCAATAAATGCACTCTGAATAAGTAACATCTGATACTAAAACCTTATTTTTTTCCACAATGATAAAAATATATCACTTGGAAGAGCAATTCGCTGTCTATTTGAGACACTAGGCAATTGTGGGTGGTCTGTTATTCATAAGGTCTCCTGAGAATACAAATGGAGACAGTAAGAATCCTTAGTGAAATGCCAGAGCACAACCACACAACACAACACCTGAACTAACACAAAGTTATTAAGGGATCACATTGGTGCACAGGCATATTGCAGAAGGTCCAGCGCTAGAAAATAAGATATCCAGCTGGAAGAATATTTCTCCAGGTTCACACATTTACTTGAATAAAAGATAAACAACTATTCTTCAGATGATTTGAAAGCTTGCGGCAACTACTAGATTACATGTCAGAAAGTACATGTAAACAACAGTAAGCAACAAGGACACACAGTAAATGTTTTAAGGATCGGGCAGCTGTTCTTGTTTAAGAAATGGGTTTTTTGTTTTCTTTCTGCTCATTGAATTGTTCACGTTTTTCAATTTTTTTCTGTAAAACCAGATGGTCAGAAATGCACTAAGTGAAGGTTGAGATTTTAAAGACAATTACTGATTTCATGGCAGGAATCCATTGTTCCTTTCATTCACCCACCCAAAATAACTTTTTAAAAGTTAATTCTAATTGAAACTAAGGATGAAGAGGACACACTATTTACATGTTAGCTTGGCTTCTGTTGGATCCATCAGATACAGTCCTGCAAATGAAAGGGGAAAAAAATGCAAATTAAACTGCAAGTATATTCTCATTACTGCCACTGCAATCCTGCATTCTAATAATGTATTTCAAAAGGTTCTTAAGAAACTCAAGACACACAAATTCCATTAAGGACTGCTAGAAATTCCACAAAATACTACTCACATTTCAGATATCCAATTACTTCCAAATAAGCTGGCTTTTATTCTTTAAGAGGTCACATACCCATTGTGAGATCTTATCACCCAAATTCCCTCAAAGCACAAGTTTACCGGTCTTTCTACACTGACAATACTATTTTGACACAGCATATAATCAACGCAAACAATGTTTGACTGGAAGCAGAAACAGGACTAGTCCAGGTGTGGGGAATCCAATGATTCTCTAAATTTTAGTTCTGCAACTTTCATACCATGTTTTTGAGAGCTAATGTTTAGTCAAGACTACTCTCCAGTTACACACTGTTTCTAGGTACACTAACAAGAGGGTATAAAGAAAATTAATGCAGAACCTCAGGTTCAGAAGGATGTCCAGGGAAGCAAGAACAGATGGGCAGTACGATAAAGTCCAAAGAATGCAACTATATTCTTCTCACATCAATCAGTCTTGAAGGGTTGAGATCCTTTTGCCTTGAGAAGACCACGAGCAGTACACTGCATGCTGTTTAAGATATCAGATTAAAAACACTGCCAGCTGTTTCAGGATTCGGTGAGTGCTAAACTTAAACTTAACCGCTGGCCAAAGTATCTTAAATTGTTATGTGGCATCAGGAGAGCGCACTAGCTTTGAAGCAGTAATCATTTCAGAGAGTGGTCAGCATTTTGTAGTTGAATCATCCTTACATATTGTATTTAGAATTAAACTCAGATGTGTGGAACAAAACAATGCCCATGCTAGCTGCAAAAGGAAATGCCAAAATTAATTAATTTTTGTTAAACCCACACTAAGATCATCTCATCAGTTCCATGTGGCTTCTTCCACCAGTTCAGAGCCTTAGCCATGACCTTTAAAGCTGTCCACTGATTAAGATCCATCAGATAAATCTTCTTCACAATCTAGGCAGTTCCTCTGGAACAGCACAGCTCAAAATAGCCCAAATGAAGTATGTGAGAGTTAAAGATGAGCATTACTGATCAAGACAGTGGGGATGCAAAATTAATTTAGAGGCACTGCATTTAGAAGGGACTCTTCACCGTTAGTATGCTACAAAACTCTTCTTTTTAAACCACCATATGAAGGAACACACTAAAGAAGAGATGGAAAATGTGGACTGCTGAAGCAATATTTCTTATTATTATGGAATAATAATAAAATACTATATAATATTTAAAAGTGCTTTAGAGATCCCACAAGGCTATCCTAGTTAACACAGAAAGGTTTTAACTAGGGAAGAGTAATAAGCGTGTGTGTGTGTGTGTGTGTGTGCACACGCTCGCACGCACGCCGTATAATTTTTTTTAAACCCTGGCTGGGAAAATATGCAGTAAGAAGCTAAATCAACGTTTGCTGTTTCCCAGCATCTGACAACAAAAATCTGGCTGACCAGCGGTGGGAGGGGAGAGAAAAGAACAAGCCACTGAACAGCCAAAGCTGCTGTAAACTACTCAATGATTTTCTTTCTGGGCCATTTCTCCGTATACAGGGATTTGCTGCAGTTATTTCACCAACAGGTTTGATGACTTGTCCAAAAAGCTGTAGCAACCCAGTGCTTGCCAGATGTAATTCTGCCAATTGGCAGTGTCACTTCCTGTTTCAATCAAGAGATTCCTGGGGTGAACAAGACCTAGGTGGATTGTCAAAAAAAACCAAAAAAACAAACAAAAAAACCCACAAGCCTCCAGGGTCCAATTTCACATGCATGAACCTGATGGCAGAGCTACCTCACTGCAACTAAAAATCTAAAAAAGAAATATCCCAAAAAACTATTTATGCTAAAATCACAGGGGGCTTGACTGATGATCAAACCAAGGAATTCAAGTGCTCGTTCTTGTGAAGCACAAAAACCCAAGAACTTAAAAAGTAATTACGTAAATAATATATCAGAACTTGATTCTTAGAAAGCACCTGAGAAATCACTTTTCTTAAGAAAACTTACAGGAAAAGTCCCACAAGCTCCTACACGATTCATTGACAAATACACCTTTCTTTTCAAGAACAAACTTACAGTAAATTTCAAAATTTCACTAATTCAGACAGCCAAAAGGAGCTGTTCCTAAAATAACTTTGCTTCTGTGTTTTGGGGGGTGGGGGTGGAGGGGAATTGATAATGAGAATGCCAGGATTTATGATGGAAATCTGGATTAAATAAGTCTAGAGTTCAGACCGTGTCACAATTCAAAACTCATGAGCAGCAGTAGGATTACAAGCTTTACAAACAACAGCATATTAGAGATTCTAAATATGAAGTTTAAACTTGAGGAGGAGGAGCTGTAACTGGAGTTTATAAAACTAGTTCAGACAAACTTGTATCAGAAGATAATACCTTTTCATAGCATTGTACTGTGATCGTATTACGCCATCTGGTCGGTTCTACCCTGCACAGGGTGTGACACAGATAAGAAGTGAAGTATATGGTAACCCATAAAACTTTTTTCCAAGGTAAAGATAGGGAAAGACAATTTTGGAGTTTGTTTTTTTCCTGATGTCACAATGTCTTGGAAAAAAGTGGGAAGAAAAAAAAAAGTCAACCCCAGTCAGACACTGACAATCACAAACAAACATCTCTTCTTCATATGCTTTAAGTAGTACAAGTTGCAAAATTCAGTTAAGTTTCAACTTGTAAATTTGAAAAAGAAAATCCAAAAAAACATAGTTAGCATTTACTTAAAGGGCAACATGATTCCTTCTCTTAAGATTATATTCCAAAAGGAGCTGTGAATTTGCTTAAAGCTTTTACATTCTTTCAGCAATCCACAGATGCCATGCAGATGGCTTTTATCCGAATAAAACAAAGACACATCAGTCTATGTAAATTTAGGGTATGTTCTAGTCATCATGTTGTAGGTTTAAAAAATATATCCCTGATGATAACAAAAAACATAGCTGCTTTATTCATGCAATCACCATGAAAGTCCATGCATTTCCTCCCTGGAATTTTGGTAATTATTCTCTATATAGAGCTGTTGTAATAACACAGTCTACAACTGGCATTAAAACCTAGCTTATCTTTAGAGATAACTGTGTATTTAAAATAACTCCTTCTAAAATCTATTACAGTTTTAATGATAATACTTTAATACTATAGTTTTAATGATAGGCCTTGTAATCAAAACAGGCCCCAGGCTTTTTTTTCCAGTGCAAGACTGTGGCACTTTATTCTATCAACTGCAAAATGCGGGAGGGAGGGTGAATTAATTTTTCCCTTCAGCTATCCACATTCTAAGGGAATTTTTCTTTCAGTGGTATCAAATTTCAAACTAAACTTCTCAGTATTGTCAAAAATAATCTGAAAAGGCAAATCAAACTGTTTGGCCTGCAGGTACTGCTGAGTCTTCAGTTCGCTATGAGCATACTCATCAGAAAACCCCAATTGCATTTCTCAATTCTGTTTTACTTATAAAATGTAAAGAGTTTTAAGAAAATAAATGTTTATTTGATCTGTTAAACATGTATAATCATACAAAAATATACCCTTACATCTGATAAAATCTAATGTTCGATGACGGTCTGTCATAGTCCTTGCCCCAAGCACTCAGGTTTCAAGGAATAGCCTCTACTTGCTTAAAAACGTTAGAAGCCAAACTGCCTCTCATAATCATCTCCACTAGCTATCTCTTTTTACACAATCTGATCTACTACCTCAAGAGTCATCTCTATCTTTGATATACACAGAGGACTGATAACGTTCTTTTAATGCAGACACTGGAAGAATTGAGATGCATGGACATGTTTCATCCAACTTCCAAATTCCTAACCAACCTTAAACTCACACTATGGATCTCCATTTTAACATCTTCCTATTAGCAAAGAACAGCACTATTTCTGCTGATCTTTGATAGTTTATTCCTCTGTTCAGAAACATTTACTGCATATAGCTGGAACAGAACATTCTTTTTCTACCAAACCTCCTCATATCACTGATACTCAAGAAGCAAACCCCAAGAACCCTCCATTTATCTTCTGTAGTTCCTCCTCCTTTTCCCGAATTCAACTTTAGCCAAACTTTATAGCTTTTCTGTCTCTGCAAGTAGAAAACTTCTAAAAAGAAAAAAATCCTAGATCCTAATATYCATTGGGCAAAGCCAGAACTAGAAAGCGTTCCACATCTCAGAGATGAAGAAACTCACAAGTTATTAACAGTAGCACGTAAGCTGTAAGTTAAATTGGTCACCATGTAGGAGGAATGGAATGTAACTTATTTTTTAAACATTAAAAAAAAAAAAGTTAAGAATACCGGGGGATTCAAGGAATGGATGTCCTGTAAATGTGAGGTTTGTACTGAGCAAAATAGTAGAATAGTGTCACAGGACAGATTTGGTAAATGCCAGTAAATGAGACTGACAGATGAAATGTCAGTATGACTTCTGTAGAAGGAAGAAACACTAACAAGTTCACCACAGCGCTCTGAAAGAAGGAATGAGCCAACCATACCTTGGCAAGACAGCAAAACTGGATTTCCAAAAAGCTTTTCACAATGTTTCTGACCAAAAGCTCTTAAACTGAGATGTCAGGGGATTTATTAATCACTAATTATAGATGGGGAACAGGAAACAGTAGGAATAAATTAAAGAGGGGGCAGAAAAGTGGAAATAAGAGAGTCCCAAAGAAAGGAAAATCAGAGTCCCAAAGGGACTGTGTGCTGTCACCTCTGCTTTCAGCAAACTTAAAAAGGTGACGAGCAGGKAAGTGAGAAAGCTAACTTATGACACAGAGTTATTCAGAAAAATAAATACTAAGACTGAATGAGAAGAAATGCAGGTTGTCCTCATACTATGCAAATAGATGATAAAAATTGGCAGCTGAAATTCAATGTTCATAAATGCAAACTAACACATAACGAAAATAACAAAGTCAGCCATGTACTTAAAATAACAGGCTCTACATTAGGCATTATCACAGAGGATGAGATCTCAGGATCACTACGACTACTCCTCCGAAAGTAACAGTTCACAGGCAGTCAACAGAACAGTGGAGCAGAGGACAGAAAAGAGAACTCCATTATGTCACTGCATAAACATCATATGTAGTCATACATTTCCCCCTTTAAAAAGGTTGAACAGAACTGAAAATGGTGCAAAGGTGGTCAGCCAGTCTTTTCATTCAAGAAGTTAATAAGCTGTGACTTTTCAGCTGGGAAAAGAAACAACTGGAGAAACAGAACAAAGGTATGAAAAACATGTACAGAGAGTAAGTATTTATTGCTTCTCTTAACACAATTATGCTGAATTAAATTAAATAATCAAGGTAAAATTTGGAAAATATATAAGAGCGTTTTTTCCCCTACAGAAAGCATAAATTGTGGACTCATATCACCAAGAGATGTTGTGGATCCTAAAAATATAACCTGGCTCCAAAAACAAAGAGACAAATTCATGGAAAAATATTCATCAACAGCTATTAAGTTAAAAAAAGAAAAAGAGAGAGATAAAACCCATGCTCAAAAATCCCTCAGTTGCAGACTGCAGTAAACTGGGAGGATACACTGATAAAATAATCACAGTACAACCAGCTTATAGTTTTATGTTCTTTTCCTTAGTATCTGCTGCTGGCCACGTTCAAGACCAGACATTGAATCCAATTGGCCTGGTATTGTCCTCTCCTATGCTCTTTATAGTCCAAATGATGGCCAACTTTAATACTATGTGTTTTTTTTCCCCCAAAGCAGTAAATCATGCTTTTTCCCCCAACTACTTATCATCTGAAATTGCCAATGATATCAACTTACTTTTCTATGTCTTTTTTCCAAGTTTGCTATTAAAATATACTTGATATGTTTAGATTTTACTTCGCATGCCTCTTATTCTAAATCGTTCCCCTGAAATTCCTATCATACCATCATAACATATGGACGCATATGGAGCATAGCATAACTACTACTTCGTGACAGCACAGTAAGCAGCGAAGTGCTCTACATAAATAGGTGATGCAGTAATACTATAAAATGATCTTACATTACTATGCGATCTTCAAATGAACTGGGTTTTGCTGTAAATAAGGAGGGAGGAGGATCTTACTTTTAAACCAAAATAAGGCCAAGGTAATGCAGCCAGAATCTCTTTTACGGATCCTCTTATTACATCACACCGAACTACCAGCTAAACCCAAATACTGTCAGAAATTCACTGAGTCAGTAGAAAGCTTTACGGCTCTCACCTCTTCGAGTGTCTGCTGCTTGTAGCCTTACAGAGATCAACAAAATGCTGGGCCTGACAGCGGGGGGGCCAGGCGGCCCAGCGCAAACCGCAGGCGGACCCGCTAATCTGGCCCTCCCTCGTCCCTGCGGATTAGCCTGAGTCTGACAAGAAGGGGCACCTGTCAAGATCCGCCACATCACAGCGCTCCGCGGCCAGAGAGGCTCCCGCAGCGCCGCCAAAACGCTGCCCCCGGCAGCGCCGCACCGCGCCGCACCGCGCAGCCCCCGCTC
>NW_020447641.1:5274015-5326828 GCF_003343035.1 Apteryx rowi | reverse complement strand
GCCCCCCCACCCTCCCCGGGGGCCCCGGCGGCGACATGGCGGGGGCCGCCGGTGCGAGCGGCGAGGGGCCGCGGGGCAGAGCCACGGCCGGAGGGCGCTGGGGGCCCCGCGCAGCCTGCGCCGCTCTCGGCACCTGTTGGCAGGCGCGGCGGGCGGGGGCAGGTCGGGGCGGTGCGAGGCGGGGGCCGAGGGCGGCCGCGCGAGGGAGAGGAAGGGGCCGTTGGTGGGGCTGCGGGGCCCCGCGCTTGGCTCCTCACCCGTGCGGGGCCCGGACTAACCTCGTCTCGCCAGAGGATAGAGCGGTCACCAGTTCTGAAAAATCTGTCATAAAAATTAACCGCTGCCTTTGACTACAGCAATATGGTGCTGCCTTTCTTTCCCACATACTATTCAGCGCTATTCAGGCTATTTGAGCAGCTGTACACAAAAACATGGGAAGCACTTCCCTATATCATACTGTTACTCCGCTAGTCTAAACTCAGATGTCTATAACAAGATACTCCTAAAGAAGTTAGGAAACTTCGTAGTTAGTCTTGTCCGTTGTTCAGTGCTGGCTGAAGCAACGGCATTCCCAGCTACAGCCATTCGCTTCCAGCAGGAATTCCTGGCACTCATGGAGAGTAAGGTTTGTCCAGGCGCCACCGCARCCTCTCCTGGGGGAGATGTCACATATGTGTCCCCTCCCTGTCCGGGAGGACATCGGGCACCACCACAACCCCCCAGCTGGCCCCCTGCCCAGGGAGCAGCAGTTGCATTATCCAGTGTACCTCACCGAGGACTTGGGAATCTTAATGAAATTACCCAGTAGAGGTCAGTAAAATTAATGGAATAGCCATGCTACATAAGATGTGATTGCCTTCATTCCCTGTGTTTGCAAGACTACGGCCTTTACTGACTCAGTGGCATCCTCACTGATTTTTCCAGATTCCTACCATTTTCCCAACCAAGCACATTAAATTCTGCGAGTCATGCATATATATACCTGTAATATTTAATTCTCAGTTTTGTGTGTTGGTACAAGTTTGCTGTTGTCTCATTTCACCTCATGTCTCTTTGTTCTCATATTTTGGTACAGAGAGACGTAATCAGTTTCTATTTTGCCCTTTGTAACACGAAATTTTCACCCTGATTTCTTTCCAGGTTAATTAACAATAATTTTCAAAATTATGGCCTTAATTCTGTTTTTATGACCTTAATTCTGTTTTTATGACCTTAATTCTGTTTTTGTTTTTAAAGATAAGGTGATCAGAACAGGTTCAACTGAATAATATTTTAATACAGCAAATATATTAATTTCTAGTGACTCCTGAGTCTTCAAGGAATAGCTCCATTCTCTGTAAACTTACATTTATAGTTCAATATTCTCTTTACATTTAGCTGTTACATTGAAGAACTCAGTGCAAATAATCACAAACATCTAAAAAAAGCAAAGGGCAGAGATTGAGAATTATTTTTATCAATTTGTGAAAAGCAAGGGCATTATAGCCCAGACCAAGAAATACAAATTGAATATTGACAGAAAAAAGGCAGCTTAATATACAGTAGACAGAATGGCTGTTAGGACTGGAAAGCTACCATCAAAGAGAAATAGCACAAATTGGGACATAGATAACTCTTTTTAATAGATTATATAGTTCTATACATTTTTATAAATTCAGATTTACTCACCCAAGGTGGCAAATACTATTTTTCTGCTTTCAGTGCAAGAAGGTGGTAGTGGAGCATATTGGCTTTTCATCAAGAGGTGCGCACAGTGGACAGAGTGATGCTCTGTGACATGGCACAAGGGATGGAATCCCCAAAGCAAACACATCCCGTAGGTTTCCCTGCCACAAACATAGCTGCATTAAACCTCATCACATCTCTTGTGCACTGTTTGTTCTCCTTCTGGATTCTTTTTCATTCAACATTGTATTGTTTTCAAAGATCTTGAGAATGGAAAAACACTGAATAAGGTCAAAACCAGCCTTATAAAATTTTCACCAAAATTTAACTACTATGCATGAAATATACTTGTCATCAGGACTGGAAGTAAGGCTTCCTCCAGGGAGATGAAAAAGAATTATATAGGGCTGGTAAACTGACTGGTTCTTGCTGTGTATGTAGCACACTCCTGAGGCTTGCAGAAATACTGATTATTATTTTGGCTTTTAGTACCTATGTGGTTTTTAGTAACACATTCTTTTTAGAGTTATTTAGGCCATAGGAAATAATTCTTAACAATGCAAAAGAAATATTTCATGACTTGGGTTGATT
Source organism: Apteryx rowi (assembly GCF_003343035.1). Classification (NCBI taxonomy): domain Eukaryota; kingdom Metazoa; phylum Chordata; class Aves; order Apterygiformes; family Apterygidae; genus Apteryx; species Apteryx rowi. The sequence goes on along the minus strand of NW_020447641.1, from coordinate 5,324,572 downwards.
GCAGACACTTTGAACTTTTATACTGCAGAGTAGCTTTGCTACAGGTGTATTCTTATGATGAAGCAGGCTTACACAGAATATATGTATGTTAGTGGTAATGACAAGTGGGACAGCAGACTTTGTTCATGGGAAGGATTAAGCTCCTGTAGCTTTAAAAGATAATACTTGGGGTGGGTGGTGCTCAATTCTCTTTGTCCATTTGATCTTAGCAGCTGTTCCTGAAGCTGATGTTATTCAAAAGAGAACTCCCCAAGCACTTTGCTGTGCATCATGGGTTGATTTATTTATTTTTTATTTTTTTTAAAGGGCCATCCAGAAAAGAAGTCTTTGAGGGATGCTTTCAGGCAAGAGAGTCAGAGCAAATTCTACYTTATGAGAAATTGTAGCCCAACACACTCACTTGTATATGATGCACTAATTCTGTCCACAGTGAGAACAATTAAAATACACTTTTTAAAACTGGTTCATACCAAGATTGGATATACATAGGAGTTTGCTGAGGAGAAAGAGTGGTCCTATTGGAAATTTTGGTTTTCACAGGATACAGTAGAGGGCAACATCAAGTATTTATTGTGCTCTCTTGAGTAACTTGATCATGCATATCCCATAATGGATGCCAGGTTTTTTACAGTAACCCAAGTTTTAAGAGTACAACTCCTTAAATAGCTTTTTTTCCATACTTGCAATTTATTTACTTGTGATTGCATGAACAAACAAAAGTAAATAAATGGAATTATTTGCAGACTCACTTTATTTTGCTTTATAATTTAGCTGTTTAAAAAAAGCCTTTTTTTAATCTCATAGCTTTTTTTCTCTGTGATATAGACCATTATCCTTGAAATTCTTAGTCCCATTTCTTTTGTAAACATAGTTTATACAATAAATTATTAGAGAAGTTCAGAAAATGTGTTTATCTTTTCTTCTTTGCAATCCTTTGCTAAAAAGTGGGATTAAGAATTATAATGGGAAAACTATAACCAGGGGAAACTGGTTGCTTTGGGAAGTGGAATAAAAAAGTACCTCTACAAACTCAAATCCAAGCTGGATTAAACTGTAACATGGACAAGGGGGCGAGGACGGTCCTACAATACACAAAGAGATGGACTGATCCACAGTTTGTTTGCATTTCAATTCAAACCATCTTCTTAAGTACATTCAAAAATGCTGTTTGCTGGGGTGGTTTCTATAGCGGTGTCCTGCTTCATTATGAATCAGCAGAGCTGATGAACCATTGACTAGCAGAAGCTCATTAAAATGTCTGATCCTGTTAAGCAATAGGCTAGTGGCAGTCTGCAACTCCTTTATTGTCTCTTAATATAAGAACTGTACATCTCAACAAAGCCAAACTCATAGGGCTTTTAGGTCTTTTTTATGGAGATGCATAGAAATAACCTCATAAACCAGCCTGTGGGTTGTGCTATGCATTGGTAAGTGTATTAAGTTCTGTTCTTGGTGCCATCTTACATATTAAAAGCTCCAGTCATGCAACAAGCTTTAGCAGATACGTCTGCCTGTGCAGGGCCCGCTGGAGGGTCAGTGCTCACAGCCATCTCCAAGGATGCAGACACCCACAGCAGGATTTAAGTGGGTTTTACACACTTACGTCCACCAGTGTGATCCAGTCCCTCCTCTCTCCTCCTGCCCCACTGTGTGACAGTCACTTGACCCAGTATCTGAAAGTCGTTCAAATTTTGTTGGAAAGTTCCCTCTGCTCCTGCATGTGGACTGCAATATTTCAGCTAATCTCTGTTAGATTATAAAAAGTAGATAAAAAGGTGCCTAACCTCCCTCCCCAGGGGTTTGACCAATTTAGCACACACCAACATACACAAAAATATCCACAGGATGAGATGGTGTTGCTGCCTGATCCGAGCGTCCTCCCAAGCCTTGTGCTGAAGCTGGGCCACAGTGCAGAAAGCAAACTAAGCATCAGGGATCCAGGAAGACAGAACACAAGAGAGATACCAACTCTGCAGCAAAGAAACTACAACCTGCAATGCTGAACAAGAGCACCTCAGGGTGAGTGGCAAGATACCCTCTCCCCGAACTTGCCTACACTGTTCTGCTTTTGCGCTAGCCCTGGTTTTTGTTGGATCCTAAGCTGAATCAGTTCACCTTGCTAATTCTACAGAAAAATTCTATTTTGGGGGGAGAAGGGCTAGTTTTCCAACAGCTTAGCAAATGAATTGGCTGACAGAGGGTCCAATATATGCTAGAGCCAGTACAAGGTAATCCAAGGGGAGGAGAGAGTGAAAACAAAGATAAGGAGAGGAACAGGACCTCCCAGTTTTGGCAGCAATGAGATGCTTATCCCTTTCATATAACTACAGTCTCAAATTTCTGTCTCTGCAGCTTTACTGCTAGTTTCTATTCAATGACACTTCAGGTAAATCTATGAACAAATGTAGCAGATATCCACCTCATCTAACTATCTTCATACATGTATATGGGCACCATTGGCACCTGACTTCTGTTTTCCATTCTGGGAACCAGACACTAGATTAGCTGAGGTACCACCTTGCTTGCAGTCACCAAAGCCTTTTATTGGATTTATCCCAAAGTCCTTTGGAGGAGGATAAAACATCAGCTGACTGCAATGCCTGCAGCTACTCAGGCTCACTTCTGAAATCTTTTAGACTATTTCTAGTTCAAGGGACTACTCCCATGAGGTAGGGAGCAGCACAGTGTCATTGAATTCAACTTATTGAAGGGTTTCAATGATGCAGAGATATTTCATGAAAAATCTTGGTCCTAGTAGCTATAGCAACTTGTGCCATGAAACAGTTGCTCTTCTTCCCACCCTTTCCTGTCCTACACATACACCATCCTCAGAGGATATGTGCAATATTTTGCATTTCTGCTTCAATCTCCATCTGAAAAAGCTTTACAAACATTTTTTCAACCTCTTGACGCTCRTGAAATATCACTATAGGCTGGACTAAGTGTCACTGGCACATTTAACTGCTCCCCTTCATTAGGATAGCTGCTGAGATAGTTAAGCAAATGTCATTACCAAACACTAAGGCTGTTCAGAAATACTCGTAATTTGGGATGAGGATCTTTGTTTCAAAAAAACCACTTTACTTGATAGTGTTTTGGGAAAGCATATGTTTGTAAAGAGGAAGAGCAAAAAGCAGCATCAAGGAAAGGAAGAGAAGCTCCCACACAGCCTGCAAAAAGCAGCAAAGTAGCAGTTCAGGGGAAAGTGGTGTATGAAGAGCATAGGTGCGGTACCCACAGAAACAGCCCCTGGTTTATCTGACTCTTCCCACGGTCATGAAAACAAGACTTCATGTATTGTCAGCAAATAAACAAGTTGTGTCAAAGAAATACCTGACTTTTCGCTAATTATTTGCCTTCTCCTCCTTGTCCAGCTCCCAAAATAACATACAGAACCCCAAAGTCTGATGGGTTATCAAATAAAAAAGGAGTAAGAGTGTTAAGATAATTTTAAGCATATTGGAACTGAGGCACCAGAGTATTAAGGGTGTTTTCAAGGGAGTCCATTCTACAGCCAAGAGCTGAAATTTATTTTCTTGGCTCCAATTTCAGATTATGAAGGCTACATACTTTAAAAAAATAAATATCAATAGAAATATACCCTGACTCTTTCACATGAGTTTACCATTCATTTTTCACCCCTATGGAGCAGCATAGAACTAGTAATTATCAGGAATGAAGCTGCCACCAGTAGCAGCACATGAGTATGAATGTTCTGTTTCCATAAGAAAATTTACTGCAGCATCATTTCTTAGATGTAAAGAGAATTATACAAGTATCAGAAGAGAAGAATTAAAGGTTTTACCTAGTGCCACTCTTAACCATATAGGAAAAGAGATTTAGGAAAACAAAATTTCTAGAAACATATTTTACTACAGTACAATGTGAGACCCACAAAGCAATACTAAATGTCAGAAAAACACCATAACATACTGATTTCAATCCAGTGCCTGCTTAGCTGATCTGTGACTAGCTCACAAAGCATTTAAACTGCAGTAATCCACTGTGAACACAGCTGATACTCCTGTTTTTAAAGCATTCTCAGCTGCAACTAGTTTCAAATGGTGCCTCTCCCGAGAGAGGTGCTTCGTGTCACAGCACTCAAGTATAGCCTGAGCTAGCATGAGTTTATAAGCCAAATAAATCTTTTTGAAAGTCTTTTGTTGAGCATAAAAGGAACCCACAGTAAAAAAGAAAAGGTTGTTTTTTGCAGAGAAATTATATCAGCAAACATGGTAGAAAACATTTGTTGTCAAAGTGAAATCACTGAAACTACTGAAAATTGCAAAGGGGAAAATATGAGCCATTGGACAAGATTTCTCTTAGCCTCTATCAGAAATTATACTGTCATTTTTGTCTCTGTATTCCCATAAATGACACAGCCACCTTTCCTTGGTGATTAAGGTACACTTCCTGGATTTTGGAAAGCAGTTATAAAATGAGGTTAGAGACCCCTCAGCTAGGATAAAGCAATCTTGATTTTAATTTCAAACATCCAGTAATTTTTTTTTTTTGTGAATTTGCCAATAGAAGAAGGAAGAAATAGACATGTATGCATTTCATAAGAGAAGAATAAAACCTTGTATTTCCCTTTTATGCCCTCAATAGGAAAGGGAAAAACTTATTTTTAGAGTGCTACAGTTCGATGTCAGYGTTTAATGTAATTATCTGATTTTGTGCAAAGTTTTAGAGCAGGGGATTTAAGATATTACCACCCGCAGTTGTCATTTTCATCCCTTGCCAGAGGTGACTGCCTTTGGAATATCAACTAGAGAAGCTGAGAGGGGAACATTTATCCCTTTTTGACAACACTGTTGGGAGAGCTGTCTCTAGGAAAGGGATAAACCAGCATGGCAGCACGGCGCAGGCAGCTAGGGATGAAAGGTGTGGCTGCACAGAGAGCTCGCGTCGGAGAATTCCTGAGTAAACCTGGGAGCAGAGAGCGTCTCAAGCAGCATCTCTGCTTGTGCTTTTTACTACTAGAGCAGGACTCTGCACCAGCTCTGAGTAGGAATTTGACTGCAGAAAGCACCAGTGTGAAATTATATTTACACAGATCCAGCATCAGAGAGTGCAAGTGAGCAGAAGCTTGTTGGGCTGCACTACACTCCTGTGATTTATCATGAAGATGAAAGAAAAGCCCTTCCCTTCCAGGCAGAGGACTGCAGAGGCACAGTGACACCCTAGGAATATCTCAGCACTGTACCATGTCCTGAGAGCTGCAGTATTTTCCTGCGGGCTTGGAGACGTCATAGATCTTGAGGAGTCRCACAGCCCTCTGGCTGGTGAGAAATACAAGGATCTGTGTCCCGTGATGGAATGATTCTGCAGAGACAGGGAGAATTAACCTGGTTTCAAACACATACATCCATTTTAAATGTTAAAAACAACAAAAGGCTTTAAAAAGCAAGCTAGCAAAAAACCCCACTCATTTAAAGAAAATTCTGCATTTTTTCCAACATTGTTTTCTGCCAGTATTAAGGTATCTCTTACATGCAACTCCAAGCTTACTGTACTGCCAAAAGAGGCTCTGAACTGTGCTGTGGCCTCTCATCAGCTCTCAGCTGGGGACCTCTGTTCCCAGTTTCCGTCCCCAGTTTGTTGGGGGCTAATGTTAGTTCGTTGATCTCTTCAAATTTTGTGCTTCCTCTTTTCCTAAATAACAGCAAAGTGTYCTGCATGACCATAATGTGGATTTGAAACTGCTTCTCTTGAGTCAAAAGAAGGGGGTAGCCTGCCAAGGCCTTCAAAGGGAGAGACTGGTGCTGTGATACCTAGTGAGAAGGGGCTGTGAGCAGGTAGGAAAGTCAAATGTCTAAGCACAGTAAAAAACATTAATAATTTTCAATCTAAGCTCTTTCTGCAGAACATTGCACATGCTGGTGCTATTTAAACTCCTCTCTTTAGGGCTAAGCCAGTCAGAAGATAACACAGAGCTTTATTTCAGTGGAACAATAGTGGCATCCAGTGGTCAGTTAGCAAAATTCAAAGCACCCATTCCCCAGGGTTTCACAGAAAAACTGTGGTCAGCTCTGCACCTCATAGTCGTGACATTGGTTCTCTACTTTATCACTTTTGGGCAGTGGGAAATAATACTTTTCCTTGAAAATGGTGTTTATTTGTAGCTCAGTGAAAAGAATAAAGTACATTTTCTAAGGTCCAATAATTAAAAGGTTAATTCTCTGAGGCCTTATTTCACTTGGCCAAAAGTAATTGTAGGAAGGGCAGAGTCAGCCCTGGTGCAGAGACATTTGATCTAAGGGCCCTGTTCTTGTGATGAGGTTAGACAAACTGTAATACATCTTTACGGCTATGTTCTGTTTGTTTCTCTGCCTGTCTAGAGCAGGATCTGTGGGCTGTTTTGTAAGCCAGCAGAAGTACTACTTTGGCTGCTATAAGCCCATGGAAACTTATTTTTGCTATGCCACTGAAATGAGTTGCATCCTGGCTCCTTAATCCAGCACTTGTGTTATGGGCATATCATTGGATTATGTATCTTTATACTATTTCTTCTTAGTCTAAAAGTAACTTTTAAGAGGAGAATATGGTGTTTCACATCTGGTTTTAGAGTCTCACCTCTACATTGTGCACAGAGAGCTTCTATTCACAACAGGCTGATCAGCTTAACATCCATCCCCACCCCTTCCACATTGCTAGGACAGCATGAATTCCCCTTGGAAGAATGATCCTGCACTGCCTCCTTTTTCTGGCTAATCAACCCCTACTGTGAAGAACACAGTAAAAAACAAGGTAAAAGAAAGGGTGTGCTTACACCAGCAGGCCTCCAAATGGCTCATTTAAATCCATCTTCTGCCATTCTATTTCGATTTCATCTAAAGCAATGAACCTAACCCTGACTTGGTAATGACAAAGGCCTCTGCTACAGTCTCATTTCTGCAGGAAACAAAATGCTGTAAACTAGATGCTGCTATACCTTAGGAAAAAATGCAATAAAATTACACTAAGCAGATCTACTATAAAGCATAAATTATTTTCCACTCAGGTATACTTATCAAATCCACTTCAAAGTTTAAAGRTTCATGCAGGACACTTGGTTTTTCATTGTACATCTTCACATTCATTATATATTTGCAGGTCAACCAAAGGGAAAACTAAATACTTATAATCCTGGACCCAGATCTCTGCAGTGCAGATTTTGATACACCATCCATGAGTCTCACAAGTAATTGTGAATGCCCTGAATGGTTTTATCTTTCCAATTTCCACCTTAAAAACTAAATCCGGATATTATTTTCAGTCAAAGTAAGATCAGAAAATATATATCAAAACTTTCCATCTGCCTAATAGGATAGAGTTCGTCTGGTCTGAAGCTAATGCAAGTTCTATGGAGTTTAACCAGTTAAAAGTTTATACATTGCCTTAAAGACAAAGTTTGTGCTACTTGTCAGCCACAGACATACACTGGATTAAAATTGTGTGTCATGACATGTGGCAGAGAGAAATTGAGTGAACTTCTTTCAGAAGTTCAGATAAGTTTACTGCCCCTGAATTTAATTATATGGCTGTCAAGTGACAAAATAGGCATAACATGGGGGGAAAAAAATCTCCTTCTGCTGTGGTTAGTAGATGCTTTCTGCCTAATGAAAGATTTCTGCTATCTCAAATGTTGTGTGTATATTTTATAAAGGTCTAGGATTTCACAAATTTTATACGGACTTATGAAATTCTGAATTCTGATTTTGCACAGATTTGCTGCCCTTCTTTTTCCCTCCCTGTCTTCAGAGGATAGAGCTGTAAATGTGTAAAGTCCCAAGTCAGTCCCCATTGAAGTAAATGTAAAGACTCCCACTGACTGCTGTGGGAAATGGATTAAGTCTCTAAAACAACAATTACATGCCTAATTGCTTTTTACTGCTCACTTAAAAATGCATTCTTTGAAACACTACCAATATTTGTAAAGGCTGAGAGTTTAATGTGCCAAACTATTTAGGTTATTTGGAGACGTATTTTCCACCAGTGCCTGGGGATTTAAATAAATGCTATAAAAGAGTGTTACTTACATTCTGCATTTGTAGCAGAAGTGTTTATATTGCATCATTATTCTTAACAGTATTTTTCCTCTAAATGACAAAACTTTGCTTCTTTGAAGTCAGTGGAAGATTTACCATTGACTTTATTCTGACTCTGAACAACTGGGAGCTAATTTAGGACTTCTGGAAGTAAGTAGCAGGTAATGCAGGTTTCAGATCCTTCCAAATATAGACAAATGCTGTGAAAGACTCTTCCCAGAGCTCTAATACTGACTTTTGCCGCGAAAAACCATTCTTACCCTGTCTACTCTAGTCCTGAGCATCTCTTGAACAGCAAAAAAATGTGTTATTTTGGCAGTACCTGTAAATAGTACCTAAAATGATTTTGTTAGATTGACAGTGGCTTAGAGAACTTGAACCCTATTCTGCAATCTGCACCAGCTCAGTTCTTGAAATTGCAATCCTGACTCTAAGATGAGTACATACAAAAACCATAAGAAAGTGGTATGAGAAGACTCTGCAGAAATTAATTAACCATCAGCAATCTTTTACTTGGCCTCCAAGAATGGAAAAAGCAGTCACTGAAGGAAAACAGTGCAATCCTGCTCCTGTAAAAATCTACTTGAAAGAAACAACATAATTAAAATAACCCTGAGTCTTACAAACATGGCCTGGAGGAAGACTACAAAATCTGAATTTGGCTACGTGCCTAATGGCTTTCACTACAAAAGCTATAACTTCCTTCATTCCCAGCACCCTCTCTGAATACAAAAATCCAATCTCTGCAACAGAGCTCCTTCTAAGTATGAAGGGCAAAGTCTGGGCATCTTTTTAAACAAATGTAACAGGAACCTTCTGTGTATACTTGGGAATAATTCTGAGTAATGCTGCTAGGCACCATAAGGAGACAAGACAGATTTGGGGAAATAGATTAAAATGATTACAGAATTTGGTCATTAACTCTATAGAGGATTCATGCAAGATGTGCTGAAAGTAAATAGCCTCGAAAAAACATTTATCTCCTCAAAAAACAGCTCATCAGCAAATAAAAGAGAGCTTTCAATGAGTGTAAAAATGAAGCTGGAGAGTAGCTACACATTGTTAACTTCAGCATTATTTCAGTGTAAGCAGTTTGCAGATCCTCTGAGAGGAACAGATTTTTCCAGGAATTAAAGCACATATATCATTTTGCTATATGTCAATCTACACACTATTCAAATTTCAAAGCATTTCAAGATCATATCTTAATATATTGCAATATTAAAAAAAAATCAATCATTTCTAAAGGTTAATACTGTTGCTCAAGAGCTGAGATTAGAGTAAAAATCAAAATCTCTGAGTTTGAAACTGCTCTTCTGCTAATTTGATAAAGGTAAATAATTTAAACAGCAATCCATTAAAATATGCCCAAGTTAAGACTGATGTATGAAGACTTTGTTTCCAGGAATCTCCATGTAAGTCTAGAAGACATTTCCACAAAACCATGGGCTGAGAAGATGGCTTCTAGCTCTTATTTTACTTGTTTGCAGCCCTGCATTTCACCCTTTGACTGCAGCCAAAGTTTGTCCCTAAATGCTTCAATTTTTATACAGTTTAATTCTCACGGTCAAGCTTATCTGCATACCATAATTCCCCTTGCCAGTATTGCTTGATTACTGAGGTGCTACTGTGTTGCTGCAGGCAAACAGTTCCAGAACCCTGTGAAACTAGGGCAAAGCAGGGCATTGCTGAACACGGCAAAATAAAAGGACGTTAATGTGGAACGTAATTATATTTAAATTTACTATATATTGTAATGGCACTAGATTAGGGAAAAACTTCTAGACTAATGGAAAGTGGTTGCGCAACAGAACAGCTGAGATAAAAGAAATGGTCAGATGTGTCCATCCGCTTGGTTAGTGACAGCAAACAGTCCTCTTAGTGAAACCTGTCATTTTAGTGATGCTCGCTCCCGAGCTGGGTCGGGGCGCCGTGTACCCCCCTGCCCTCCCCAGCCACGCTGTGCTCAGACGTGCAACGCAAACGTGACGGCTGCATTTGGCTAGAAAATTCAGAGACAAATGTGGACGCAAAACAACACAGCTATAAAATAAAACCAACAAAGACTGTATCGCATGAGCGCTGACATTATCATCATTACTATTATGTTTACCTAATGTAGCCCCAACAGTTTTTTTTATAAAAAGAGTGATGATTTCAGAGCCCATTATCTGGCTCACGCTGCTCCCAGGCGCGTTTCCGTGGCAATGGGGAACGCAGGCATCYGCGGCGCTGGCACGGCCGTTGCCTTCGGCTTCTGCGGCCGAGCTCGCCTGATGGCAACCCAACAGCAGCAACCGCACAGATTTTTTAGGAACTAATTTTTACTGCACTCTTTGGAACTCTAAATGAAACAGAAATAAATATGCAATTAATGGGCTGTGGGGTTTATTTTGTTGTGGGACTTCTCTTTTTAAAATTATTTCCTAAGAAGGGTCCTTTTAAGAAATGTTTGTTGACCAGGAAATCCCAGCATTTGCAGTTTGATTATAGTGCAAACCTCTGCAGTCAGAAACTTCACCAGCTCTTTTTTCTTATTTTAAATGACGTGCTTTCTCACTAATGGCTCTTCGGCTAGGACTTGCTCCCATCCACTGTGTGGGAAACAGCCCATGCAATGAAGTGCACACACAGTGCAAAGGGTGGCTGTTTGGCCAGGTTTATATCTTGGGGTGTAATGACCGTGACATTAGTTTGAATCAGTTAAGGGTGGGATGGGTCAGGTGGTATAGGGAAGAATTTGCTCAATTTAATAAAGTTTTTCTGAGAAAAGTACTCAAACCTCTAGCAGATTTGTAAGTATTTAACTAATCAAGTAGTCAGTGCAGCCCTCTGATGGTATGCACTCTGTGTATACTGGTTACAGGCTAAATAGATAAGAGCTTTGCAGGGAGCTGTGGTCTTGAGACCTTCTGAATGCTCAAGGCTCTGTGGGTGCACGACAGTCCCTGAAAATCAGAGCACTTTCAGGTGTCAGAAATTTAGCTTCAGCACCCACCCTTGTGTTTTTTAATCTCTTGCTCGAGAGCTGTGATGATTGAAATATATTTTTGGCTGCATTYGCAGCTGTGGTTAGCTAAAAGCACCAGTTAAAAAAGCCTACTAAATCCCATTGATCCAAAGTCATTTCCATTCTGTCAATAATTGTAGCCCCCAGCACCTGGCCGCTAGGGCCAACTTCCAGCAGGCACTGGCAAGAGCAGGGGGTGCAGCAGCTCTGCAAACCCAGCAGCTCCAGGCAGGAGGAACTTAAGTCTGATAGTCTGAGTTAAAACAATATAAAACAGTAACCCAAGTCTGCCTCCTCACCCACCAAAACAGGTCCATGAAATAGTTCCAGTGCTCACGTCAGTGTTAAAAGCAGCATGATGTGGCAGGGTATCGCTCTAAGCAAGGGCAGCAGTAGGGCCCATGCAGTGGCCTGTGTGAGGCTCGTGGGCCCGCATGCAYGAAGGACAGCTCTCTCGGTTTTGAGGCCGTTCGGCATTTGTGTAGCTCCCTCTCATTTTGGTCAGAGCTAGGCGGATTTGTCAGAGGCAAGCGCTGCATTTCTAGCTGGGGATGCTGAGCTTCTCCTTGCCCTGGCGGAACTGGTGCAGCCTGGGCAGCAGCAGTTTGTCAGGCAGTGCTAACCCCACTTTGGGGTACCCCCAGCCCCCCAAATGGGAGGAGTCCCTGCTCCCCACGCGGCAGCCCTGGCCCACGGGCACGCTGGGATGTAGCTGCACCCCTCAGAGCCGTGGCTGCCCCCAGTGCCTGGCCCATCCCTGCAATGACACCTGGGCCGGTGACAACCAAAGAGCAGCCACGGCTCAGGGTCCTGCGTATTAACCCAAGCGGAAACCCTTCAGGAYCTAGGTTAATACACCAGACTGTTAAATATGGTGGCTGGGATGGCGCTATACATCCTCCTGAGCCATTTCCGTTTATCTCTGGCAGGGCGCAAGGTGGTCACCCGGGGAAGACTACTGTTTAACCGCTACGGTAAAACCCACCGCTGAGCAGTGGCTGTGAGCCCCAACAYGAGTGCTCTTTGGCAGGTGCTTTTGGCACACCTGGCACATTCCCTCGCTGTGGTGGCATGGGACTGACCGATCGTGGAGAGTGTGCAACCAGCAATCAATGTTTCAGGCAGTTTTATGCTCCTAATGGGATTTTCTTGCACAAATGCCAGAAGCATGGCACAGCCTGCCCCTGCTTTGTGCATATTGAATTATAAAGAATTAACTAGAAAAGTACATGGGGAGTGTGGCATAATACCATGCAGCATATGGATATTTTGATTTTCGGTGCCCAAATTCTGTCTAGAATAAGTAGACTCATTTTCCACTGACATCAAGAAATAGTGTCTATTATTCCACATTCAAATCTAAAAGAGGATCATGATCGCCTCGCATATTATCAAGCAAAAACTAGTGGTCCAAAGCCAGACAACATTCCCGTAATAGCGTTAGCATATGCCATCAATCTTTCCCTGAAAAGTGAATTTCCTCTCAAAGCACTGACTGTCCTCAGATTCAGCAGAAGGTTATAAGCAGGACAATGTGGAGAACTTGCCTCTTCCAAATCCAGGCAGCAAATAATAACTCAACTCTGGTTCGCAGCATGGTTCAGCTACACCACAGCTTCTGTGCACCATCTCACTCTGCCAAACAGAGGTAGGCACTAGGGCACCCCAGCCTCTGCTGCTAACGGCAGCTGGGAATCTGCAAGATTCCTAGTCGAAGGTGTGAAGTAGGCAAAGGGATCAATCCCTCCCTGCCAAGAAGTGGGATCAGCCTCAAAATGCCACCCAGCTTTTTCCCATCTTGTTAAACATCTGAGTCATCCTTCAGCCAGGCTGCCATCCCCTGTGCACCACCTCCCAGACACTGATCCCAGCCGCTCGCCCAGGGCGGCAGCACGGGCAGCCTGGCCCCAGCTAAGTGTCCTGGAGGTGCTGGGCACAGCACCACACGAAGGGGAAAGCCAGYGAGCTGCCCAGATGCCCTCCGACAACACCTGAAGGAGACAGCATGGCTCATCAGCTCTTTCTGAGTCTGCTCAGCAAAGAGGAATATCCTCCCGCCTCCCACCCCTGCAATGGCAGTAACTGAAGTCACCGATTTACTCCCGACCAGCAAAAGCACCTAGACAGGACACCAGCAGCACAGACCCTTGGCCCCCGTCGTACTGGCAGCTCCAACACCAGTGCACTTCCATCCCGCCCAATGCTATAGCAGAGGTGGTACTCCCTTAACCGCTGCCAGCAGCCAGGGGCAGGCTGCCTTGCAGACAGGTATCACTGCCCTGCTTGGCCGCCCCAGCTGTCAGCGGCACAGGGCTTTCACGGCTGCCCCGTCAGGCACACTTACCACTTTTGGGTGAGGGCATTCCCCTGTTGCCTTTTGGCTTGACACCAAAGTCTTTTCCAATCTGAAAGCTGAAGCATAATCCTATCAGCTGCTGCCAACATGGGAGTGCTTCAGAGAGGCCACACTTCTCCTTGCCGTGTCTGTACGAGAGGAGCCCAYCCCTGCCTTGCCGCAGGGCTGTGTGCACGGCTCTGCCCTCGGGGCACCCCCCTTCGCTCCCCACGCTCCTGAGCTTTAGCACACCTTCTGTGGAGCCCAGCCAAGCCCTGCTGTGTTACTTCTCTCTGACGCGCCCTTCACAGAGCTGTTCATCAGTTATTCCTCACTGTCAGACCACAGTGCCTTATTAACACCTATGTTTTTTCCTGGCAGAAAGAAGTTTCTTCAGGATCCGCTACATTTTCAGGCATTCATATTTTGCTCACACCACTTTCCCAGGGGAATTTGCAAGTAACAGAGAAGCCACATCAGCTGTCAGCTAAACACCCTTTGGACTAATGTTTTTCAAGTGGCCTGCTGTGTCGAATCCCTAATTGCACTAATGGACCTAATGAACCAAATCTCCCAGGGGAAGTAGTGGAAGCCACACTGACAGAGTTATTTAAAATTAAACTGAACAAAGTGCTTGGGAATATACTGCTGGGAGCAGTTCTGCATCAGAGGAGGAAGTCCATTGGACCTATTAGTTCACTGCCAATTATAATTTCCAAGAGCTCTTGCATTCCCCCTTGGTGGACAAAAGCAAATCCACATCATTTCACTGCACCACACTCTAACCCTTGTGTCACCAACCTGAGATGGTGGAGGAGCTTGTGTCAGGGCTATGAAAATGAGCAAGGAGACAGATCTGCACAGCAACAGTCATAATGACCTGTGGAAGCCTGAGTGGACATGGAAAGAGTTGTGTCCGCTCGTAGCACCCTACACAGCCCCTGATGGACTGTGGTCTCATTTGCGGGTCCATCAGTGAAAGGGGACTGACAGGGAGTTGGCATGGTGCTGGGCTGAGATCCACTTTTGACAGTGGGGATGGTTCTCCCCAAGCTGTGCCCTGGGCCAGACCACRGTCTGCTGGGAAGGGACAAAGGCAGCCCCAATGGAGGAGGAATTTCCTGCATTATGACCCTCTCTTTCCATGATGTTTCTTATGGTTTCTTCCCACCTCACTCATCCCTATTAGGCACTGTTGAAAAAGCAGAGGGACTATGAAACTCACCACTCCATCAAGTCTCAGTTCTGAAGAGATTAACGTTAAGAATTCTGCCTTTGCATTTATGCTGGATTTGCTGCTGGCAATCATGAATCTGCAGATTTTTTAGCAAAGCCTTGCGCTAACAGTGCTGTCAGCCCCAAAGAAGACAGGCTTATAAGCTGCATCTCTTCTTTATGCCAAAAAAATTGTGCAGATAGACAGGCAAGCCTCTTAGTGTGCCCAAGTCTGATGGTTGTTAACTAGAGGTCCCCTATTTTTAAAATATATTTAAAGCTTTTTTTGTAATGATTGCACTGCCTGAAATGGGAATATGCAGCACACGCCTTCCTTCATGTTCCTGAAGTGATTTTTAATTGATGAGTGGCCTAGCACTGGCTGGATGCTCAGAGCTATGTTTTAATAATAAAACAGATTATTTCTGTATCTCCCATGCTGTAGCTGCCTAGTGTTCATTTCCATAGCAATTTTTACTTGGGCAAAGAAACAACTGGGACCCAGCTCCTGGAAACCTGTGCTCTGGCTAGAACATCTGCAGCAAGTGAGAATCAGTTACCAACCTGCAGTTCAGGGCTGGTCAAGGTAACTGAGCAGAAGGGACTTGGGTTTTTCTGTGCTGCAGTTGCCATAGGAATGATTTAAGAGGAATTTTGTCCCACTAAAGCAAACTTTAAAAGACAGCAGAAATTTCACATTTTTTCTCCAGTTATTCCTTCTGTTTGTAACTGCAAATATTTATATTTGAGCCAGGATAGTTTATCCCTCATGTAGCCTTCTTAATAGCAATGTAATATTACTTGCAGATTTTAGCACTATTCACACAGAGCCCTCAGTCAGCTTCACGAAAGATAGTTTAGCTGTTAACCCTTTCAAGAAGGACAGGAGTTATAACCTTCTTATGTGCAGATAACACTGCTCAGGATTGGCAGCAAAACTGGAACTGGAGTTTGGAAATGGTGATTCTGAAGGCTTGTGCCATTGCTGCCAGACTGGCTTCCTCCCACTCGATCCTGCAAAACAAGAAGGGTGAAAGGTTTGTAGCCCTAATAGGGTATCTGCAATAACACAGGAAATACCCAGAACACAGGACTGGGAAAAAAACCTAAGATTATGCTGTCTAAATCAATGTACTAACCATACGTGGAGGCTCCCACATACACTCTGTCTACTCTCTTTTTAAAACACCCAGTAATGGAATTTCTATAACCTTCCTAATCAGATGTCTCTACTCTCAAACTTTTCAATAGTTGGCAAATTTTGCTTGATAGCCATCTCCGTCATATTTACCTCACATTAAATTAATTCCCATCAGTCTGGGAACATGGAGAGTATATGATCAATGTCCCTCTTGTAACAGCAACATTATAGCAGGCCTACCCTGTCTAATCTGTCATCTCTTGATTAGGCTGAACACAGTCGATTCCTTCAGCCTTTCCTCTGAAGTCATATTTGTCTACAACTGTCAGCTGTGTTGCTGTCCGCTGGACATCTCCCAGTTTGTCCAGAAAGTTCAATGTGGTATCCCAGACGCAGCCTCCCACTGTGAAGCTACGGAAGATGACTGCCTCCCATGCTGCTTGTGCAATAGTCCCGTTAACATATCTCAGAATGAGACGTGCCTTTCCTTCCTTTGCAACAGCCCGGCACTACCGTCAGCACTACTGTTTCATATCTGGTTTGTGACTCAATATTTCACATTAGTTCCTTTTCTGTGATAGCCATTTCTATTTTTGCATTTGATTCTCCTTTCAAAGGTAAGGCTTTCCTTATCTTTTCATTGGGTTCATCTAAACCACATCACGTTCAATGAGATTGATTTGAATTCTGATCCTTTCCTCCAAAATGCTTTTACCCCTTTCCAAGCTAACAACTGTAAGTGGGTTCTCTACTCCACCTGGTAACGCATTAATGAAAATATTGATGGGAGGTGAGCCCCAGACAATCTCTTGTACAGCACACCTAAAATATCACAGGGCATGAAGTGACTTTGGTCCACCCAGGACCTGAGGGAAACCTTTATTTCTTCATGAGACAGCCAAACAAGCATACCCAGGGCAGGCACTGCCTGGACAGCCTTCAATGCAGAAGACACCTGTGTCCTCACCACCTGGCAGTGGCAGCTGGGGCACAGCTGAGGGAGGAGGAAGGTAGGGAAAGTGCAGGAAGGGGGAGAAGGATATTGCCACAGAAGTCAGATATGTCAGGATATTGCCACAGAAGCCAGATATGTCAAATGCTGGCACACTGGGGCCCTTAAGAGCTCACCCCCTTTTTAAGCTGGGAAGCTCCATCTAGACCACATTTCCACAGGCTGCTTGTGAAAATGTTTTATTGTGTGGGGCAGTGTCAAAAGGCTAGTTAATGTCAAGGTGTATCATGCAACTTAGAAGAGTTCAAACAAAGCAGATGATTTGTGCCTTAGATTTTTGCCTTCCCATTTGTGGTCATTATTAGATGAATATTAAACTACAAATTCTAATCAATAATTTTCTCATCAGGCATGACAGGCTGATGGTGACATTTGGAAGTCCGGCCTTGGCAGCCTCAAAACCAGAAGCTTACACCACCCACACAGTGGGCAGGTGTCCTGCCAGCTTTCAAACTACCCCGAGCAAGCATTCCCCCTCCACGAACTTTCCTTGCCAATCCGCAAGTTGGTAGCCGAGCTTGAGTAGCAGGAACCCTTCTGTATGGCATCCTGCTGTCCCAGGTTCACCAAAGTAGTGGTCGCTATTAATAGCTTAGAAATACCAACAAAGCAAATACACCTGAAGCTGTTTGGGTGGTTGAACATAGCAGTGGCTGTCCAGTGGGCAGGAGTCTGAGCAGGCAGGGAAACATTTGTTGGGGAGAAAAAGGGCTGCGTTAAAAAAGGAAGGCAAGAACAGAAAAAGCAAGTTTGATGAAAAGAAGCCACGAAAAAAAGGAGAAAGCATATAGAAGAGATGAAAAACATTATGGGAAAGAAAAAAAGAGGGAGAAGGAAACGAATAAGAGAAAAAGAGGTAAGAGAAGAAAGACTGAAAATAGCGCAGGGAACTTTGAGAGTGAGGTGCA
Organism: Apteryx rowi; assembly: GCF_003343035.1. NCBI lineage: Eukaryota > Metazoa > Chordata > Aves > Apterygiformes > Apterygidae > Apteryx > Apteryx rowi. The sequence continues at coordinate 5,306,921 of NW_020447641.1, read as the reverse complement.
GGGAATAAAGTAAACGAAGTCTTACAGAAACAAGAAACTTGTCCAATTTTAAGCTGTTGTCAATCAGTTCCAAGCTGAATGAGTGTTTATATCCCATAAACAGCTGCTAGCTGGGTATTACCTGCCCTAGGTAGTAGAACGAGCCTAACAGTAAGAGATATTGAATACTTTTCAACCCTGCATGACAGAAGACAACTCTGGCTGGAGAAATTAACTGTGAATCTTGCCTCAGCACATAATATTTTAATTCTTGCAAAAGAGAGGATAGAAAATAGCCTGAAAATGTGCTTTACCATCAGGCTTGATATTCTAAACTTGAAAAAAATAAACTCAGCTCCTCTCAGATTGCCACGAGCTACTGGAGAACACTTCCCCAAGACCAAAGCTCAGGCAGTCCTTGCTTTTCTTTATTAAAAGAATGATTTTTATGGGGCTGTTTTCTCTAGAAAAATATAGCAAAATTCCTGAGAGCAAAGGCTCAAATAAAAGACTTCAATATGAAGGCAAATGGAAGGATTTCTTTGTGCAAATCAGAACTCAGGACTAGCAGGCACCTATAGCCTTCAGAGGCAGGGATTTCCTGAGCAGTGCAGTATTTGGTGGCTAAGAAAAGTGCAGAAAGCTAGCAGAGCAGATGGGGTGCTAAGGTGCTGGATAGATACTGTTCAGTATAAACACTGGAGAGGCCAAGAATTTCTCAAAATTATTTCTGTGGAGTTTTTTGGCCTTTTTTTCCCCTGTAACCTGAAAGGCAACCATGCTTTCTACAGGGAAAGCAGGAGAGGACTGCAACACCAGCAGTGCTTGGAAGCTGTGGCCATAATTTCATATAGCAAGAAGACTCCCCAGGGAAGACAGATAGCTACTCTGAGGCTTGTGTGCATCACAGATTGCTTTAAATGAGTTTCCATATGAGTTTTATGGAATGACCAATGCATTCTGTCCACTGTACAGATGCTGTCCCCTCCTGTGCAGATATACACCCTGTGGTTGCCCAAAAGAGAAGCTCTCTGAGGCCCTTTGTGTGGAGCAAAGGTGAATGCTGTCCCTTGCCCCAAATAAACACCTTCTGGAATTGCCTTTTTTTTTTTTTTTTTTTTTTTACATTTTTGAAGCTGTTTTTTGGCCTTGGACAGTCTCTCCAAGCCTGGACTTTCCCATAAAGGATGATCTCAAATCACTGTTTGCAGGAGGCAATTCACCTGTCTGGCTAGTTTACAAAGCCTTTGACAGTGCTAAGCACTGCCTAGACTTGCTCTGACACTGTTGATTGATGCACCCCTCACTTCTCCTCCCACGTGCAGGCAAAGGAAGCGACAGGTAACCATCAGCCTTTCCCCTATTCTGCTCTAATGGACTCTTTTCATCCTTGATTTGCAACTGGTACTCCATCAGGCAGCACTTTCTCCCCCCATGCTTAGCAAATCTCTGCCTTGTTCACCATCCCAAACTTCACCTCAGCCCTATGATTACCTCTGCTGAAGCTCTACACTCCATCACTTCGTGCTGTAAGGGATTAGACGGGGAGACACCTCTGCAAGCTTTGCAGCAAAAGTGCTTTAAAAGCAGCAGCACAGCCAATGAGGGAGCTGGCAAAGGGCTGCTCAATGAAATGGGGACTTATGAAAAAAACATGTGGAAGGCAGAAGAGAAGCATGAGTTTTCCTAAGCCAGCACTTAGTGCCACAAYACTCCACTCAGGACGAGAGGAGCTAGTGGACATTTCAACTCCAGCAGTGAAGGGACTAAACGACCTTCAGCAGTCAGAGGAAAGGTGCATTTAGGAAACACTGGTGGCTTCATTCCCCCATTTCAGCCTCCTGCTTCTGGGATTCGGGCTGTGAGAGACCACATTAACAGTACCAAGAGACAGCCCCTATGGACTGATGGCAGGACTCAAGGGCACCCTTAGCTCAAAGCATACGGTCTCAAAGAAGTCCACATTTCCATGCCTACAATAGTGTCCTCAGGATTTCCTATCCAGCTCGAGCCTTTTGCAGTAACTACTGTACCCTTTTCTGTATTTCAAGGACATATTAGCTTGTCGGCACACATGGCACCTCACAAGCGCTGAAGAAGTATGTAAAATTAGATAAGGCAATCCTGACAAGAGATATTTTTATATAGATTACAGTTTTGTAGTCAGAAACCAACACCTTTTATTTTCACTTGCCACTTCACTAACATTATAAGAACACCCCTCTCTTGGCTGTTTAGTTAAATGTATCTGCTATTTTCAAATCTTCTTTAATTTCAAATACAAAGCAAAAGCCTTTATAAAAGGGGGATTAGTCCATAAACACTCCTAAAAATCCGTCCCCACAGCCTATGGTACGGCTCGGCGCAGCAGGGCTCAGCGTGCCCGTTGGGAGCCGATGACTCCCAAGGGGAGCACGGGCTCCTGCACCGTGGGCCCTGTCCAGCGCTGCCGCCCCGCTGCTCTCCCTGGGGACCGGCCCGCGGGGCCGAGCAGCTGCCCGGAGTGGCCCCGCGCCCGGGGGGGCATCGCGGCTGGAAGGGCACGTGGCAGCGGGCCCCGCGCCACCCGAGCGCCGCAGCTTTCGGGCCTCGTTAACCGCCGTCGGGGACGCGAGGGCGGCGCGAACCTGCGGCCGCCTGCCCTGACTGAAAGCCAAACCGTTTTTAAATTAGGAGAATAAATGCCGCGACCTGCCATTTGTCATCTTTTGTGTTGCAAGCAGCAGTAACCGGCTCTGCCAAATCGCATGGCTCCAGACCGGTTTGGTGGCCGGAGCCTTATCGACGGCCACATCTCCCCCCTCCGCTGCCTCCCCTCCCGGAAAGCACCCCGCTGCCGCCACAGCCGCCGCGCACTCGACGAGGGGCCGCGTGGGGCCTGGGCCGGGGGCGCTGGGGGGTGCGGAGCAGCCAGCGAGGTGGGGCCGCGCAAGCGCCATGGACCGTGAAGGGAACGCGCCGCATCGCCGCCCCGGAGTGGCTCCCGCCGGCCTCCCACGCGCGCCTCCTCCCAGCCGAGGGGGTGGCGAAAGGGGGGAAAGAAAAGAAAAAAAAAGAAAAAAAAAGAAAAAAGAGAAAAAGGGGAGCCCGGGGTGCGGGGAGGCGATGCGAGGCCGCCCTTGCGGATGGGGTTTCGCACGAGGGCCCCAGGGCTTGCCAGGGAAACGCAGCAGGAGGCCGCCGGAGCCACCGCCGAGACCCTGGTGGYGAGCGCCGCTGTGCCCGCGAGCTGCGCTCGCAGCCCGGCTGCTGGTGCGTCACGAAGCCGGCGGGGTTACGCGGCAGGCGGGGGCCGGGTTTGGCCCGAGTGAYGCTCTTCCCTCCGGTGCCGCAGCCCGGTCGCAGGTGCTGCGCCCCCGGGCCGGGGGCTGAACCCTGCGGCCAGATCTACGCAGAGGGGTATGTATTTGGGTCTCGGTTATAAACACTAGCTTAGCCTTGTTTAAACCGGGAATAAACAAATAACTGTGTTTACAAATATAGACATATTTAGCAGTAAAAATCCAGAGTAGCTATAAATAGTAACATTCCTAAAATCACATCCAAATAAAGTTTTATTCTAGCAAAACTTGGCTTATCTTTACTGGTATTGGGTTTTACTACTTGTTTTCAAGACGACGACTAAATAAGACACTTCACAGCTGCTGCTGTCAGCCAGTGGTATTTTTGCTCCTGAAACCATGGCATTTAACAGATGGAAAAGCAGATAACACGGTAATATAGCATTCACAAATAACATTTCAGAAGTGGTAGCCACAGCCTTTAAACAAAGCTGGACATAAGCGAGCTGAGTCAACTTCAGCTCCCGGGCCAAAGAAAGCTCCAGTTGCTTCAACTTTGACAATGTCAGAAGCATCCCTTAAAAACCRCTGAAACACAGATGTAAACCCCATGTTTGGAAGGACGCGTAAGTGCCTGCAAACTCTCCAGAGGAACGAGGGTGCAGACCTCGCAAGGTGCCCCCGCGCAGGCAGGCACCAGCTATTACACACTGACTGACTGGGACCACTGAGGCTCCACCACCAAGGCTACCCGCCGGCTGTCTGTAGTCACTTCTGAAAATGATAAGAATTTGAAGAAGCTTCTAGTGCAGGTGACCCCAACCACTGTAACATCTCGGGAACCCTGAAGTCCATATCCTCACAGTGACGTCTCCCGCTTTAACCTATGGAGAAGAGAGGCAAGGAAAATGAGTGTGCAGAGCACAGCAGTGCCACCTCCTCACAGAGCATATTTTTAGTTTACTGTTCATAAAGATAAATCACAAGAACGTTGCTTGTCTCCCAGCCAAACATATGGAGATCAAATAAGCATTAGCAAAAAAACAATTTGCTAGGGTGGGTGAGGCACGGGTTGTGTCATCTTTAGCATGTTGATGCAAATACATGCTGGATCCAGCTTGCCTTTTGAAATAATAGCTCACTCAGTCTTCATTGTGGGACTAAATGAATCAACAGCCCTTCAGGGCAGTTCCTGATAGAGCCTGTTGCTACCATTTGTATCAAATCAGTGGGTATCAGCCCACAGGAAATTATTGAGTATTTTGACTTGCTAGAATGTGAATGCTGCAGAGGAGGAAGGACTGTTCATACCAGATCCAAGTGTTATCTCATCCCTGGCACCTCTTCTAATCTACATTTGGCTTTACTTGCTGAAAGCTATTTGCACTTAAAATCTGAAACTCACACTACTGCTACAAAGGGTGGTGGAGGGACAGGGTGCTAGAGAAGGGGACTGAGTGAGAAGTGACTTCTCAGCTATCAGAGACTTCTTATTTGGCAACCTTCAGCACATCCTCCGAGATATTGAGGTGTCTCCTACTGCTCCTTTGAGCTTGGGAGCAAAGGGGATGGCTGCCTGAATACCTTGGTCAAGGAAGAGTAACCTCCAGTCTCCCTCCTATGTAAAAAGAAAAGGAGCTGAAATTAATTCCTGTCTGACTGTTATTGACTGGGTTATAAAGTGCTTTGTTAACTCAGTAATGAAGATGACCATAGGTGTCCCTAAGATAGATGGCCCTCTGTTTGGATAAATATTCATAATATTTCTATCATGCTTATTACTCTAATATCTGGGCACTGTGACTGAATGCAGGTACCTGATCCTGCTGCCTCTAAACATCTCATCTGAGGTTGTGAAAGGCCACAGAGCCACCAGGATGGCCAATTCCTACGCAGTGTAAACGGGCTTAAAAATGTAGCTGCCAGGTGWACAGTTTAACAGCAGAACCCAATGAAAAGTCAAAGCGTCAGATTTAGTTAACAAGACTAGTAGTCCTATGCACTGGAAACCTCCTGTGACTGACTACAATCCCCAAGAGGCTCCCTTGCATCAATCAAGCCATAATCTCAGGCTCGTTCAAACCACTCCTACCAGACACAAAGGTCTCAGGATGTGCATGCAGAAGCAAATTTCCAAATTGATTTGCAAAACCTCTGAAATGCAGCCATCAAGAAGTGAACTGATCACACACAAGTTGAGCAAACATGGGAGTCTGATTTTCCCTCACTTATAACAATGAGGCTGAAATTGGACTTCCAGCTCTTTGCAAGTTACCCTGTTACTTTTTGGAGAACCACAAGGCACATTCATGCTAATGCAAAGAGAAGAAGTTGAAGCTACTTTGCATCAATGATTCCTTAACGATTCTGCTGGCTATAAAATGGGATAAAGACAGCCAGTTCTGGTATTTTCCTGGCAGTGACTGGATGAGAATGTGATGAGCAGAGGTTCAGGGGTGCTGGGGATTTGCTAGGAATCAGCTCTTAGGATTGCATTCATCCTTCCCCAAGAAGTTGTTTCCTGTGCACAAGCAAACATAAAATTGCATCCACGACTTACATAGGTTGAACCAGAAGAGAGTTTTAACCTGATTTCTTAATGAAATGAGGCATATGCAGTTGCATTGCTTTTTGCCTGACTAATTTCTCATAATTTCTGAAATCATCAGTGCCTTCCAATAAAATTTGATTGAGAGGAAGAGGTCTAAAGGCATTGCCTCTCCAACAGGTTTGGGGAAAACAGGCAGTTGAGTAGAGGAGAATCTATTAATGCTTCCACAGAAGGAAAGACTGCTGTGCAACCTGAGCTGTCACCTGGGAAAAGTGGTCCTGAACACTCTAATTGCAAGAAAGTCTTCAATCAGAGCTCACGCCTTGTTCATTACTCCATCCTTGGGCATCCTTGGGTTTCATTTCCGTGATTCAGCAAAGTTCCTTGGCGTCTAAGGAGACAGGAGCTCAGACTGAAGCTTTGCTGGGGTTAAGGCCTTCAGAACACCACTTTCCTTTATAGATTCTCTGATGCTGAAAAAGAGCTGAATTCATGCTGCAGCATTACTTTAATTCAGAGAAGTCATCAATCAGAAAATAGATTTCTTCAGTTCTCATGTTCAGAAAACTCATTGGTTAACAATCTAGCACTCCTGACCTCCGATTTGATTGCACAAACCTGTCATAAGTTTGGGGTCTACTTCTGTTTTACCAAAATATTCTTATCCAATATCTTTAATTATTATATGTATATATACTTTTTTTGTAATTGTCAGTATTCTAACCTTGCAAAAACCCAAGACTAAAATGTTTGCTCAACCATTTTTATTTCTTTTTGTGGCTCTCTGGTCTGTAAAATTGGAGGGTTGCTCTAGAATCCTATACTGCTGGAATTTATCCGTTTAGAGAAAAGTATGGTTTAATCTATGCTTTGAAGAACAAAGCAGAACACAAAAAATTACATGGACTGTGCAAAGAGATTATAAAGGAGAAAACAGAACAAAACAAAGTAGGTCAAATTTTGGACATAATCCAACATTGCAAATTTCTGTTTATGAGCCCAAATGTTTTTTCCTTAAAAATCAACAGTTGTGTCTGCTAGGGATTTCTGTATGAATAAAGTCCAGCCTTCCATGGCTACTCCTTTGCTGTTCCAGTTAGTAACTATTTAAAGGGAAAGTTTCTCATACAGCAGAAACAAACAGTCTGAAGCTAGACATTGAATGTCTTAATCTCACAAATGCTGACACATGCTTGAGTCCTTTCACAGAAGAAGGTCTACTAAAAGCAATACAACTACAGAGAAAGTTAAAGCAAAGCATGTGTATGAGCAATTGCAAGATCACAGTCTACATGCTGTCTATACTTATATGCACAAAAGCTGTACATTTCTAACTAAATTAACTCATTTATACCTGTGGGAAAAATCACAGCCTAATATCACAAAGTGCACTGCACAAACAAATACACTGACATTCGTAACAACTGATGCGTTAACCAGAATTTGAATAGAATCATTTAAGCATTAATAACATTTCCATCTCCAGAGGTCAAGCCTTTTCACTCCCATGCACTTTGACATCCATTAGTAACTGAATGTATTTCTAATAGAAAGCTAAATAAAGCCAACAAACCAAGCACATATTTGCACAAATATAAATGGAAACTGGATATAAAATCAGATCTATAGTACTGCAAGAGTTTAGCATATGTGGGAGAATCTTAACATTTACCATCAAGACAGTAGATACATGTTCTTCACTGTTACATATATGAAATGCAATACTGGGTAAGACCAACAGTTCTTCTAGGCCAGTATCCTATCTCCTTCTACAGCTACCAGTTAGGTTTATGAGGAAAGCAAAAGAACATCTCTAGATGAATAACACATCCCTAGGAGATCTTTTATCTAAACTCCAAGAAATTACTTGTTAACTTATGCTCAGAACCACGACTTCCTTATTTTCATATATATCAAAGAAAACAAGGTAAACTAAAAAGGTCAGGGAAGATAGTATGTTTACTTACTCCTGACCTACAGATGTGCTGAGCAGTTTTTTAGAAAAATTAGACCATGTCTATAGTTTTAAGGAAATTAACATTTAAATTAAAATACAGCAATTAGTGAGAACAGGTAAGTCATTTGTACTTATCTTACTGTGAGTGTTGATTTTCTTAAAGGTTGTGCATCAGAGCCCTGAGGGCACAACTGTGGAAATTAGTGGAGCCTAGTTCTGAATAAAACAGTTGCTGTGGTAAACATGGCAGAGGTTAGTTTGAAAATTGATTTACTTCAATACATACAGGAGAAGTCCACCGAAATGCATATAGGAGACTATGAAAAATAGTGTACTTAAGGGCTGCAAAACAGAACCTCTGAATAGGTTGGAAAAAAACAGATGTGTGTCTGCTTCAGTGAAGGAAACCCTTGACATTATAAAAAGAGGTATAAGAGAAACCCAGGGACCAATTACTATATGAAAGATAAGCAGGGTGTTTTGAAGAATGGCTCAGAGCACAGAAGTGTCTAAATTCCTTCTCTTTCAGAAGACCTTGGGGGAAAAAAAGCCTAACATGACCTAATTCCTTGTTTCAAGAAGGATTTTCTTTCCCCTCTCTTTTCATTGACAGAAGTGTGTCTACTCACTGCAAAGTGTAGCATTTAAGGAGGACTGTATTTTACAAAGAATTATGGAAATCAAACCATCTAGGTGACCCTGTATAGCAAACCGAGGAAATAATTCAGCTGCTGGTTCATGGCAAGTGGAAAATCTTCTCTAGGTAGTAGCGACATATTCCATCCAGAGTTATTTTTCAGCTAGGTTGGTCACCCACTACAGTTCACCATATGGTGTCACAAATGGCTGTACCAGCATAAGGAGGGAGTGGGTGGCAAGGGGGAAAGTGGGATCACTTCTTTCAAGTGATTTAAAACATGTTTGAATTACAGACTAGGGATAAATAATGAAGTTTGCCTGCCTTCTCCATTTCAGCATTTCCAGATATTTTCACTTTTGGGGTCTAATCTTGCAAGCAGCAATTGCTTTGGGCCAGACAAAAGGATCACGCCACACTGTATCCTCTCTAGGATATTAGACAATAGCCAAAACTATAGGTAAGGAGTGTAAGAAACATGGCAAGTTTAAAATGACCCTTCACCCATCAGCTTCAAACAACCAGCAGTTCAGAAATCTTCATGCAGAGGTCACTGAAACTGTAAAATAATCATAATAGAAGTATTGCTCCTACAGCTACCTGCTACTAGGAAGACAGTTTTAAGTTAAAAAAAGTAATAATACATGTATATATATTTATATATATATATATATATATACACACACATATGATCAGAGAAAGGCATCATGATTTCACATAACCATACAGTAAATACTGCAGTTCACAAACACATGCTATTATACGCATAGCTGTATTTCACCTGTTGGTAGTAACCTGACCACAAAAAAACACTGAGAAGGGGAAAAAAAAAGTCACGGTAAAACAGTTCCAGAAGTAGTGAAGAAACCACGCTTCAGAGCTGCTCAAGCTGTAGTGATTTGGCTCCTCTCCCAGAAGGACTCATCATCCACTCTACCTAGGTCAGACTGACAGCACATGTATTAGAGAAGCTTTTCTCCCACTCACACAGACAGTTATTAAATAACAATCATTCTAGTTGCTTATTCAGAAATATTCAGAAGAACTATCATGTAAAATAAAACCCCATTGTTCTGGGCTTTTAATAATAATTCTTTGAAAAGCATCTCTAATGATCACGACCACACAGACTTCATGGGGACCTAACCACAGAGGACAGCACATACATCTTTGGCCTGGGAAAAGCTGTAGAGCATTTCTTTCTGCATCCACTGATCAGCTGGAAGACTTTGGTTTGGAAGACATGCAATTGGAGAGGGAAAAGGGAGGGGGAATTTGACAAAGGTCCTTAAGCTGTAATTGCTGTGAAGATGTTGAATTAGAAATATTTATTCGCTGTTTACTACAATACATGAAGTAGGAGACACCCAAAGTTATTAGGTAGCCAATTTAAAACCAAAYAAAAAGAAATGTTTTTCTTCACACAATCAAATTGTGGAACGCACCACTGCAGGATATTTTGAAGACATACAGGATAAAAAAAGAGGGCCTCAGAAGACAAGATCCCAAGTAGATGGACCTTTGGCCTGAAGTAGTACCGCCATTACCACACAGGGGTTCTGCTCTTCTGCATCTGGTATGGAAACACATGGGAGATCTTAAGGCTCTCCCAGATGATGAAGGGCATCTGGAGACGTGGGGACCATACCCAGCCTTATAACCCTCCAATRTAATGGTAACTCTACCCTTGCTGTCCTCTATCTCCTGTGAATGAAAGTCCTGGAGTTTCTAAGGACATTCAGCCTAAAGCTTTCCCCAGAAGGATGAATTTCATCTCATACATCAGTAGAATTTGGCTGGCATACATAAATAGGAGTGGACATGTGCCAAGTCAACTGATACTAGGACCTCTTTTGGAATACCACTGAAAAAACAATAGGAAAACCCCGCAGAACTTACTCCAACTGTTCTACTCAAATGCAAACAGCACTGCAATACACTTTTCTTGGAAGAAACTATTCTGACAGTTTGTAGAATTAAAAAGAAATTCTCTGCTGGGTGAATAACTGAATGTTTGGACAGTTTGATATAGGAAACATTACACAGTCTCTGCTGTAGCAGTCTGTAGGAAAGTGTGATACAAGGCCAGCTCCTTGTTTCAAGCGTGTCATGTAATAATTTCGAGTAACAGAGAATAAGGTAGCAGCTCTGGGAGGGAAGCATCATGCCAAAATAGAGGGCATGACACACTGAAGTATGCCATTCACAGAGCACCAGTTTGCAGGCTACTTTTTGTCAGGCAACAGTAAACGTAAGAATAGAGCTCTGCAACTCCTGCCGTGTATTTGTGCCAGAATTATAGTTTATACGTGTGATAGCTCTCGGACCTCAATCCAGACCAGGAGTCTGCTATATGAGGTGCTCTACAAACAACGCCACCCTTTGTCTTTACTGAGTTCACCTTTTCCTGCTTACCTGGAAAAACATCCACGCATGGTTGTTTTGCAGCGCAAATCCCAAGTTCTGAGGGGAAAGCTCTGAAGGGGAATTCTTGGGTTTCTTCCATTGCTGCAGATGTCCCAGACCTTCATCTGAGTCCTCCTCGGGTCCTAATCCAACCAACCATAACACTAGCTACTATTGTTAATAAACAGAGCAATTTCATTAAAACAAGAACCTCTTTGTAGTAATCTGAAACAAAGTTTCCTCATCTTCATTTTTATCTGCCGTTTGACCAGCCTTAGCTTAGACAGATTTTTGGAATAAATAACAGTAACACCAGTCATTTACTGCTGACTATAGTGCCAGGTAATGTTCAGTCACCATTCAAACAGCAAACAAAGCAAGTATTTTATTTTGAAGGAGCATTTTATTTTGTTAGCTTTGTATACTGAGTTTCAGCCTACTTAACACAAACTGCACAGCAAGTAGTTATAGGGACATGAATGCTTGCATGACATGTCTTTGTAATGCCACTGGCTGTAGAAAGCACCACTTAAACCTTTCAAAACACCAAACTAATGAAGTAGTATTTGCACAAGAACATTGCATTATAATGGCAAAAAAAATGTGTAAACCTTTCCAGTATTACTCATAAGTACAGCGTTTATCTTGAAACGTTAGGCCACACCCCTGCAAGCTAGCTGATATTACAGAAGAGCTCTGAATAAGGGCTTACCATATTTGTCGGCTAAGGCCCTGCTACAAAATCCCCATATGCCCTCTACAAAACTGTAGCTCAGCCTTTAAGCCAAGTGCTAGCTCCACTTTCAACCAACATAATCCAGATACCTGTATGCAGGTGGCACCAAAAGAAGAATTTGGCCAAACCACAGCTTATCGTTCAGCCTCATACAGCATGTGCTTGATACTATTCTCTGACCATTCCAAATGGCCAAAACTTCCAAAACTTTCCAAAGTCACCTCTGGTTTCAGTTGCCTGGTTTAATACCACGGATCAGATTTTCTCTAGGATACACAGGTAATTCCTGTTGAAATGAAAAAGGGGTAGTAGGGAGCTTGCTACTCCTGAAGTCAGAAAGACAGAAGCTAGGTCCTCAGGGTACCAAGACATCTACCTTCCAGTTTTAAATTAAAAGTTTAAATTCAAAAACATTACCCTAGAGCTTTAAATAGGTAGATACTCCATTAGAGCATAGTTCATAGGTCAAACTTCAGCTTTTGGGACTGTGACTGCATTTCACACTAAACCTGATTAGTCACAATGCTGAAAGCCTTTTATTGCTTGCTGTTTCATGGCCTCTTCCTCACATATCTTCTAGTAAGATCTTCTTCCAAATCACAGGTTAAATGTGGTCCAGTCGTGGCAGGGTGAAAAACTTATTCAGACTGTATCCTAGTAAGGTTTTTCTTGTAAATTAATTTCTATTTTAAATAGCTTAATTGAACCTGTATATTTGATATACATAAAAATATACATTATATATGTATTTAAACACCCCTTAGAAGTTTGTCTTTGAGAACAGGGTTTTGGATATCATTTCTCTCAGCCTCATAGCAGTTTAAGAGGGGAAAGCACACCCATTTTATATTACTTGGGGAAATAAGAAATGAGTCTAGTCCACTTTCCCCCACAGTCACACTGGTTTTCTATCCATCCACCCTCAGTGCCTGCCTATAGGACAGCAGCAAAGTGTGCAATATATCTCCTTGCAGTGATTCACCTCCCCATGAAAGTAATAATGGCTTTTGTGCTTTTGGTACTGTCACATCCTGACCATTTGTGGTGGGCTTTGATATATTCGCACACACTGGTATCTATTTTGGGTTTCCCATCACAGCCAAGTTTCTGGCATTGTTTAAATAAGCTATCAAAGTACTTATTTTGAAAGCAGGAGAAGGAGGAGGAAGAGAGAAGGTAAGTATGGACTATTTCATGAACTTCATAAACAGAGAAAGCAAATGGGTCACAATCCTGTCCAACCCAGTCTACAATCCTCCTCAAAATGCATAAAACCTGTTCAATGCATAAATACTCCATGAATGCCAAAACTGCACTGCAAGGCAGGTTTATTCTTTCTGCAGGAGCTTAAGGAGGGTCTCACTGTGCTGTTTACATTTTGTTTCCATGCACAAAAAGTATCCCAGACATATTTATTCCACAGACATGAACAATTTCATGTACTTAAAAGAAAAAAGAGAGAGAAAGACGGCAGCACAGAAAGTTTTCTTCCATGCAATGTGCTTTCCCATCAGGCAATTATTTATAAGAGCTTTTGTTAACACTGGAGTTTGGGCTCTGGGAACAAAGTGGATACATTGTTTACTAGCTTTGCCAGTCAATCTCCTCTTACAAAACTTCTCCCTTCCCCCATCTTTTCTCAGCCAGGTCAGTCCTTGAATAGCTCAGGAGTTTCCTTTGTCACCAAGATCTCCTTTTCCACAGATAGTCCCTTGAATAATGCCGTCTTCAATGTACTGCCCCGTGGTATCCGTGCTCCTGCAGAGCACGGTCGAGGGAATCCGTGACGAGCGTCTGTCCTGACTCTTATCGTCAGAAGAGCAGCAAATCATCCTTCTCATGGTGCCCCACATCTCATCATCTTTGTATGAATAAATTATTGGATTCATGACAGAGTTCAACAAGGCCAGAAGAAGAAACCACCTTTTAACATGCTGAATCCCACAGTGGGTGCAATTCAGACCATCAAGGAGTAAAACGACCAGGCCAGGAGTCCAGCAGACAACAAAGGCACCTAGAAAGAAAGAAGAAAAAAAGACTTCAAACTGCAGGGGGATTTTTTTTGTTTCTTTGTCTTCCAGGAATATTGGGTTCATCAAGAATCTATGGAAAATCATAAAAGCAGGAGAGGACAAAATACTAATCACAGTAGCCAAGTTAAATCTATTAGCAGCTTCTCTGACCATGTAGCAGGCCAGCTTTCAGAAATTCAGGGGGAGCAAGAATCCAGCTGCAAGCAGCCATCAGCTCCAATGGAAGTGGGGAAAGGACACCCCAAGGTCATCACAACAGTAATTTGATCTCTGATAAACAAACAAGAGCAGAACTAGTGCCCTGAAAGTAGAAAATTCCTCTCCTTCTCCTCTCTTTTGTATGCTGGAGGGGTAGATATCCGCTGGCCCATCTTCACCACTGCCACAGTACGAACCGAAGAAAAGACAAGTCTTCTGTCGCCCTACAGCTGACTCTGCAAAGCCATGGGCATACTGCCAAATTCATAAAATGAGAGTCACATAACTTAAATGTGCCCTGGTTGAAAACAGCACAGCTAATGCAGGATGCACGCTGTTATCAGTGGCCTGGCTGCTGCGTGGCTCTCCAGCCCTGCCTCCACAGTGTGCTCTCAGGCCAGGTCTTCTGGGCACTTGAGACCCAACAAGTTGGGCCACTAGTGTCAGGAAAGGGTCACCTGGCTCCAGCAGCAGATGGGGAGAGGGCACCTCACTACAGAGAGGAAAGCAAGGGAAATGCCTCCAAATCTGAGATTTTGAAAGGGCATCCAGGACACAGAAATTAAGATACAAGAGACAAGAGAAAAAGAAACAAATAGATGAGTTAGTGACGATGAACTGAAAGAGGTAGCAGTCAGGAAAAAAAAATACAGCAAAGAGCAGAATAAAGAGCAAAAGGGACAAAAGGACAAGGATGTATGAGAGTAGTGATGGGGGAACAGGAAAGGTCTGTCAAAGAGGCATTCCCACGTGACAAAGCAAGGAACAAAAGGACAAGACCAGGAGCAGCAGGGTTCTCCTCATGTTTCAGCTGCAAGGCAGGAATGACACAGCCCCTGCGAGGAAAAAGTGAGACACATGGTGATAGCAAAAGGTAAAAGAGGTAAAAGAGGACAAATATGATCCTCTCCCACCACCTGCCTCAAAAAAACCAAAAAGCCCCAACAACAACAAAAAAAMCCCACCACAACACCAAGGGCAGAAGTGACATTAGACAGTGTGAAGACAGCATGAAGAAAGCACAAAAATCACAATTCAGAAGAAGGAAGATTAAAATCTTGTTTGCATCTTTACATGCACATCCTCATCAAAAGGCAAGGGTGCGGGCAAGCCTGGCGGGGAAGGGGAATGGGAAGGGGAACCTCCCGGCCACGAGCTTGGGAGGGGCCCCTGCCCAGCCCCATCTGCCCTTCGGCCTCCCCATGGCACTGCCAGGCTGTCATTCTTCGCCTTTGAGCCTAAGGAAAAAGTAGCCATATGCATGATAATAGTAACTTAGCACAAGCCACAATTGCTGTCTGACATACAGAAATAGAAAATTACAACTCTGCACAATAGTAATGCTGTGAACGACTTACTAAGGAAATTCCAATCATTTATAAAGGCGCAGTTTCCCTTTTTCAGGCTTAAAAAAATAATCGAACAAATAGGGATGTTAGCAGCTACATACTGAAAAAGTTCTGAGGGTCTTGGTATCCCTTCAACAATTTTGATAGGGAAAGCAAGTTCTGCTCATTTTCATAACATTTTTTCATAACATTTTCCAGTATCTGATCTGTGTAAACATACATTAGAGGCATAGCCTGGGTGATGTAAGGAACCAGGCAAGGCAGGAGCCAGGACCACAGCAGCACCTCACACATCCTTGTCAGCTGTGCTGTGCATGCCCTGGTTTCAAAAACACTGAACGCTTCTCTTTTTCAAGGACTTTAATGAAAATGGTGACTGCTTAGGCCATCTGATGAGCAGGCCATAGCAGTATATAAAAATGAATTCAAGTGACACAGTGAGCATTATGATTGCTGGGGGAGGGGGAAGTATCTAAGGCAAAGTACCATGGATCTCACTGCAAAACGATACTCTTGAGTTATCCCTCTGTTATAAAGAGCTTCACAAGGAGACCAAATAAAATTCAACTAATACATTTACAGTCTTCCAGAAAACACTGTACAGAATGGAAACGTAAGGGACCATCTCCTTCAGAGGTTACGTTTTCTACACAAGATTTTTGTGACATTAAGTACCAATTTCATGGTGTTAGTTTTGAATCAATGGTTAGGATCAGTAACAATTCTCCCATAACCCACTGGCACCAGGAGTTGCAAGCTGCTACCACAACTGGAGCTCAGGACATCCATTTTCTCTGGGCAATCTCTATACTACACGCTGGTTTGGCTACAACATGCTGAATAAGCGGTTGTAACACCAACTCTCTTATAGTCTACAATGGAGAAAACACTGTACAGATTTATTGCACCAGGATTCAACAGCAAATCCCATCCACTTGAACAGGCACTAGAACAAGGCCAACTAGACAACAAGGCTATCCCTACCTGAACGCCACACTAAGTATTCAGAGTGCTCTCGCTAGGCACCAAGGGTCACCGGCAAAGTAGCCAACACACCAGCTCCTTGCAAAAATTAATAGACACACCAACCCTCCCTAGAACAAACACAGAAAGCATTTTGACCACTTGTATTTCTTTTACCCTACAGCAAGGCATGTAAAGTGCTTTCATGGAAGTCAACAGGAGAAGAAAAAGCCCCAAAACTGCATTTTAACAAAAAACAGACAAACAACTCCTACAAACAAAACCCTGATCTCACAAACTTTGTGCAGGACTGGTCTGTGAGCTCCCAGGATATATTGTGGTAGCCTTATCTGCTTGTACAGGCAAAACTGTAAAAGGTTTCAACAGCAAAAGTAGGGGGAGATAAGTGACATCTGCAGACATCTCTGGTATCTACAGAAGTGTGCTGTAACTTCCCCTTCGGGGAGGCTGCATCTGCCCACGGCTAAAGACAACCACAGCCGTACATCCGTTGGCAGTTCAAAGGCTGTACAGTGCTGTTATGTTGACTCCATCAAAAATACATTTAATTGGGTATGGATACAACGCAAGTGATTCACACCCTACTCTTAACATGGCACAGATGAAAGAAGCATGTCTCAAACTTGCTGCCTTTCTAGGATTTTACTATATTTACCACAGAATTTCCAGAAGGAACCATAGTTAAACAAATATAAACCTTTGCCTTGGCCCTTCAGTGATTTTCTTGTTTGCAGGCTTTCTACCCTGTGGGAGCTCCTCTCCCTGACAAAGTGCCACATTTCAGAAGAACTTCATTTTAAAGGAATTTTTAAAAATTCCTGTAAGTGGCTTGATATATAGCTTGGCTGCAACATGAACCAGAGAACAGCTCTGATTTTGCACACCACATTATAGGAGATCAGGAATCATAATGCCTCAAGGTCAGTTTGAGGATTTTCCACTAAATCTAAACATGAATTTTCTTGTAGATTAAATCATTTCTGCTTGAAAATGAATTCCAGTGTACCTGGAAGCACTACTGATGCTTCAACAGCATCATGCCATAAAACTCTCCACATAATCAAAGCTCTCTCTCAGGATGACCAAAAAAAAAAAAAGGTTTGGTAGCTTCCAGTTGCCTTTGCCACATGTGTGCCTGAATTAAAATAGCAAGTTACCAATTAAGTTATAAATTGGCGAAAACTGAAAATCATCCGCCTCAAAGCTGCTATTTCAGCAGGAATCTAACTGCCAAGTTCAGATGAGCTACCACATRTACTCCACCTGAAATCATGTATTTGCATACCTGCCAACCACACTTCTTCAAAGTTAGTTATATGCTGAGCTAGGACTATGACACAAGATAAATCCAAGAGAGTTTAAATCTCTTTTGCTAGGCTTCCCATCTTCCTGTTTCAACCAGATGAATTCCTACAATTTAGCATGCCAGAGGGAAAAGTCATGTCAGCTGTTACGCTCCTGAGWTGGATCTTCTTAGGGTTATGGTAGAAAGAGGGAGAAGAGGTGCCAGTTATAGCTCCCATCTCTCTCCTCTTTTAGGTTTTACCTCTAGCAAAGGTCCCCAGAGGTCCCTCACATAGGTCTTCGCAGATCCTTCAAAACACCTTTATTCTCCCCTTAGAGAGGGTTTTTCTTGAAAGCCTGTCCATGGCCATCATCTGCTGCACAACCCTTCCCGCTCCCACCGACCCATGCCAACAAGCTTCCACCATGCTGGTTTCTTCTCCAGAGAGGGAGAAGGTGGAAAATATGCACAGTACAGTCAAACGGAAACCCCACTTCCTCCAGCTCTAACAGAAGGATCACAGGAGAATTCCATCCTGAGAGGACAGCGATGTCTCACTGGAAGGACAGACAGCCACAGGCCAAGCCAAGATGGGAGGTGGAAGCAGAAGAGAACAACAGTGTGCCAGTGGCACACAACAAGCCAGCTTCCTTCCACACACCAGAGGCACCAGCAGGGTTTTGTCCTGAACCTCCTATGATACCAATACCAGCACATTCATGACAACTCTGGTTCTCAGATGCTTCATCCAGCAACAGAGCTTCTTGGAATCACTTTCAATTAAAACCATATCAGGCACTTACTCCAAAGCATCTTCAGAGGTTTAAAAACAAACCATTAAAAACAATTGTGTTGGGCTAAAAAAAACCATAAAACCCGCATGCTGCACATAGATAGGTATAGGCTGTTTCATCAGTGGATCTACAGACAATTTTAAAAGTGTCAGCTGGGTCACTTAGCAACTCCTTTGGTAATTAAAAAGCCTGGAAAATATGGCTATCAGTCAAGTTTCTAATACTTTTTGTATAATGTGTTTGAATAGCTTGGCTATGTATGCACATTTCAAACTGTTCTAAGAAATAAATTCTCATTCCTAGAAATAAACATTTATAAGAAGCGTGCTCGAGTCAAAATTTGGAGAATTGGTATGAAGGAACATGCCAAAATGCAATTCCTCTGACATGAGTTTGGGGTAGGTCCTGTGCCCAGTGACACAGGCACCAACTCGCCTTCTAAGGAAGCAGGATCTGTTCTGGCTTTGTTTCTGACTGGCAAAGTCAGTATAAAAAAAWTATGATCTCTAAAGTAATACTCAGGCTTCCTAAGTAAATCTGCCTGGCCCAGCACACAACACCATCAAATGCTTTGCCTGAATTACACTTTAAAATGGTGGCTAAAAAGGCACGTTCTGCAAGTAAGAAAACGTTAACACTGATCTTTAAATTAACTCACATTCCCAATGCTTTAAGAACAGCCCCTCTCCCCAGTAAAAGAAACAAGAATTTAAAAGGAAGGACATAAAGCTAAAAGTAGGGTTTATTTGTGTGGGGGGGGGTGGTGGGGGGGTTGTTTTGTGTTCTTTTGTAATGTCTAAGAAAAAATAGGAATGGATGCATCCCGCTCCAAGAAACAAGTGTAAATAATTATTCTTAAAAGGATTTGTTCTGGTCCTTGGACTTAATCCTACAGATGCTCATAATACATCACAATCTCCCTGTTTATACAGACTCAATCATACAGTCATCAACAAATTTACAGCCCCGTGGTATATCTGGACGCAGTGGATCACTATTCTCTATTGACTGAGGCAAAACAGAAGCCGGGTAAGTGAGGTGACTTGCACAGATCACCTACAAATCGAATGCTCCTCTCCTGAGCCCCCATCCTCTAAGACATCTTCCTTCCTAATAACTCTGAAGAAAGATCCCCAGCTACCTGTGGGGCAACACGGCCATGGCGAGCACTGACAAACTTCTGGCACAGGCTAAAGGACTGCGAGGGATTAGGAACTTGGAGGGTCAGTGACAGTGCCCGCAACTCCCCTACCAGCCACCTGGGACTGCCCTCTCAAGCACAGACCACCTCTCTGCTCTGACCTGCAAACCTGCGTGGGTGGCACCAAGAGCTAAGGGTGTTATTCCAAGACTGAGCACACTCTGACTTTGGTCTACATACCACTAAAGGAATATTAATTTTTATATTGTATTTATATACACACACACACATATATATATATAAAGAATTAAGACAATGTTCTACATTATGATTTATTTGCATGTGACTTCCCAGAAAGAAGCCTGTGATTCTGCCTTGAATAGAAGTGTTCAGGGAATTGCTTTTTAAAAGCATTTTTCTTTTTGTTTCTTTCCAATGCAGCAGTTTACTACAGTCCACTGGGTGTTAATACATCAGGGCAGGATCACGTTTGGAGAAATTCAGAGTTTTGTTGCAGGGATTTTCTCCTTCCAAATGGATGGGTTTCAAGTTTTATTGCACAAGAGCTCCAGGGGAAGCAAAAGATTGAATCTAGTCCTGCAACTCAAGGAAGAGACAGGAACCAGCACTGCACTGTCTCTATGTACTGTACAAGCAGGGCAGCTGGGGAGGGACTTGGAGGCCAAGGCTCTAGCAGTGGACAAGCTGCTTCAAGAGGTGCAGGAGCATAAATGAGAACCTTATAATTTGCTTGAACCATCAGTCTACTTTCCTTTCCAAGGCCAGGCTCTGCAAGGTTTAACTGATCTCAGCTTTTAAATTTTAATTTTAAATATCTTTTGGTAGAAGCTGCTGTACACTATAGCACTTTTACTTTGCCTTTTTGCAAGGATCGCATAGTGATTGTCTTAAAAACAAGCAAGCAAACAAACAAACAAACAAAAAACTTACCAAGCCAAGAACTAGAGCCACTGTGAGCACGACTTGCTGAGATGATGGCTGGTATTTCACAGAAAATTGAAGCCTCCCTTGGGCTTTCGAGAATTGACTCGGAGTAAGGAAAGATGCCTTCAAAGGAGCTGGATTTTTTTTTTTTTTTAACTACAGACTCCAAACTCATCCAGAGAACAATTTTGATTATTTTTTACTCAGAAATTTACAGGGAGTTAGAGGAAAATCTTTGTCTGACAGACTTTTAAACCTAAACTATTAAGTCTGCACTTCTTTTCAATTCTAACTCTGTTTTAGATGTTAAAGGAGGTCTGATTTCTGGTTAAAGATTAAACAAACATAAATATGTACCAAAGACCACATGGATCAGACTGACTGAAAAAAATCATTCATTAAAAGAAAAAAAAAATCTAAACTTTCCTTTTCCATTTGTCTTAAAGGCTTCTTGTCCACCCATCTACCCTCAAAAAGGGAGCAGGTTGTATTTGCAACTTACAGTCATGCCATTCTCTATCTAGCCAAAGAAAAGATGGCAAAACAGCCAGCTGCTTGCAGCACAGTGCACAGCAAAAAGCTTAATGCTCCCCTCTCCTGCCAGATAAGAAGAAAAAACAGTTTAGGGTAGTCTGGAGCTTCACTGAGACATTAATACAGTCCCCTCCCCACCACCTTTAAAATTAGTGATTGGTTCATTGTAGACCTGAATATTTTTTTTAAACAATAATGTTATTCAGCTGAATAAGTAAAGAAATAAACTTTCTTTGTACAGATTAAAAAGCAGCCCTGAGCCTGAACTGATGAAGATTTGGCTCTTGCTCGGTARAGTTATCATCTGTGCACAACAACTGGGACTGAAAACTTTGTCACCGTGCCATTTACAGCACGGAGCTATCYCCCAGGGACTTTTTTCCCTTTCTCCCAGATCTCAGACAAACCGTTAGCATATCATTATGAAGGCAAGAGCGTGCCTGCAACGCACTGCTGCCATTACAATCACTTCATTATTAACATAAATTAGCAAGGGATTTTATAAGGAGGGTTAGAAGCATTGCACCCCAGAGATGACTCTGAAGTCCCAGACCTATCACTGGAAGGCCAGCGTTATCTAGGTTTAATTCCACTTAAGCCTAAATCACCATATTTACAAACATTACCGTGCCTCCTGCTTGTGGGACAGCGAGAAACCCCAGAGACCGGAGCGGGGGCAATAGAAAAAGATACTCGACTGTGCAAACAACATGCATAGACTCTGCAAGAAGAAAATGCTCTCAGTCTTAACTTCTTGCCCTGGCAACTATGGCCTCCAGAAAAAAGTGTGACAGTTTTCTCCCAGAGCTCTTCCTTCTCTTATTAGCTCCCAGAAGTACCACATTAAATACCACTGGAAAGAAAGGATGGCTATAAAGGCAAGTATTGGTTGTGGCATAGAGAAATCTCCACCAGCTGCTAAAGCAGGATGGTCAGGGGCAATAGGATCTCAGTGTTTCAAAAAATCCATTGCAAAAACAAGGTGCGAAACTTTCAGTCCCAGGAACACCTTCATTCTTGTCCCTGGAGGAGTCCGGTTAAACGAGACACACGTCAGATCTCCATACTGTAGGACCCTACAACCACCTCCCATGTGCACACACGCACCCTTCCCAAGAACATCAGTTCTCATACGCCGACCCATATGTCATTGGAGCAATTCTCATCTCAGAATGGGAAAGCCATATTCACAGTTTGAAAGTCCAAAAGGGCTTTTCTACCATCTGAACCCTGCTTTGCAAGTGTCCCAGAGCTCCAGTTACACCTGCAGCAAGCTGAACTAATCATGTTTGAGTGAAGCCTGCCYTCCAGGAAACATCTTGTTCAGTTTCAAGTCCTCCTGAGGAAGAATTCACCATTACATTTTTTTCCCCCCCCAGTGATCATCATCCACTCTGTGCACCCTACTTTTAAGTTGAAGTTTCTCCTGTTTTAACCTCTAGTTTATGTTACGTTAATAAGCAGCCAAATCACAACTAGCTGATAAAGTGATCTGAGTCGCTCAAGTATCAAGAGTGTATCTAGGATAGGATGTAGGTCAGGTCTCATTTTATCATCTAGAGATCCAAGGCCATACTCCATCACCATCTAAGAGCATTTTGCAGTGTGCAATCTTCATAAAATCAAGGTGAATTCTCCCCTTGCAAAGCAAATCTCTGTCAGGACAAAGTCACAGATCCACCAGGCCATCCTCTCCTTTCCCCAGAAGAAGCATGTTTGTAGGGGGAGAAGTTAGTACATATAGAAACAGCCAAGAAGAGGAAGTGGAGTAAAAACTATCCACAGACAGCCACAGGATCCAGGGCCTTGTGCAGATATTAAAGAACGTTAGTTTGAGCATGTCCTGCTAAGTAGTTATGAGCCTTTACAAGCCTTTTTCCTCCAAACACATTCTGTAATTCTTTCCCCCCCACTAATTATAGATAATTTGTGTTTTGTAACAAGCATCCTACAGCCAAACAGTCTGAGCATTACTGAATGGAGAGGACTTTCTTCTACATGTCGACTGGTCTTTTACTTCGCATTTCTTTTGGGCGTAACACTAGCTACATCAGACAGAAAGCTAAACAGCGCCAGCACTAAGAAGTTTGGGGTTGTCTGGTTGGGTTTTTTTTAAGCATTGATTGGCACTGCCAGCCTTGCACAGCATGGCCATAGTCTCTTACCTAAGAGAGTCATGACGGTCTTCATAAGCTTCACTGGGGTCCTCCTGCGACTAATGGATCCACTAGTGTGTGAAGACAAAACATTTGTTTTCCTCTGGACGTACATGTAGATTCTTATGTAAACCACCACCATAATGAAGAAAACTACAAGGTTTAAGACACTCCAGAACACCAAGTAACTTCTGCTGTAAATAGGGGCCAGGGATGAGCAGGCTGTAATGTCACAGAGGCAGTTCCAACCCAGGGTAGGAACAGCACCCATAAAAATAGCAATGGCCCAAATTGATATAATTAAAAAGGTGACTCTCTTCTTCGTGAGATTACTGTGGATCTTCATCCGCATTATTGACATGTGCCGCTCAACAGCTATGACGAGGAGATTCACCAGAGAAGCTGTTAGGCTGGTATCCAGAAGACCCTGACGCAAAAACCAGCGGTTAACAGTTAATGTCTTAGACACTGGGCCAGTGTTGAACATCAAGAAGACATAGGCAATTCCAGCAAAAAAGTCTGCAGCAGCTAAATTGGCCAGGAGATAGTAAAAAGGAAAATGAAACCTCTTGTTTTTGATCACAGCTGCTATGACCAATGAATTCGAAACAAAAATGAAGAGGCAGAAAAAYGTCCCAAAACACAGAACAACAATAAGCTTTGGCCCTGTCCACTCATCTACCGTGTCAGTGTTTGTCTTGTTATAGAAAAAGTCCATGCGTCTATCATAGTAGCATTCGTTCATCCTGGATTAAAGCCCCTGCATCCTAGGAAGGGGCAAAGGAGGGGGGAGGAAAAAAAAAAAGGATTAAAATTAACTGATGGTCCTTGCTTGAATCACTACACCTAACATCTCTTTTTCGGGAGCTGGGGAGGGAGGGGAGGGTCATAAAAAGGAATATATTTGGAGGCCTCAAGAAAAAATTCATATTGTACAGTTAATGGAGAAAGCAACATTCTGTCTCTGTAAGGACTGCAACACACGATGCCTTGATGAATTTGGAATTTTCAAAAGACTAACCCACTTACAAACCCCCAAACCCTTTGCACCAGCAGGCAACAAAGTTGAAATTAAGAGGTTAAGAGTGACTTTCTGAAGGTCACGAGGAAAGTCTGAATAACAGCCAGGCCCTTCTTACTCTGAAATCCCATGTTTGAGCCACAGCTCCATTATTTTTTCCATTTCCCCAAGTATCCAGTCAAGACAGTGAAGCATAAATCACAACTCTTCCATTTTAGTGACTAAGCAATAATATTTTTTCAGTAATAGGCTTTTTTTTGKTTTTTTTTTTAGTTCTATATTAATGAATGTAATAATGCATGTATGTATAATGTCCAAGGCACACGCATTGTAAACACATGCTTGTTATTTACTGCTACAGAATTTAAGTAAGTGTGCTAAAAAGGGAAAAATATATTCTACATATTTGACTATACTAAACCCACAGATTATTTTATTGGGCTGTCAACCCAGAGCCCTGTGAGCAACACACAAAAAATTATCTTCAAAAAACAAAATGCAGTTCCCTACCCAACCACAGGATAAAGAAAGCCCCAGCAACAGCAGTAGTGTGGGGTATTTTTCTTACACCCACTCAGCACTATTTAGGACAGATGGCTATTAAACATGATGGAAGGGGAAGTCTGTTTTCCCAATTACATCACACTTCAATTTCTCTGGTGAGATCAGCGTCAGCTGCCCTGGCAATTTTACTGCGTTTATTAGGAACTGAAAGGAGTTCAAACTAATTTACACTGGCAGCTCTGACAGTAATTACTTGTGGTGACCAGACACTGTGCAGGGTCTCATAGCCTGGTAGTAAGTTTGTGTCTGATCATAACTAACCCCTGAATTCTCTGTCAGTATTTGAATAAGTTTGTTTTAACATCAGCCTCTCACAGCTGTGAATAACATCATTAATAGTTATTGTAAAATTATAGCAAAATCTAAGAATCCAACTGTGGCATAAGATCTTAATCACGTTAGACACTATACAGAATAGCAAACTTGTGGCTAACTTGGAGGACAGACCGGAAGCATCTGCATACGATGCTACCAGAGAGGCAGCAATGCTAATAAAAACTTCTGTAAACCTCCTTGTAAGTCTCCGTGTGCTATGAGTGTCAGAACAGTAGACTAAGCAAGGATGAAAAGAGATATGGAAAAAAGAMCTGGAAAAATGGTCACAAGCTAAAAACTATAGCAAGGCTTAAGCTTTTCACCTCTGCAGCTAAAACTGATCTCAGAAAATGATCAGATTTGTTTAGGTAATGACAGGCAATAATAGGCTAACAGTTAGCTCTAGTTTCTCCAAGGATTGGGAAGCAAATTAAGCACATCTCCAGCAGGCTGGCTAACAATCCACATTTATTATCTTAAAACTCAGAAAAAATCTTTTATATTAAAGTTTCAWCTTATATTAATGTTTTAAAAATATTCTACTGTGTATTTCTTTCATGCAATATTTATATTATCTGATTTTAATTAACTTGCATTATTCCACAATTAGTATTTTCAGTGAACTGAAAAAGGAAAAAAAGAAAAAAAAAATCTTTGAACACTTTGTTTTTCCTGAACTAGTTCCTTGCCATTTCTTGGYTTCTGCCCTACGTCTAGTAGTCAATGTGAAGGCCAGCCACTTGATATTGTTGTCCATTTTCTTACCCTCAAGATTCTAGGCAACTACTTATTTTATAAAAGAATACCTTTTTTTAAAGCATCAAATTTGAGTACATAGTCAGAAGGAAGAACAATTATTTAAGGATAAGAAGAGGAAGGAAACAAGAAAATCATCCCTTGCACTGAAATATTACAGAGTATCCCTTCATCTAAAAATAAAAAACCCAAGCAACTCAGGTCTATGGTAAGCAGTCAACTAGAGTTTGATGCCTACCTCTCCCTGTTCACAGCAATATAGTAGAGTTGGGCAGTCAGTAAATTCCCTATTCTCACCTAGGGAGTACTCAAAAGAATAAGATTCTGTTAGATCTATAAGTGACTAGAAGTCCCTAAGAAGCTGCAGACAACAGTTACTCATCGACAGACAAGCGCTGGGAGCCCTGCCCAGGCGAGATGGCTCTGATCTTACTGCCTTGATGGGTAAAGACTTGCTGAGCTTGACAGGAAACTTTTACAGAACAACCCAAATGCCTGCATATAGAAGCAACATTTTGGGCACGAATAGCCGAAAAGTCTGAAAATTATAGGGCAGGTTTTCTGAACATGCTGCATGTTACTACATAATCATCTCAAGAAATGAATCTCTCTTACTTGTTCTAACAGGAGAGTCAGATAGATCTGCAGACACTTTTTGCATCTTATCTGAGAACAAGCTTTAAAAAAAATCCAAAACAACTAGGAACCTTTTCTAAATATTTCTGCTTATTGAGATACCAACCTCATTTGAAATAGTATGCCCAAAGAAGTCACACATCAGTAAATCTCCACCAAAACAATCACAGTACAAACACTCACTGTCACACAGCAGAGCTTGAAAAAACAACGCTCAAGAGTGGACTTCGAATGAGATATCTTGAGATGTTGAGATAAGACAGGAGGGAGTAGAAAAGCATCCAGCTGAGGTCTCAAGGTCATGGAGCAGACTCTGGAGATGGTGCATCAGAACAGAAGCAGAGGTTGCATCAGAACAGTAACTGAACTGGAGCTGGGTTGCATCCCAGTACTTCAGAGCACAGATGTAGCTGGCACTTCATCATCTGCATCAAACTATGAACAAAAAGCACTTGTCACTCCCCAGTCCTTCCAGGAAGTGGTTTATTTCATGCTTCCTTTTTATTTTATGTCCTCACAGCAGAACTAGCCTGGGCTCAGGAGAGCTGTGCAGCTGCGACAGACCTATGCAGCTGTATTCTCAGCAGCCTTGCACCAGTCCACATTAGGCAGGAGAGACGTGTGATAGGATATCCCAAGTTTCCTGGCATGGCACAGTTTAACACGTTGCATGAGTTTGTTTTCCAGGTCTTCTCTTCTGCAGCCAAATTGGAGATGTTTATCTGAATCAAGGCAGGTTTAAGCTTAAAAAGAAAAAAGAAGAAAAAAGATCTTAAATTATATTTCAAATATTTATTAAATATTTCTAAACAAATTTGAAAATCCAGGCACAATATTGTTTTTCAACGTTTTAAAAGTAATAGACCATAAAGAAGCAGAACAGCTACGTTAGTCAAGACTGTCTCTCTAAGACTGGTCTATAGAGATACTGTCTCTGTAAGGGGCCAGAGACACATGGCTCAGGAATGAATGTAAGACCAGGAGATGCCTCCTCCAGTATTCTCCCAGCCTACATATCTCAGCCAATGCAATTCCTGAGCCAGATGTTTGCTGCGTATTTAGAAGTGAGAAGATTTCTATGAACTTAACCAGGCTCAAGTCAATAGGAGCTTCCATCATCCACAGCATGCTGGAGCAGAGCTCCCCAGTTCAACTACTCACTTCATGAGGAATCATCATCTTTTGTTTTAAAAGTGGCTCTCACTAGTTTGATACCTCTAGCTCTTTCAGTGGAAAGGACAGCAGTCAATCTCTGTTTACCTCCTCTGTGCTACTCAGGATTTTACAAACCTCCACACAGGGCCCACTCTCCAACCTTAAAGGCAGTAACCACATATCGCATATTCTACAAAAGGGTTAAGCTATTAGCTTGTTTTAAGTTTCTCTCAAGCAAAGACATCAAAACTTTATAGGGCGGAGAGTACACATTTGTCAAAAGGTTCTTTTCATCACGTCAATCTATTTAATTACTTCAGTTCAACCAATTTTGGCTACAAATATCAGAAACTGATGGACTGGAAAGAGTGTTTTCTTCTACCACTCTGAGTAAACATAAGCTTTGAGTGGGAGAAATCATCCGTTCCAAAGTTTTGAAGGATTTGGTTCTGTTAAACTGGTTTCAAATGCAAAAACATGCATTAAGAATTCTTCCCAATTCAGCACATTTTGAGTAATGTTGTCTTAAAGACAGATTATACAGAGAAATTTAAAAATCAGTTCAAATATGTTACTTGTATCAAGTTGCACAATATACTTTTTCATTCTCAAAAGTCAAGAATTTGCATGAGTGTATGAAGTAGCATATTACACTAGCTACTTAATAAAGGATTACTAAAATAAATCATCTGCTTAGCATAGTTAGGACAAAAGCTTTGCCTATACACCAGTAAACATGCTTTAATAGTTGTTACCCAATTTAAATCTAGTTTGCTTTAAGAAAGTGACCCCAAAAATGCAAATTTATAATAAAATTTAATATCAGTTTTTTAAATCAAGGATTTTGCTGATTCAAACTGTGATTAAAATCATCTCTTAAATCACTGATTCAAAATTACTTCAGCCTATAAATCCCTTCCAAGTAGAGTCATTCATTATTAATGCAGACAGTTCTGAAGAAAACCTCAAACAATGTTTCACAGTAAGAAATTTTAACAAGAAGGTCATTAAAAAATTTAGCCTGCAAACCACCAAGTGATGCATGGCACACCCCAATGGTTGTCTGCCTGTTTCCTGTCCATTAAAAACCAAGTTGTTTCAATACATTTGCTGCAACTTTATTGAAAAGCTGGCATGAATTTTATGATGCGCCACGGCTTGTGCCCTGCCGCTGTCTAAGCGCACCAGGGAGCGGATGCACAAGCGCAGGCCGGCCCGCCGAGCCGCGGCGAGGGCCTCCAAGCCGAGCTCCCCGCGGGGCAGAGGTGCTGTGCTAACTTTGCCCAGCCCTGCGCGAGGCAGGAGAAGTGAGCCCAGGCAGACGCCAGGCCGCTGYGCTGCTGGCTTCCCCAGAGCTGCTCAGGGACTTCGGGACAGAAACTCGGAACAGTTCAGCATCTAGGACAAGCCCTAGCACAGCAGGGGAGAAGGCGAAGCAGAGCAGGGGCAGGCGGCTCTGTGCAGGAGCAGGCGAGCGAGAAGCACGGGGGTTTTGCTCGTCTGCTCGCTCACTGGGATGTGGGCAGGACGCCAGCCCACGCTGGAGCGCTTAACCTCCCTGCCTCCAGTTTTCCATTAGCAAAGAAGAGGTATTAGATACAGACCTCTGTAATTTACTTTGAAACTTATTAAAATAAATAAATAAATGCTTTTCAGAAAGCAGTTTATCACACTGACTTATCCCAGGCATGGGTGGCAGGGCAAGGAGGCAAGTCATCTGAAATCACCTATCTTTGGATTCTGTATTCAAACCGTTACTGCAGAGAAACGTTTAGCAGCAGCAATTGCCTATCTACAAATATCGTGTAGGATATGCAAAAAAAAAAAAAAAAAAAAAAAAAAAAAAAAAAGGCAAAGGTGGCCCTTGAAACAGTACTGCTAAAGGACTGTCTGAAGGCTCCCACACCATGCCCTTCGCAACCCCCTGGCAAGGGGTCCCTGAAGAAGTGCTCTCACTTGCCTGTAACCTGGTCTATCAGAAGACAAGAACACCTTCAGCCTCCTTTTTGGTCTGGATAGGTGACTGGTGACAAAGTCCTTTTATTTTTCAAGTTACTGAAAAGCTCTCTCGCACCTCGTTCCCAAGAGAGGAGCCTGGGGAGGTAAAGGAAAGTAGGGTGCCCCTTGGCCAAGCTACACGTACAAGTAGTACCAGTTCAGAAAGGGAACTGATCGCGTGTTCTCCTCCACACCCTGAATAGATGTAAGGCCATGGAGAAGAACACAGCCAAATGATTGCACAGTAACCCAAGAAACCCGTTCAGGTTACCTCAGCTTAAAAAAAAAAAAGAAATACCAATGCAGAAAAGGGTGTGTAATGCAGCAGAAGCCAAAAATGTTAATATGTAACCGTAAGAGGAATTTTATGAGGTAAGCACTCTGGTTTACTTTTAATTGTCTTTAACAGTTAATCGATATTATACAAAAATCAATTTAGAGAAATAAATTGAAAGGAAGTTTCTCACCAAATCCCCATTCCTAGAATCAGGTTAGTTTCTGAAGCATAAAGAACACAAAGTTACCCCTGAATATCTCAGAAACTAAAATAAAGCCTTTTTATCTGGTACCATTGGAGGATGTAATGCAAGCTGACAGGACATTTGTTGAGCAGGAATACAGAGAAAAATTATTGCAGAAGTAACAGTTTTGCATTTTCTTTACTAAGGAAATTCTGCGGGCACTGTCTGTACTTGGAGCAGCATGTTACATAGTCCACTTTTCAAGAAATTAAGAATGGACTTTAAAAATCACTTTTTAAAAAATTCAGCTGTACAAATTAGAAAAAAAAATCATTGTAAAAAAAAAATTATTCAAGGCTTAATGAGTAGGCTGCTGAGTCCAGAAGATCTATATATTACTAGGGAAATCCACTTCTGGCAGGGCTTTTTTTTTTTTTTTTTTTTGTAATTTAAGTATTCCCAATTTCAGATAATTGATGGTGAATACAAATCAAGCATGCACAAGCAACATTATATCATTATCTTAGTCTTCAACTCCCTTTAGAAAAAGGGGAGCAGAGTGCCACATCCATTTCCACTTCAATCCTTCTTCATCTACGTAATGTTAACTTGATAGTAAGTACAGTCAAATTTCCACCACAGTTCTGATAATTTTCAGTAATAGTCCATTTTAATGGTATCAGTTTGGACTAAAATGGAAGGGGGGAAGGAAGTGAAGGAAATAAAGATGATTTTATATGTAGGTCACATTTCTGAGAAGCATAAATCATTTGTCCTTGAATTAGTACCTTTGGGAATTCATATAAGAAAAGAATGCATTCTTAAGAAAATTCTTAAGAATGCATTCTTAAGAAAAGCATTAAATCTACCAAAGATTTAGAACCTCAAGCCTAAATATTTAAATTGCCAAGACAGGAAATAGTACCGCCGGCCACAGCCACAGCACTTGGTGCACAAAGGCCGATAAGAGCCTTACGAATCACTAGTGGCACACAGAAGTGTCACCCTGTGACAGTGCTGTTCCCCTGTGAGTCACTGCAGACTGGCACAGGCAGTTAGGCTGCGAGGCACGGAAACACAGGGACACCTAGGCAAAGTCATCACGAAGCTCAGGCTCTAATTCCTGAAATCCCTTTAGTACAAAGCTACTCTATTACACCAAACTGCTTTTTAAAGCTCTCATCCACTACAAAAAGTTGTTAGGGGCAGATACTAAGTAACTCACTAGTTACCACAAGTTTAGATTTCAGACTTCRGTAATTTAAGACTTTCTGAAATTATGGTTTACTAAATCTATATACAGAGTCCAAAATAAAAACTTCACTGCAAAGCTTTCATTTAGAGTCTCCTTTAAGTGTGGTTCTGGAAGGAGCTGGCAGGTCATCCTATAATGCGGAAACAGACACGGTATTTAAAATACTTAAAAGCCATTCACACAGCCTTTACACTGTAAAACATGCCTGGAAGAAAAAACCTGTTCTGCTTCTTAACTAAGTTTTTCCTTTTCTTCAGAACTTTCAAATCAAATCATGAATGACAAAGATCTATTTTATAATTTGATAAATTAGCAAGTTTTTTGCAAAACATATGGAATGAAAACAAAGACTCAATACATTGACCACGTAAATTTTTATTTATTTTTTATTTTCAGCACATAGCTGATGAAGACCTAAAGATCTTGCCACTTCCGATTAGAAAAGGTACCTATTTATGTGATTTGTTAACAAATCCAGAGCCCGGGTTTGCAAGCATACATTTCAGTGAAGCGGCAGAAATGGTGGGCTCCAAAAGGTATTTGCTAGACACATGGAAGTGGAACTAATACCATATCAGTAGACTGCTTCCCATCACGTCAATCTTTTAGACCATGTACCTAGGAAATCACTTCTGTGAAACATGTCTATTCTTTGGTGCCAACCAAAGAGACTTTATTTCATTAGCTGATAGCAAAGACTGTGCTGGAGGATGTTCTGAAATGGTTAACAGTCAGTAGCACAGGAGGATACAATCAGTCCAATTGGCCTGAAACTATAGTCTGGCACCCTGGGGGGAGGGAGGGAACGGGGTGGGGGGAGCACAATCTTCAAGCTCTAAGTGCTGGTAAGAGCTGCATCCCTTCTGATTGTGCAAAGGGTTTTTTTTTTTTTTTTTTTTAACTCACTTTCACTAGACAGATGAACTTAGTGATTATCAGATTTTTCACCATATAACTGGATTTGTTGTGTTGAACTTCCTGGTACACTACTTAGAAGACCATAAGAACACACAAGAAATCACATACTCTACACAGCTTAAAGACCAAGCTACAGCAATCCATGTTAACAATTTCTAAGAAGTGTCTTTTTCTAGATTTATATTACAGCAGTAAGGAGAATGGACCTATCTACATGATTTCTAGCAACAGAAGAAAGATAAAGTGCATTTTGTTTTCCTTAAAGAAACAAACTGTCAGACGATATCATGCAAAATAATATCATTGCTATTTTTCAATGCATTCCACAGATTAAGACCGTACCTTATGAATAACTTAATCAAGGGATCCATCCATGCCAAACCACCACGTAGTCTGCTGAGGCACTGGTAATAAATATACATACAAATCCAGAGATGTGCAAAAAACCCAAAATAGAGATATTTCCTACATGCACGTGTGTGTGAGTGTGTGTATATAACCTATATGTGCGCGCACACACACACACCGGGAGCGACGTGCGCGCAGGACTGCAGCCCCTCTCCGAGGCGGCGTTAGCTCAGCTCAAAGGCGGCCGGGCGCACACGCCGCCGGAGAGCAGCACCCCGGGACGCTCGAGCGCGACTCGACTTTCCGTTCGCCAGCAAGGGGACACGGGCTCCCGATGGGCGTTCAAGCACGAAGGAAAAAGTCCTACACAAAACCGCAGGGAGTTTTGTACTGCTAGATTAAAAAAAAAAAAGGCAGTCGCGCGTTAGGTCTGCGGTAAAGGTACTGCCATCGCCGGCCGGAGGCTTCCCGGCGAGCCCGCCGCCGGAGAGCAGCACCCCGGGACGCTCGAGC
>NW_020447641.1:5244705-5273865 GCF_003343035.1 Apteryx rowi | reverse complement strand
ACCGCGGGCGGCAGAGCCACCCCGGCAACGCGCCCGGCCGCACCGCCCTGCCAGCCGGGACGCGAGCTCTGCGCTGCCGCCTGCACAGGAGCAAATTAATTGGCATAAACAAGAAAAAAAAAAGTTTTTTTTCTTGATGAGTTTGTTTTCTTCCAGGTGCGAAGGTCTGGCTCTCCCAACGTGTGGGTAATGCCGAGACAAACCTTTAAAGGACAGAGTGGCAGAAGTCGAGAGGACTGTGCTTCCTGAAAAGCCCTTAAGGTCATCCCTGGAAACAAGCAACATCCAGAGTTTGGAAGAAACAAAAGCAAAACTCAAACAAACTAAAACAGCAACAGCTTAGTGTGAGCATATCCAGCACAGTAGAGGTAGTGTGCCACTTCCCCCAGCATCACATGTAACTTGTTTTAAACACAGTAGAAACCAGCCTGTGATACAGAAACCCAGGGGCTCATGTCAGCTCTGAACAGCAGGACCTCGTACAGAGAGCTTTGCCCTGAAGGACAGGACAAACTCAAGTGGAGAAGGTGGTGCAGGATCAGTTTTATCCAAGGATCATGAATCCCCTGAATCTATCCCACCACTGCCCAAGTGATTTACTCAGACCAGTGGAAATCTGAGGTGTATAGAGCTACTCACGTGTTGTTTCACAGAGCCAGAGTACAACTGATGAAGGAAAATTTCAGCAGAAAGCTTCTCTTCTCAGAAGCCCTGGTGGTGACTACAGCACAAAACCTAGAGAACGTTACAGAGATTAGGTGGAATCCTGCACATTACTAACATTACATATGAAATACTACACACAACCCTCCACTTCAGCAGCCTTTTCCCATCTTATGCATAAATGGAAGGCCCCAGAATAAGAGCCCAAAGTCTTTCAGGCAACTCTTACCCACCCCACCCCCTCATTTCAACGCTCACCTCCAAAGATGGCTCAAGAAGCAGTCTTCTCCTTCCTGCCCTTTTCTTCCTAGGGCTGCCTTCCCACCACCTCTCCATCTATTTCTCTCCTCTGTCTATTAAGTCCTATAAGCAATGAGCAAGAACTTATTCTCAGGAAACAAGATAACTGAAAGCAAGAGCCCATTTTCAGGACACTGCAAAAGGTTATGTCACAGTCCTGCTTCCATTACTGTGCATCATCTCCTTAGCACTCAGAGCATTATCACCTATCAACCAGCTACTATATTGAAGTCTGCATTAATGCACAGAATTAAGAGTTAACATAYGCCAGATTTCCTGTTAAGTTTAACCTCCAAGGAATAGAGAGCCAATGAGAAGCTCCAGCAACTAGCTCCTGATTAATTAGGAACAATTCTATTTTTCTTCCAACAGAAAGAGACAGATGGTGAAGACACAAATTGGTTTCAATACAATACATTAGTGACCTGCTCTAATACGGTAGGGCTCAAGCAGTAATCTGGCTAGCACATAGCTCATATGATAATAATAATAATGAAAAAAAAAATCAATACTGGACAAAAGAGCTTTATGATTCCATTACAGAAATTAAGTCTAAAATGCAATAAGAATGACTAGTATTTTCTGCATTCCTTAGGATATTTCCCTGCATTCCCTGAGGATTCTTTCACAAACAAATAAATATTTATCTGAGCCATGGCTTTGGCAGATCACAATCAACATCCTACTAAATAGGAAAGAAGTAGCTTGAGTCAGAGTCCGGGGGCTCGTCACGGTGGGAACAGGACGTTYCTCGCGTGCTTTAGGGAATACAGTTGCTAGACCTCAGAAGGTGAAGAGCCTGTTGCAAGCTGCTGCTAAAATGCAGAGAAAGTCTTTGCAAAAAGGAAAGTGTTTACTCACAACTTACAAGGAGGGGAAAGATCCTATAGTTAATATGTCTGAGAAATCATCTGATCCTTTGAAGGCTGTTTGGAGTGAAGTGAAGCTCAAGTGTCCCTTCCAAATCTTTGTTTTTCAGTGAAAAAGTTGACAAGTAATTTCTGATGCAGAAAACTTTCCATTCCACCTTCTTTAAGCATTCCTGTCGTAGCTGTTACTTCAGAGTCCTCCAAAAAGTGTAGAGAACTGGGGCTCACAGAGACCAGGGACGGCTCTTACGCTGGAGACAGGCAGGGTCCATCCCCAGCAAGACCTTCTAAACATCAACAAAACACTTCGTTGTTCTGTCAGGGGCACACCGTAGCAGGGTAACACAACAGAGGCTTATAAGGTGGGGGGGGGAATCTAATACCCAAACACCATAGAGGTCTGTGCACCATTTGTGCGCATCCACAGTAGACCTAAGTGGGGATTTTGCTGGCTATCCCTGATCTCAGACAGGCATGCGGCAACTCAGATTAAAGGGTGCAAAAAGGGGTGCATAAGAAGATACAAGGTCCTTTATAACTATTTTTTCTGATTTTCAACACCAACAATATACTTATTCTGTTAGTTCTGCACTGAAAATGAGTAACTCGTACTGTTCTTGTTTTGTACAACAAATGTTCTCTTGCGTTAAGTACATGCTAGGACAAATACACATGCGTACATTTACTACAAAATTTCCTGTTGAGATCTCCACCAGCTAAAGGCCGAGCTGCCAGCTGCACAAAAGAAAACTCTGCTTCAGCCTGAAAGCTGCAGTTGCTTTCCACAGGGCAGAGGAACAGCAGCTCTGCTTTCAGCACAGCTACGGGGTTTACTTTGCCCTGGTATTCTGCCCCCAGCCAGAAATATACCTAGCCTGGATAACACACAGGGACCTAAGGCCCCAACTCTGTGGGTGAACACTTCCCAACCCCACCTGACACTTACTTCAAAGACTACAGGACTGGCTGGCCTACAAAAACACTGAAGGTCAAATTTTGCTTTCGGAAACATGTTGAAGTGCATTTGTGCTCAGCAGAGACCAAATCTGCACAAGAATCACCAGGCCATAGATAAAGGAAGGAACCGGACTATTTACTGATGAAGGGGCTTTGTCTGTGCCAATACCTGCCCATAACATAGCCCCAATGTGCGGGAAAGCAATTCTCAGTGTCACCACACTACCTGCTGAGCTCTAACCACAGCAACGCTCATTGGCCTCCAACCTTTCTCCCCACACCACACAAACACTTTGATCACCGTCTGGCCCAAAGAAAGCAGCCGAGGGCTTGTGCACTCCAGAACCTCTACTGTTCTCATACATTCACAGCATGCTATCCTATGTCAGGCAGCAGTATGAAAAATTACCAAGGAAAAATAAAAAATCCAAGCCTAAGAGCTTGGCCTGCTTCAGTCAGGCATGTGCAGTTCAGAAGACACATGCAATAAGGACAACTCGCAGGTCACAAGAGATGCAGGACTCGAGCCAGAGCCCTCTGAGGTATGTATTACCCAATATATCTGTATGCCCCCTTAGGGCAACACATACTGGAGCATGTCATACAAAAGCTCAGCCTCTAACATAACATGAATTGGATCTACTTTTTCTATGTTCAAGTCTCCAACCTACGATTTCTATGAGTACTGACAGAAGGTAGTTCAGTGAGGATAATACAATTCATTTTCAGACATACTGGATTGTTGTCTTGTTTACTAGGAAACCATTTGAATTGAGAAGGGAAGAGATGTTCTAAAAAGCTATTAGTAAAATAGCAACAAATATGGAAAACAACAGCATTTTATAAGGGACAAAAGTCAAGATCTCACACTGTGTGGGCCAAGAAACTTGGCTAGTAATCAATAAATGTTCATCGCTTCTGTAGTTTTCAGAAGAGCACTTGGATTCTCCAGGGCCCCAAAGCATACATTAGAAGACCCCAACAAATTCTACATGTTAACATTAGGAGAAAAACTGATTTTTCTGTTCAAGAGTGGAAGACAGTAAATTTCTATTCTGAATCAGGCAACTAGCATCTGTTTGGTGAAAGACAAAACAACTAAAGATCTTTGCTAATAACATAAAGTCTTCGTTATTAGTAGCAATTTAATTTTTATCCTCATTTGTAATGCAGCAAGACCCATAAGCTGTAGAGGCAGCTGAGGCCATAGCAAGACATTGCTTAAACTGGGACAGGGAGAAGACTGTGCATCCCAAAGACATTTCAGCAAGAGAAACACGGATACTCACAGAGAGCCCAGATGAATGCAAATACTGACATGAAAACTGTTTCTTCCAGACATCTAGGTGCAGCCCAAGCAAGACAAAATGGCATTCATTTACAACATGAAGAGTATTCATTGTCAGGAAGGCAAATATAGGGGGAGGGATTTGAATTACAGTTAGTACATCTTCCCGGAGTTTAGTCACCACTGCTTTTACCTGCTAGCCAGAAACACCGCTGGAGAAACTGCAAAGTTATTAACCTCTCTTCTTTAAGCATSCCCAAGGAGAGGCAGAAAATGAAGACAGACCTATAATTTTTTTCAGCCTACCAAAAAAGGTGCAAATCCAGCACTGGTTTTGACCATATATCCCCTCTCCAGTACCCCAGACAGGAAGAAGAAAAAGAAATCTGGTATATTTTGCTTCTGTCCTTTGGGAAAGCATTTATTCAAATTTAGATCAAGAACCATAATTAACTCCCTCTTGCCTTTCATACAGAAGTCAGGCCAGGTCTACACTACAACCAAGTGTTGGGTCTTCACAACTCAGAGGTGATTAGTGTTGAGAACACTACAGCTGGGTTGGATGCTTCCAAAGGCAAGAACAACATCTGTCCATTACAGGCTTCAGAGGAGCACTACTGAAGGTGTTAGTGAAACAACAGCATGAGCTTTTAATAATTCTGCTCAAGGGCAGCAAATCAGGCTTTTTATACCTAGGGCCTTGACCTACTGTAGGTAAATGGGTATTAACAAGAACAGAAGCTCTGGACAATGCTGTTAGCAAGACTTTCCCTTCTGAACAGCTGAGYTGGTTCTCTTGGCTTTGCAGAAATATCACAGGATGGAGTTTCCAAATTCTAATTAGGGCTGTTAAAACAATAACTAGTTTCTGACTAGCATTTTCCCATTTTTCCTATTTTCAAAGATTCCTGATCCCCTCTGAGACTCTTCTTCCTGCCAGACTTCAGAATAACTACACGCATTGCTGATGTTAAAACATCCAGTGCAAGGCAAGGGGATTTGTCAGCTTCTCTCCATCAAAAAAAAAAAAAAAAAAAAAAAAAAAAAAAAAAAAAAAGAAAGAAAGAACCACACACGCACACACACCAACCCCCCAAAACTTTGCTTTGCAAAACACAGTCAATCATGCTTTAGTATAAAATGCAAGCAGAGAAATTGGTTTAACAGCCTCACCTTTTCAGTCCAACTCTGCTTTACAACAAGCAAACATCCCAATCAGCCACACCGGCTTTTTTTTTTTTTTCCTTCCCCTCCAAGGCACTCTTGAAGAGAAACAAAGATTGAACCTGGGTAATTCATGCCTCTGAAGCAGAAGCATGGTTGTTCATATAGAAGAGGTCTCCCTTCACCCTCATCRTGTTTTGGGGATCTACACTTTATTCTGTCACTTATGCTCACATTTTATACTGATGACAAGAGAGACCTGAAGAGAACAAGGAGCCATAGCACACTAGTGGGCAACCTGGACAAGCCAATAAGAGCAGGGCAGAAAAGAAATGAGAGTACAAAATAAGATAGTGACACATGACAAAGAAAGTACACGCAGAAGTACAGCAGCGGGATTAAGATGTTAAGAGGTCCCAGGACAGACCTGTTCTGCTATGACTTTTAGCATCACGTCAGTCCAGCTCAGGTGGCAACAGCTGCCTTCAGTAACAGGTACATTCAGATGGTTCTGATCTGTCTTTTAGCCACAGTAGATGTCAGAATTTGTGTTGTCTTCATTAATGTCATCTTCAAGTCATCATCATGTTCTTTCTCCTAAGAGCCTGGAGGACCCAGCACAATGCCAACCTATGACAGTATAGCTCTGTGGGCACGTCCAGGAGTGCTGCCCCTGCTGGGTTAGCTACTGCTGGCTCCTCAGCAGAGGGTGCTCCCAGGCACACAGCGAGAATCCCCGCCGGCAGAGCAGGAAGACCTGAACTCTGTGGACAAAGATGTACATTCACCATGCTTTGCTTCACAGGGAAGCAATAAAGGCAGGGGAGAAAAGTAGTATGCAGTATTTTGAGGATGAGTCTCCTGTAAGAGCAGCTGTCAGTAAGCCAGGACCTTGTACAAGACTTTTCTGCATTTTTCCCTTTTTACCTCACTCACTTTACTCATACAAGGAGAACATTTCAGATTGCACTTGCAATCTGAATCTTGCTCTGTAAAAGAGAAGGTCAAAGGGAGGGAGGAAAAAAAAAACCAAAAAACCAAAAAAATTTCTTTAGTATAGTAATCTGTAAATACACCAAGAAGTTCACCAAGCAAAAATAGCCTGAACAAGCCAAATGCCCAACTCAGTTGTTAAAATGTCTTCTTCCATTTAACATGTACTTGAAATGCAAGTAGTTAGGTAAATCAACTCCACAGCCTTGGTTTTGCCTGAATTTGTCCTCAAGTTTACAGCACTTAAATAGCAATAATCTTTTCATGCTTCATCCTTCACATGAAGCCTGCCATGGAAGTTTCCAACTACACAGTATTTACCTATAGCTAAAGTATTATGTTTAATCTGGGTGCATTGTACATCAAATATTATGGGTATAACAGAGAAGATTCAGGAAAAAATTGCTTTTGTTTTTAGTAAAGCTATTAAAAGAAAAGATTGTGAACTATCAGTGGCTTGTGTTAGAACTGATATACAAGAGGGAGAACAGCAATTATTCTGCACTTTTGTGCAGCTCCGTAGTTTTACATAGACTTATTTTAAGGAAATGAGTTGTGCCAAGTAGAAATTACAGTCTCAATGTTAATGCATTGCTTCAATAAGTGAAGTGAAAAACTCCTCCCTTCTTCTTGCCAAGAGCTATAACAGTCTACTTTTTATTTATTTTAAACGTGGAATTATTTTTAAATATCATTTCATATATTTYTTTCCCTTATTAACAACAACTGTTGGTTCAGGACCACTTTCCTTCTTCCTAGAG
Organism: Apteryx rowi; assembly: GCF_003343035.1. NCBI lineage: Eukaryota > Metazoa > Chordata > Aves > Apterygiformes > Apterygidae > Apteryx > Apteryx rowi. The sequence goes on along the minus strand of NW_020447641.1, from coordinate 5,266,870 downwards.
GTGATTAGCAAACAGAGCTCCCCCAGACACTTCTCAAGAATCAGCCTTCTTTGACGCAACCAAACTTTGGGCAAGAATACCAAGTTCTTCACAGCCTTCCTCCAAACAAAGATAGCTTCTGGGCTCTCACTGTGTTCAGCCAGCTGATGTCACATTAGCAGCTTTTCTTCCCCAGCACCTTAATTCAATAAGATTAGTCTGTTCACATGGAAGCAGGTCCAGTAGTTGGTTTCATTGCTATTTGGAGAATTATTCTTCTCCATACAAATATGCTTTCTTTGCATATTTTAGTAGTGAATTTCAGTGCATGATCAATTAATAAGTATCAAGTTGTCATCGCTCTGTTGTCTGTAAAAGAAAATTTCAGAATTTCTCATTCAGTAGGAAATACAATAGGAAATATTTGCCTATACAAAAATGATTTTTGATCCCTTTGTTTTGTATTTTCCTATTTCAGCACACAGCTTCCAACACTTACACTGGAACAATCAAGCAGAAACTGTTACAATAGCAAGAACTCCAGATTTTCACACCGGCTACCAGGCTTCTTCTCTTGATGCACACTGCAACACACTATACTAAAGCAGATTTATTATACTCAAGCAGACAAGATTCTCTTTGACTGCAGGGCTGACTTGGATATGAAACCTGAAGGTGTACCTGGCTGGAGTTCCCATGAACTAATTAGCTTTCAAGTGCCCACAGCAACTGCCGTGATATCCGCCCAACATCATCTCACTTAGTTCTTTCTGGCTAGGAGATTCCTTTCTCCCAGCATACATCAAAAGTAAAAAGCTGCATTTCACAAAAGCCTCAGTGCAAGTAGGACAAGTCTCCTACTGCTAAAATAGGATTTGTTACACCAGTTGAGATTCAACAAGCAGTCACATTCAGCTCTATTCCTCCTCCCATAAGCTGGTTGTCTTACACTGTGTCCACAGTCATTCCGTGCCCCAGCACGAATATCCCTAGACTGCCCAGTGACAGTGACAAGATCCCCATCCTCAGTGCTAGCATGGATTCAAAGGTGGGCTAGGTTTCCTCAGAGGCAGAATTCAAAAAATAGACTTCTAAGCCAGTAAGCACCAGGTGAGATGTCTGCACATCTCACCAACACCAGCATAAGGAGGACATCGCCAAGATCTGTGGAGGTTTGAAGTCAGTCGCAACCAGATATTTAGAAACATGTTCCCAGTATTTTGACAAATGATATTGGAGCTGGTTTACCACAGACATGACATAGCTTTGGGATTAAGCACAGGTCCCTTGCTAAATCACATTCTCTTGCTGTCTGCTATTACCTTAGCCTGGTGGAAGAGCGATTTGGAAACAAAAGAGTCATAAAAGCCTAAGCAGCAGAAGCTTAATTTGCTCCTGACTCCCTGACAGTTCCAAGTTATACTCCACAGCTTCAGTTTCTGCATGGTAGTTTTTGTATGAGCAGAACACTTAAAAGTGTGCATTTAAACTCAGAATTACCTCCCCTTCACCATAAGCTTATTAAAGATCTAATTAAAGTAAAACACAAGAGGAATAAGAGTCCAAATATTCCACAGGTAGAATTCTGCGTGTTCCAACATTTGTGGAACAGCATGTTGCAGTAAGAAGCTAACTGATGCACCTCTGAGAATAACACTCACTAAATATACCATACTGACCTTCTACAGCAGCAGATGAATGGCATGGAAGCTTGTTCTTTTCTATAACCAATGCTGCCACACTCTTTTAGAAATTCATGTAGATCTGTTACTGGAAATCCACTTTGTTGATATTTCTGAAAAATAAAGCATCTTATTTATAACACGAGAAATTATTCACCCAATGTCTCTAGACTATGATAGCCAAAACTGAGTGACTACTGATTCATTTGTTCACTGTTGCTGCAAGAAGAAGAAACACCCCCACTCCCACCCCCATCCCTCAACAATCCCAGCCCAGAAGCACCCTATATATAGTTGGGGGAACAGAACAAACTAGAAATTCACATAAAACTCATACTGTTCAGATTCTCTGTTACATTTTGTTTACTGTCCCTAAGACCAAGCAAGTGATCTCTAGTCATACATTATTTCTCCCCTGTTCACATTAGCTGCTGTGCTTGCTGTGAGCACGCTGGGTTCACTTTCACTAGAAACCCCAACTCTAGGTTCCAAAGGCCCTAATGCAGATATTTAGCATTTTCATGCTGAGGAAGTGGTCTGCAAAACACCAGTTCAGCACAAAGTCCTCAAAGGAGAGAGTAACAGGTAAACACAATATTCCTCAGTTCAGACCATCCAATAAGCTCAGAAGTACAGACAGTAAGTTGTATTTTGAGACGCTTAGAAAGTAGAACTCTTGCTTGGTCAGGAAGTTGTGGTCCATGTAAGATCCCAGCCTTATCCTGCTGGCCTGTTTACCTGACACAGAGACAGAAAAGGACAAGAGCTAAAAGAGCATTCGTTCCACATCTCCTTCCTACTGATACTGCCACTACCAGGAGTGCAAAGACGACAGCACTGGAGGACAAGAACTGAAAACTGGGAAAATTTCACTTTCCTCCAGTTTCTATCTGAAACTGATGGCACAATGTTACTTTAAATGAGAAGTAGCAGGCTTTTTGGAACAAATTCCTTAATAATCACACATTTCCCAGTGGCATATTAAGTAAATCTAGACAGCTAAACAAGTTGAATTATCCGCTTGCCCTGAGCCACACCCCTGCCAAGTGGTTCTTCTCAGAGACGCTGACAAACCTTCCTGCCTCAGCTTCTGGTGCCATGAGAAGACATATTCACTCCAAACAAGATTTATCCATCTCTGTGCAACTGTATCTAAAATGACTTTTACCTACCCTCCAATTACCTACCAGCTTTGTTTTCATTAGCTATTACCGTTTTGAAGCCAAATCAAGTGGTAGGAAATACAGAACAGGGACACAGACTAAGCATGGTTTTCCAAGGCAATTATTGGCTACAGTCACTTGGGTGACTACCCAGTGACACCTCCCCCTCCCCCCCCCAATTTCTTCCCCAGATTTTAAGCTGAAAGATTTTAATATTCTCACGATTGATCATAATTAATGCTAGACATTATGGTGCTGAGCAATTAACAATAATGAATGCAGAACTGGTTAGAAGAAATAAGTATATGGGAAGATTAATGATTTACCTTTATGGTGTCATAAGAGTCTGTAATGAGTGCAATGAAAAGGCTGAGGATCATGTATATAAACAGACTAATGAAGGAGTACAGATACAACCGACTAAACAGCCACACCAGTGTGCTCTTCTGCTGGATTTGAGCAAATGTTGCAAACATATCATCACCATTGACCAAAGAAAACAGACACTCGGCCACTGTGTTCAGATCTTCAAACTAGAAAATATTGAGTACAAATAACTATTAGAACACGAAGATCACCCACATCCAGATTAAAGGGAAGGAGGAAAGTGTTATTAAAAATATATGGCGCCCTCTGGTTGCCACAAAACCAAAAGCAGGATTTCCATTCCCTCTCTGACCTGTAGTAGAGGAAGGGAAAACACATATTTCTCTACTTTTGAACTAAGACTTTCAGAATTTTTGAGCAAATGGACCACGTTCCTCTCCACCTGCACAGTAGGGGAAGGCTCTTACCATTTGCTATAAGGGACAGCTTGTGCAGGCAGAGCACGCTGCGAACCCTGCACTGGGCTCAGCACATTCTGCACAGAACCACACTGCCTTCCAGCGGGGTACAGGAGAATAGTTCAGAGAGAAGGCAAAGGGTGTGTGGTGGGGGAAAACACATCCAACACACCCTACAGTTATTTTCCTTGACGTTGACTGTGATATTTAGCAAGAGTTAACATTTTCATAGACAGGCATATCATGGACTACAATTTCTTTTACTCAGATAATTAACGTACTTTCTGCTGGAAAGTCAGAAGAACAATATTTACACTGTGCCTGTTACAAGCAATTGACCCTCTGGTATCACAGAGGATCCCACAGCATGTAGTGACTCCCCTAGAGAAACTTATTGTCATCAACTGAAAATATATGCAGACCGAATACCTAAGTTTCTTGAAAGACAGACTGACATTATGTCAGAAGAAACCTAACTCTGGGGATACAAGAAGCTGAAACAAGCACTGCAGCATGGATCTTTGTTACAGTATATACTGTGTATAATCAGAAATCAAGAATGAGTAGTAATACATTTATTACTCATTAATGGACATTCAGAATTTACCAGATCAGGAATCTGCCTTTTTGCCCAGACTGTCATATAAAGCATCCACCAATAAAGGAAACAAGTCAGACACAAATTTCTAGCTTTGAATCTGAGGGTTACAGCTGTTTCTGCTTGCAGTTGGGAACTTACAAAACTTTAGTACTGCACCCAGGTTTCAAACAGGAAGAGGGACATGCTGGCATACTTTTGGAGATTAATAAAGTCACTTATCCATCCATATTTGGGTCAACAGGTAATAGTTAAAGTTGCATAGCAAGGGAAAGATTTGGAAAACAAAGTCAACGAGATACCCTGAAACAGTAACAAATGCATCAGCATACCAATTGCATCAGGATTGTCAGAAGAGGGCGAAAGAGATAACGCACCCAAGTGCCTTTGGTCCCCTGTCAGACACTGTCTGGATAAACCATCCAGACATTCATCACAAACACAGCCTCGTGTTTGTGGTTATAGTTCAGTAGAATAAGGAGTTCAGTCACACAGTGACAAAGAATATAGTTACTTTGTTAAAAGGAGCAGGTGATAGAGTTAAGCAATTTCTTTCAAGCTTTTAAAAACATGAATTCAAGACTTGTATCTGTTAAAATAACTAGGAGCTCTACACAGTTAGGTATTTACACGTGGTTAGACAAAAAACAAACAAGCAAACAAACAAAGCAATAACTGCTGACATACCTTTTCATGATAAGGTCCCAATACAATCCAACCACAGAAAGTATAGCCAAGATAAATCATCCCAGCACAGCAACAAAATCTTAGAACTTTGGGCAGGGATGCTTGCATAGTTAAAATGAGTACCTATAAGTCAGGGCGAAAAGGAAGTCACATATATTAAGAGATCTGAATAAATGACAGACCTAAATGTGTTGCAATTGTTGAATATTTAATTCCAGCCTTACATTGTAGGTTTGAAAATATCCCAAGTATCGGATGACTCCAACCCAGACAAACAAAGTTGATGTTCCAAGTAAAATGCTGCAGACATCATAACTTGTGAGATTCTGAGGGATCCAAAAAGAGCAGGTGGTCAAGTCAAAGTGGTAGGTATGTCAACTTGACAACTATACAGGTGTCAGCAGTTCAGACAAAACTGGACAGTTCAATATTGAAATGACATTGCCAAATCACAAAAATCAGACCAGTATAAACTGCAGTTGGAGATCACTCAAAAGCAATAGTACTGCATACAGAAGCACAGCTATGCTGACATTATTGAACAAGATTTGTATGAAGTCTAAAAGAACTAATGCCTTTGCTTTGGTTACAATATACTTTTAAAATTAGATTAATAGCTCCAAATTTCCATTTAAAAAGGTTAACATTTGCTACCACAAATTTTTCATTCACTGTTAAAACAAGTAATCACTTAAAAAGCAAACTTCAGGGCTACAGCCCTGTCTATGCTACAAACGTGAACAGTTTTGAACAGGTTGCTAGCCGTTTGAAGTCTGAACACCATTTCCACTGCCAGTGCAGTTTATAACCAATTCTCTCTGCATTTTGAGTCAGCAGAAGGCTAGAGCAAGTCACAATAAGCACAAGAGCTGTTCAAGATTTTCTGTTCTCTCCCCTCCCCTCCATCTCACCACACAGCTGGACATTCCCAAGTGTTTCATCTGAAGGCCGCTCCAGGCATTTGCCCTTTGAGCATCAATACACATGGAGCAGCACCAACACACTAGCTGCCCCATTCTTCCCAGAATACAAAGTTTTTTGAACACATGAACTGTTGACACATGCTCTATTGCTAAAAAACCACACACACGCAAAGAGCTGCCAGCTGGACAAAACACATTGATTTCAGTAAGTCCAGACTAGAAGGTCAAGGACCAGTAGCTGACACTGGCTGTGCCTTTAGTTTGGACAGGCCAGGAAAGCAAGCCATAGTAGTAATGTTTCCAGTCTCATGAGCTGCTGAGACCCCTGTTTTATCAAAGGTAATGAGTCTTGATGTCTTTGTGCAATATGTACTGCTACTTCTTAATTATTAACATAACCTAAAGCTTTTAATTAGGAACTGTCTTTTCTATAGTATCTACAGTACTGTCTACTTACAAGTCCTAAAGCAGGGATTAAGGAGCTTAACACTATAGAAATAAGATGTTTAATTAGCTTCCAGAGTATTATTGAAAGAGTCTGGGGCAGTTYGGGGAATAAAACCAATTATTAGTCAAACTTGCACACCACAGCGTTTGTTTTAATGGATGAGGCTCACACATCCTCTTCAACTGCTGCAAGAATCCGTCAACACTCAGAAAAGAGGCATTAGCGCTCAGAAAGAGAGCAAGCCTAAGAGTTTGATTCAACATATGTAACAGGTCTCAAGCAGGAACAAGCAACACACAAAACCTCAGACAACTGCTTATATTCTACTATAGTGAATAACAACATGAGGGGAAAGGAAGAAACAAGAATTAGCAAAAGTAAAAAGTGACTAGTGACTAATATAGCTCCCTCACATTTTCCCTAGTTAGGGCATGTTACACCTGGTTGTAACAAGACTAGTATTTTATCTGAAGCATTAAACTCTCACCTTGGCTTTTATTTCCATTTTTAAGATTGATCCAATGATCGTCATCATATCACTGATAATTACCAGGACATACCATCCATTTATGAACTCTAGGCGATCAGCATTACAGACATGACGTTTATATTTCTCCAGGAAGAAATTCACAAATCTCTGTTGAGAAGCATTTAGATGTTTAGTTACAGGTCCCCTTAAATGAAAGATATGCACAGATGCCCCAGTATTGTAGCAATGCTCGAATTTCACTTGCCCACTTTTCCCACAGTATTTGCTGGAATAATAGCCTAAAAATCGTTAGTAATAGCAACAGGAAAAAACAAAATACAAGAAGAGATTTTAAGACAGGCTTAGGTCATTGAAAACCAACTTTTCACGAAATAAATGACTTCATAACTGACCCCCAATAACCTAAGCGTGCATGGCTTGTTATCCCCTTTTCAAACTCCTTCACAAGAGGTTTCTGTCCACCCCCCAAAAGAGCATGACCACTCAGCTGAGGGAGTGAAAGAACATGGAAAATTAGTAACTTCAATTCAAATACAACTATCAGTCAACAGCTCTCATTTCCAACAGAGCCAGCAATTCCACTTCCTGCACCCAGTATTGCCCATCTGCTTTCACTTGTTCTCTCTGCTCATGAATAAATGCTGCTGTCCCAGTTCCTGACAGTAACTTGCAATACCTTTGCTGATCTGTATCCTATTCACCTTTGCCTTGTTTACAAGTTCCAAAGAGGGTATATTGGATTAGATAAGTAGCTATCTGCACTTTCATATGCTGCATGTCCTGCTCTCTCTTTTCCAACTCCCTTTATCCACATGCTTAGAAAGTGTATCACAATTAATGGTACTAAATTATGTAACAACTCTGGCCTGGGGTGTGAGAAAGTGTGAAATATCAACCAGGCTCTGGACATTTGGGAACTCTTCCAGCACAGCAGTTTTACAGTGCACAACTCAAGTGAACAGAAGCTTCCCGTGCAAGGCCATCTCATGTTTCTGCATTGCTTTCTTTGGATGGGAAGAGTTGGGTCTGCTTACACGAGCTCAAGATGAAGCCAGAGTTAGTCTCAGAGTATGCAGAGGAAGACAAGTGGGGAAGAATTTGACAGCAGATTGTAGTCAAGAATTGTGAAGGGAGAAGGAAAGAACTGAAAAGGGTGGTTCCAGCCCCAGGAAGACCAAGAAAACAGCCAAATGTAAGAAGGTACAGCATACAGTCTATTTCTCAAATTACAGTTGGCTTTGAAAAATACTCATTAAAGCATTAATTCACAGCATGACCTGTATGGGTGCTCTACTTTGAAGCCAAGGCAGAAAGAATTCATGTTTGGAAGGTGTAAAATGCATTGACTGATAGCAGCACAAAGATTCAGAAGTTTTTTTGCACAAGATACTCTACAAAATTAAGTCAATCCCCCCTACTTTTGCCCTTGACACATGCAACAGAATACTTACTACAGTACTACACAAGCAAAAGTAAAATTCATTGTGTTGGTGACTGTTTATTACAGACCTTTACACATTGTTTCTAGAGGCACAGATACACTAAGAGCACAACATGCTGCAACAGATACACTGATACTTCATAACTTAACACTTCACAAAACTAGTATCAAACATGATAGCAGAGACAAAATAAGCATGGAGACTATGAATATTGTACTTACTTTTTGCAGTCTCAAGGCAAGAATAATGGATCGTGTGCAGAGGATAAGAGAAGCAAGGCAACTTATAATGACAAATCCATCAAAAAACAGAACATACTGAGTGTTCTTCTGGAGAACTGTGAGTCACAGAAAGGAAAGAGTTAGTCTTTTCACATCTCTTTGGGAACGGATTTATCATAAGCATTGACACCTTTACAGAAGGTCATGTATTTTGCACTTAAGTCTCTCACCCCATAAACAGATGGGCTATTAAAAAAAAAGCACACCACCTTTCTGCAAGTATGTCGCCAGCACAACTGAACAGAGAACCATAGCCCAAGAGAGCTACATAGACTGGGCCACAAACATGAAATGCACATTTCAAGTTCTTCAAAATTAAAGAAAAAAAAGTACATTGATGCAAGCTTCTCATTTTTCCACTAAGCTCATCTGTCCATCTGTGCTCCAGTGTTACAACTGCATGGAATAAAAGAAATGCAGGATCTGGTTGGTTTCAATACAATTAAGTTAAACACATGTGCACACACACACACACAAAATAATCACACACACAACCACTACACAACTCTCCACGCACACAAGACCATTTCTTATTCCCTGACCTGCAGTCAGAAACTGTACCATACTCTTGTCACACACAGGTTTAGAAGCCATCATGTGAACCCAAGGATCACAGCTTTTCAAAACAGGTATTTTCTTTGGCTTACTCGCATCAGTTCTTTCTACAAGTTTCACAACGTAGTTTTTAACTACATAAACAAACACTAATTTTTAATTGGTATAATACCTCTTCAGCTCACCTTTATAATGAAGTTACATGCTCTCTCTCCCTTGGCTGCTCATTATATGCAAATAAACTACTAAAGAATAGTTAGTTGAAAGACAGCTGCAAGAAGTTACTGAACATACACACAAGTCACAGTGCTTTGATTACTTGATTCATACTGTAAGATACCACTTCAATGCCAATAAAACACACTATTAGACAAAAGTTGGCTTTGGCCAAGCAAAGGGGAGGCCGCTTGACATCTTTCTTAATTGATATCTTGTATAGCTCGTAAGAAACTATTACTCTGCCACACTCCTTTACAGCAAGTCACTGTGGGGGAGAAGTAGTTGCACAGTGCTCAGTCAGTGACTACTCCTCTGAAGGAGTCTTTAGCATCCACTTCTTAGCTGTCAGATAAAGCCTTAACAACAGGAACAAGGTAGATGCCACCCTTTGCTTACATGCATCATGACAGTTAGCGGCAGCAAAAAAATAATCTCTAAACCTCTAATCTCAGAAATAGTAGGCTTCAATTAGCCAAAGAGAAATAATTTTGAAGGCTATAAAGGCTTGAGTTGGGAATTTACCACTCTTAGTATATTAAATTGAATTATTTGAGTAATCTCAGAGCAACAGAACAACTAAAACCTATAGAAGAAACATTCATCCTCCTTCCAGATAAAGCCTGGTGACATATACAGCTGTATAGAGATGCTTATATCATCAATACCCTTTCAGAAAGGAATTAATTCCTGATTACTAACTACAAAAATGTAATGAGTCGCATTAGGCAAGGTTTTAGCCTTAAGGTGGTAGAGAAGACACGGAATATCTTGTTAGTCCAATTGTTATGGACCAGGAGAAACGGAAGGAGGAGATGTTTAACACTTCCATCATGCAAATACATACACACACAATACTTACTAGAACCAGATATGTGCCAGTCTTTGCATTCTTGAATATCAGTATCACTATCAAAATAAATTTTGATTTTTCCACTGTGGGCTCTATTATTGAAAGTAATCTGAAAATAAAGGTAAATCAGAAACAAGACTAGCAAAATATATTCCATAAAGTAAATCTTGGTCTGTACTTTGACATAATATGCATTAGTATTTTTAGGTAAGCATTTAAGAAAGCTGTCACCATAAATGACAGCACATACAGAAGACTTGAGAGCACATAATGTATAGCATTAAAAAGCAATATTCCAGAAAAAAAAAGAAGAAGAAAAAAAAAAAGAAGTAAATTTAAGTTTGTTAGATGAGTAACAATTACTTACCCCCTTCTCAGACTATGAAGTTACCAGCTGGAATAGGTTACAAAACAACATTGTTCCATGGCAACATAATTTCTTACGGGCTTCAGCAGCCTTTGGGAAAAGGGGGTTAAGCATAAGGCAGCTTCCTCCTAGGCCAGGACATGCCCAACTGCTTTTCCATACAGTCTGGATAAGGATACCATCTATGGACCCTTGTTACTATACAAACAAGTGTTAGAAATTTAATGTAAACCATACCCAATATTCACTTACAGTATTTTGAAACGCGTAACAGTCAGGCAATTCACGGGCATGGATTGTTTGTAGAGCAATGCCTTTTAGCTTGAAGGAGATTTCAACTTGTATAAGCCTGAATGTTTAAAAGAAGCGTATAAATACATATACAATCAAAAATACAAACATACATAAAGCAAGGAAACCACACAGAACATAATGCAGCATATTCATATGAAAGGACAACAAAAAATAAAATTAAGAAAAAAAAAACAAAAAACCCACAAAAAACATTTTCCCCCCCCCCCAAAAAAACCCCCCAACTTTACCTGTAAAATTCAAGATTGAAAAATGAGGAGTTCAACTTCAGTTCAGCCTTTTTACTGGCTAGCTCCTGTGACTTTAAAAGGATACATTCTGGGGAGAAAAAAAAAAAAAAGGGAAGAAAAGTTAAAGTTTTAAAAATTCCACATAGAAAGCAGCATAAAACTGAAATATTCAGATTCAAGCACAAGTCATAGTCAGGCATAGTGTTAATTTTGCACAAAACTATTCATACAGAGCCCAACTAGTGGGATCAGAAGCAGGTGCATGTAGTAACTCTTGAGAAGCTATGAGGTGGGACTCTGCTCAGAGAGGTGCTAAGGACACCCACTGAAGCTGCAGCCTTACCAGCATTGAGAATTCTGTATCTGAACCTTCTGCATTAAGAAAAAGCTAATGAACAACAGTTGAAAAAAAGGCCAGAGAAACCTTCTTCCTATAAACTGCAAAGTCATAATTTCTAAGCAAATACTGTAAAGCAAAGGGGGGAAACAGCAACAAGCATGTTAGTTTTCCTGTGATTGCCATGCAAAAGCTATTAGTATTAAACATCACTGATTTACCATTACAGTGTAAATACTCCCTGGCAAGAAGTTTTTTTAGTACAACAGTTCCATACCTGTTTCGGTAGCAACATCTATGTTCAGTGTATCATTGGAAGGAAGCATTGTGCCTTTTTTGTACTGCTGTTTACAGATTTTTAAACCTGATCCTTCATTTTCATCTTGTTCATAACCAAGCGTCCCCAGGGAAATGTTCTTTAATTGTCTGTACTAGTTTAAAAGCAAAACAGAACTAGAAGTTAACAAGAGATACCAGTTTGAGGGAGGAGCTGGGGTCTCACTACCTATTCCCTGTCCACCCACTTTATCTTAGGTCTTTTTGCATATGACATAATAACTTGCAATCTGAACAAAACTATTTATATTAATGTAGCTTTTACATAAGAACTCAAAAATAACAAGTCTTTAGTTTCCCATAAAGCCTGCAAATTGAATGTGGACATATCATGGGAAGTTGAGGTGGCTGCTGGCCATCTGCATTAGTAGTTCTTGGCATTCTGGTTACACAGTGAGTAGGAGCCCAATACCTGCTGGGGCACCTGCAAGTGATTACATGTGCCATACAGCAAGAGTCTAAATTAGATGCCAGGTATTGACTTTAATGCAGCATTGCCACTAACCACACATACTCCATGGATCTCTCTTATGTATTTATTTTTTAACCATTTGAAACAAAGATCCTCTGATTAAAATTCAGCACAATTTAAAAAACCCTAAGCAACATAAGACCCTTTTCTGTCCTGAACTCAGATGTTGGTAGGATGGCCAGTTAAAAGCACAATACTAAGAAGAAATTTAAAAATGTATATAATCTTTTCAGACTTGGTATTAAGGCCTGAAAAGATTGGTAAATGGTTTTCATACTTCTCCTCCTTTTCCTCACTAATCCCTCCCCTAAAGCAATCATCTTACAGAAGGCAGGAAATAAACCTGCCTAAAGTACTACTGGCTCTGTGAAAAGGCTGGGATTGAAAGTATGAGCAATTTAAGTCACAGTTTCAATCTTTGTCCCCAAAATCCACTCTGATAACAAAACGCAAACTGATCCTTGCGTGGCTATAAAACGGCAAAGCCACGTATGCACTATATAAGTAGCATCCATGGAACATGTACAGAGCTTGGGCAACCTTCAAAAGCAATTTAACCTGCCTGCTTTACGCAAGCACAGAGGCAACTGAAAGCTTGAAAGGCACTTTCTTCACTTACTCTAAGTACAAGTAAAAGCAAGCTGTATCATCTATCGTTGTAGTCGCACCTCCCAGACTTGCACAGCTGAGGCAAACAGCTGGGGGCACAGCACTTCTTACAGTTCTTGACTCCTCAACGGTGGAGCACATCTACGACTAACCATGAAAGCAGTAATTTGTCAGCTCAGCTTAACACCAACTAACATCGCCCAAGAGAAGCCAGATAGACCAATGGTCCTTTAAGGAAAAAGGCATAAACATCCAGTAATTCATTAATTTCTATTATTACCTCACCTGACAAACCAGCTCAGGGCAGCATACATTGGTCATCTCTGCAGGAAGTATTTATTGTTCTGGGAAGTATTTCCCAGGAGGCTTGAGTTCACAAACATGGGTAGTCAGACAGGACTTCCCATTCTTTAAGAAACTTGCTGTTCAGTTGATTTTGATATGGATTAGACCTTCTCTCCCTTAAACACTAATCTGGTTATTAATTACCATCCATTGTTACCCTATTTTTTTCCCCTATTGGCATTAACTGCATCAGTCCCTCATGTAAGACTCCCTACGGTGATACAAAAACCCAGCAGCTGTTAACTACCGCACACTCCACATCCAAAAATGGCTGTAATGGGAACCTGCACATTCCCATCCAAAGCTCTGCCTCACAGTGCTGCCCTTCAAGTCTTCACAGCTGAGCTTGCAAAAAGTTTAGATAGCCAAGGAGAAGACCACTGCCTCAGTACCCCACAAAAAAGTTATCTTAAATCAAAATAAACTAAGGAAGCCAAGTCTGACTAAGGCATGTCAAGTGAGTGGAAGCAGTAATTAGTCACAATTACACATCCCTCTAAGGCCATCACCAGATCACTGCATCTAGCAGCTGTTGTTCTGCCCACACACACCCAGGGGCTCTGCCGTCCTGACAGTAACACATGACTGCGGAAGTTACCCACATATCACTTTCAAATAACRCACTACACAACAGTAGAAGTAAAACTCCATTTCTATATTTCCAAGCAGCCTAAGACAGAGCAACCAGCAGGAGCAAGAGTTCTGCAACATCTTGGTACTCCATACTCTGCCAGATGATGGGATACAACCATAGCAACTCTGCATGGCTTTTTTCATAAAAAAAGTTTCCAGATTAGACCAGAGAGAAGAGTAGGAAGAAGCTGCATACTCTTCAAGCAGAGAAGTCTGTCGATTTTTCTGCAAAACATGAAAATACCCCAGTGGTCCATTACATATAGCACCCCCCACCACGGCCCCCCTCCCCCCCAAAAAAAGCCAAACAACCACACACTGTGGATTCTAGCTGCCCATCTCGGAATAAAAAAAGGCTTAGGCCTTCCTAGAATGCTTAAAAAAAAAGTCTCAGTGTTCACCTGAAAACCACTTTAAAAAAATAAAAAGGCTTACATGAGATAAAAACTGCAGGAACTTCACAAGGCACTAAAGAACCCAGATTACATGAATTTTAAGCTCCTCAGAGGGCATGTCTACATTTATATAATATAGACATTTTATGAAGAGACCTTTTTCTGATGCCTGTATCACACATTGGCTCATTCTTGAGGATATAAAGCTATTATTTCTCTACTGTCTTCTATCTGGGCTTCACCTCAGTCTTAGTGCCTATAAAAGAAGGAAAGTAAAGCAAGAAAGAAGAAAAAAAATGAAAAGAAAAGGAACAAGTTATAGCAGAAACAGCAGCAACATTGAGAGTTCAAGGGAAGACCAAGAAAACTACCTCAGGACTCATTGAACATACCAGGAGTCAGATTATGGGCCTTGTCCAGCACAGCAGAAACAGAACGTTTGATCTGTTGATGGTTCTGCTGTAGCTTACAGGAGATGGCCAAGAAGCAACGAGCCCCTGTACAAGTGCCTGCCTGAAAAGGAGGCCTAGCCTTCACACCATAGCATTTCCCAGATGCCTGGTGGGCATAACTGATGCTTGGCAAAACAGCTTTAAACCAAGCCTCAAAGCTGATGTCCCAAGGTCAGAGAGAACGAAAGGTGGCTTAAGGCCACTTTCTTTCTGTTCATCCCACCTGAACTGTTTCTGGGAAGATTCGTTTTGTTTTGTTTTTTAAACACACACACACACACACACACACACACACTCTCATCTCATGACTTTCAAATGTAGCAGTATTAAATAAGAACTGTTTATTGAATTCTTATGCTAGATTTATTCCCCCTCCTCCCACAATTGTAAAGGGACTGTTCTTTAAAATACCATCCGTAACCAGGGCCAGTGTCCCTGCATTACTGGAAGTACTGTATTCCCCATTTCGAGGCCTCTGGCACTTACTACAAAGCTGCAATTCAGTATAGCTGTAAGCACAAATTTTTTGAATACCATACATAGGTATATTCAAGACCATAGCTCTTCAAAGAAAGACCTAAACAAAGGTTCTAGTTCATGTAAGATGACCAATCTGCAAACTTTCTGGACTTCAGCACTATGCACTAAATGAACAAAATTTTGTGTTAGATTTGTCTCTATTTCTGTATCTTGGAGACATCTACACACAAACTTTAGAACACCACCTAAGCAGACTCACTGAAATATTAAGATTAAAATCTAAAGGGAGACAGAAAAATAGAACCTGAGCAGAAGTTTACTAGCTATAGCTTCAGCTTTAATGCTATTCTTCATTATAAACAAACGCACTTACCTGATTAATAGCATAAAAAATGCTATCATAAGCTTCTTGCTGCGTATATATACTGCAGCTGTAGTCATCTTCATCAACACCAGAATATCCTTTCAGGAAAAGGTGTTTAAAAGCAACAGCGTTCTCCTCTTTGAATGAAACCACCAACTGGTTACTCAAACCAAAAAAGATAAGCTGACAACGGGAAAAAAACAAACAAAAAAAAATTGAAGTGTTCAAGCAGCAGCATTTTGGAAACAGCTTCACTTCTTTCAACTATAATAAACAGAAAATAAAAAGGTGCCTGTTTCTGTAATGTGGCTAAGACAGCTAGATCATTTCTACCTTTCACATATCCTGGACCAACAACTCTAACTGGAATTCACCAAAAAATTGTGGAGGATGCAAACAGCAAAAGAGCTAACCTAACAGTGCAGCCTGCTAAAACAGAAGTGCTCCATTTGCTATGGGACAAATTCCAGCAGCTTCTTTCTGTCTGCAGTACGACACAGCGCTAGAGCAAGACTATGCAGGACCCCACAGCAACTAAGTCATCTGTTTGCCCCAGGTGCTTGTTAAGGAGGCTATGATAAGAAGCAGCAGCACACAGCAGAGTGTGCATTTGTGTAGGATTTGTGTAGGATTTGTGTACACTCATCAGGATTTGTGCAGACCTGTGTGGATGCTCCCAATCTTCTTCCACAAGGAGAACACAAACAGAGTCTAGAAGCGGAAATCAAGCAATGAGTTGCTTGACAAATGTAGTAGCAGAAGGAAATCCCAGACTCCAAACAGCTAACTCTTCTTCCTAGGCTTAAACTATTTACTAAGAGCAAACGTGAAACTGTCTCATTACTGTATGGAGTTTCCAAGCCCCACAAGAAACTCACAGAAGTAGGGAAGAAATAAGAGTGAGAAACTCTAAGCAAGAGAACTGTGATCTCAAAAATCTCCCAAAGCAAACAGGAGGGTTCCCCTAACATACGAATTCCTTCATTCAAAATAACAGAAATCAGAAAACATTCCTATTTGTCCCCTTCACTGGAATACTTCATCTTTTGTCCTAGACAGCAATTACTTAGATCTGGGCTGGGCTGAAAGAATACATGAAGCAGGACTATTTACAGCAAGACTCTTTGGTTGTATGGCAAAGTTGCAGCCAGGACGGACAGAGAAGGGGATGTCAGGTGTGCCTGGGTCTATACAACCTGTATAGTAAGAACTGAACTTTCACTSTTTTATCCAACTTTTAAATCAACTATTTATATCCTCAGGTGACTGTGAAATTGCTAAGAGTGCTACAAATGAATTTGCAGCACTCCAATATCTCTACAAATCAGAGGTCTTCCAACTACAATGCAGAAAAATAAGACAGGCCCAATAGGTTTGTCTCAGGGGACTCCCGAGGGGATTTCAGCACAGCTTTGGAGTAAAACACATTTCCCATACTAGGACAGGAACCTCTTCTGCTTTTCAGTAAGGCACAAATGCCCCAGCTGCAACACCAGACCAAAGAAGCTGCAGCAATGGTCGTGCTTAATAGGCTGTTATCAGACAAAAACAGCCAGAAGAAAGCTTAAATTATTCCTAAATCATCCTTCAAGGATCTTGCCTTCATTCTGAAGCATAGAGATGCTTGTTAGAAGCTGCCTATTTACTATTAACTCAAGTTCAAGACTGCCTTGCAGAGCAGCAGCACATCTTCCTTCAGAAACCGTTTTCCTTTCCCTGCTGGCTACCTGGCTGGCATCCAAGCAAGGCCAGGGCTGATGAGTGTTGCAGTGCACTGACAAATCCTAAAGGACCCAGCAAGTCTTGTGGCCTTAGAAAGCAGGGCAGTAGAGCACCCCTTCTGCTCACAAGGACTGAGAGAGACTGGAACAGCAGATAGAGAAGTTATAAGTGAGTTCATTTACTGTCCCAAGAGTTTAAGCCAGTCGGCTAGGATATATTGAATAGTACTGAACCTTTTAACAGCCATGTGAATAATGAGACAGAACAACTTCACACCTGAGGTTACTGCCTTGTCATCCTTTCTAAGACAGTGCAATAATCCGTATTTTAGGTGCACCTGCTTGTAAGACAGGGCAACCCTTCCCTTGCTTATGACAGTACCAAGAAAGTAAAGGTACTTGTTCTGCTAGAGTTATGTTGCATTTGCACTGTCCTGTTTGCCCGCACACACACACACTTTAATATGCTCCCTATTCTCAGCAGCAAAGTCACTATGGGTAGCAATTGTGCCAGCATTAGCTTCAATAGCATATTTTAAGCTACCCTTGTCTAGGCAGACTGACTGCTACACCCCAGCCTTCGCCTGCAGACAGAGCTGCATTAGGACTCCCACCACTGCAGCAACAGAGGCGGAACTCTTTGCCAGCAAAGCCAAAGAGCTTGCCAGGGCTTTCTAGAGGGATCTGAAGAACACAAGCGTTCAATACAACACAGGGACATGCAATGCTTCATTCTGGCAGGTAAGTCAAATACAAACCCTGAATCCTGCAACTCAGCACATTTTGAGGATTTGTATATTTAGCTGTACTTGCAAAGTGCCAGATGTCAGTCCTGTATTTCAAAGGTCCAGGCAAACCATTTCTACTTACACGTTTGCCCCATTCTCCTTCCCCCATCCTCCAGCCAGCATTTCTCAGTGGATTGCTAAACACTCAACTGCACTGTAATAAACAGCAATTTAAAATTCTCTTTGCCCCTGCTTACATGTACATCTGCAAAGTTTGAAATACATCATTTGATACAAGCAAGGGGCACATCCGACTTCAGTAGCCCAGTCATCTCCATTGCCACCAGATAGACTGCAGCACTTTCACACCTGAACCTGCACATTTAGAGTTGAGGACTACGTTCCAAACGCCGTCACTTTCACAAAGCAGTGCAGTGAAACAGTGATATATTAGCCTAAAGGGCCTTGAACGCAGCAGGGAACAGAATATACAGCAGTATTGTGACAGCAAGCCTAAACATTTCATAACACAGTGTTGGATTTAGTGGGAAGGAAGAGTAATTTGTTTTGAAGTGTTATCTTAAAAACATTAAATTACGAAAGCCTCCTGGAAATTTGGGGGCAGTATTTGACCAGACAGTTTAGTTCACTGTATTCTTTCACCACACTCCCTCTTCACAGTGTTTTTTCTTTCTGGACTAAAGAGCGAAGTCAGTAAAGAACATCTGGAGATGGCAAGGAGCTGGAGCACAGACCTACTGCTTCTCCTGTGTATCATTACTACACTTTCTAAGAGTAAAAAGAGAGAAAAGATTACCTGTGTAGTAACCATAAGTATCTTCAAAATCTGCAAAGCCAGTTTCCATGGTACTTGACGTCTTGCTCTGTATTTTTCACATGGGTTCATGAAGTAAAATTTCAAATCCTCTTTTAGAGCCGTTTCTTTTAGATCTAAATCTGACTGGGCCAGCATATT
Organism: Apteryx rowi; assembly: GCF_003343035.1. Taxonomy (NCBI): domain Eukaryota; kingdom Metazoa; phylum Chordata; class Aves; order Apterygiformes; family Apterygidae; genus Apteryx; species Apteryx rowi. The sequence continues at coordinate 5,248,011 of NW_020447641.1, read as the reverse complement.
TCTGCCATAAATAATAAGTTAATTAGAAACCAACAGAATGTTTTGGCAGGCAGTTTCCTCATATTACAGTTTCACCTTAGTGCTCCATATGACATAAAAGGTCTGTAAAGTTTTTCATAGCAAAACATAAAAAATATTTCCCTATGATCACAAGATGAAAAAATAATTACATTAGATTATCATAACACAACATTTAAACAGTTATTTCTCAAGACATATGCTTTAAATAATAGGACATGTTATAGCAATAACAAGTTTAGTTTTAAGAAAGAGGTAAGACTTTTAAATAAACAGAGGCTATTGTTAACACACTTCTCAGAATAAGCCACATCCTACCTCCAGAAAGAGGTGTCTCAAAGACTGAGCCACCTGAACAAGCTTCACAGCATAGCCATGCTGTGAATGAGCAATTTCAAGGACCAAAGTTATAAACACTTACTGCTCTCAAACATTAAGGCTAAAACATCCCCATGCATTTTAGATTTTAGGCATGTAAAAGTAAGAGGAACAAGCACAGCGGGCTGTTGTTGTTGGCATCTCACATCCACTCTAAATTTCTGCCTCTCAACTGAGCAGGGCACTGAAAGCTTTTTCCTTCTCCCTGTCTTTCTAACCCTGTTTTCCAGTATTGTAACTGTCAAAGCTTTCCTAGTTCAGAAAAAGACCAGGACCAATTTTTTTTTTCCCCTCCTTCCAACCATTAAGATAGAACAATCGTATCTGAAAATAGCTGCAGAAATTGATTCCTACCAGTTCCATTAAACATTCCCAATATTCTGAGTTTTATTAAGGATACCATTTTCTCTCAAGGTCAAAACGGAAAACATCAAGCCCAAGTTTCCAGATGCATTCTGATTTCTTTTGTCCTCATCTGTCTAAAGTGTATAGTTATTTCTGAGCCTGAACTCTAGAATGCAAAATACATTTGATTTGATAGAACCAGCTACCTCATAACAAGGARTTACAAAATATGGTAAAGGCAATACAGTGGCATTCTCCCATAAGAGGAAGTGAAAACCTATTTTAACATAGGGAAGCTCAAAGGTTACCCTTATTACATGGAATTACATCAATCATTCATGAAGATGATGAGGGGAAGTTGATTTTGTTTTTGAGACGGGGGGGGGGAAAAAATCACAAGAAGAGTTTTAGAGAAGATGACAGCCTGTAGAGTACCCCTATTCAGATTAAAACAAAATGAAAAACCACTGTATTGGGCTAGTTTTAATGACATTTTGGATATAAATTCAGAACTTTAAACACATGTGACAGAAAAGCATATAATTATTATAGCTGTGGGTATTGTCCAAGGAAACAGCTACATATGCACTTCAATCCAGCACGAACATCCAAAGAAATAGTTGCTCTTACACCAGCTTCTCTTGAGCAGACAGAAGTATTTTTGTGGGCACACAGTGAATGAGATGTGACACAGAATAAAAATAATTAGAGTAGGGGGAAAGAAAGGGGAAATGGAACAAGTTTACACTGGAACTGATCCAGATTCAAAGCATGAGGTATAGCATAGGGACCACTTCAAGGCATAAGCAAAATCCTCCCCTAAACTTTCAGTAACAGTACCTCTGAAATGACCCATTTTAAATCAAGCAGCAAACCTTATAAGAAACAGTACATACTTACAAATTCAAATACATACCATGCAAAACATGGCTTTTTTTTTCCTCCTCACAGCTGTCTTTTAAGCCCCTACAGCTATTCTAAAAACTCCACGCTGACTAATAACAATACTTTCACTTTTACACAACCCTCATTTAACTCCACTGGCTAGGGATTTTTTTTACTGATGCCTTTAGCTTCCTTTATTAATTCTGTAGAAACTGGTAGTAGGAAATTCTTCCAAGAAGAGCAAGGTACTTTTTCAATTTAAGAGCAAGAGATGAGATTCATGCCTATATCACTGTTGGGCTTTCAAGAATTTTGCTCTTGGTAAGTAAGAGGCAGAAGTTCTCTAAGGTGATTTTTAGCCATACATTCAGCAATAGAAGAAATACAGCAATTATTTTCAAATCTGTCAGTTACTAGAATGGATTCAAAATAACATCCAACTAAACTTGTATTAAATCTGCAGAACTAGAAACTTTGATCCAATCATTAATAAATAAATAAAAAGCTCTGAGCTATTAAGGGTGACCACATATTAAACAAAGCATTTAGTTCTACTGGATGTTCATTAGCCTATTATTCTAAAGACAATCCAAACAAAACACCTAAGTCCAAGACAAAGCCATGTAATACTAAGCTCAGACACAGTAGTGTAATTCGTATCACTCACCAGATTTCCATAATGTTTTGTAAAACAGATACAAGCAAAGGTTTTGTGAACAAAAAAATAACTCTCCTAACATGATAGCCTCACTTTTCTGAGGCACACATTTAAGTATCATTAAGGATGAGGTTATCGGCTGCAGTCATGCTTTAAAACCCAATTCATAGTCTGGAGGTATCTGCAGTGGCATCATGCGTTCCGGCTCTGTTACAACCCTAAAAGCGTCATTAGTGCAGGTGCCATCGCAATGCTTTAACTAAGAGGACGTGTTCAGCCTAAGTGTAAGCTGAGGAATGCCATGCAGAAGTGGTGATGTGCGCTACCGCTCTACCAAAACGGGGACAGGAGGTTTTGTTCTGTTGCCTGCCTTTCGAGAAGCGTTAATAAATTTGAAAAGTCCTGGAAAGAGCTTTAAGAACGATCTGTTGTTTGGGAGGTATTTTAGAGTGAAGCACTTGACAGCTCAGTAGTTTATTCAAGAAAGAGGACGCGGCAGTCATGACTACAATCTACGGCTACTGACACATGAAAATAAGCTTTTACTACGCAGCTCTTCGCCTCGTGCAAAAAGCACCACGGGCCCGGGTGGCCGGACAGCTGCAGAGCACGGTGCTTCTGCAAGRGCAGCAGCTGGCTGCGGGCACACGACGCGCGCCAGCGGCCCGCGGCGGCGCCGCTCACGCACCCGGGCTGCGCCGCCGGCGGGACGCGCCCACGCCGCTGCGGGGTTGGGGCTGAACCCCCCGCGGGGCAGCGGGGCGGGGAACCGCCACAACCCGGAGACCTACCTGGCGCCGCGCGTGGCAAGCAAGCGCTGGGAGCGGACCTTAAGCCCGTCCATCGACCCCGCGCCTGAACGCGGCGCTGCCCCGCGGCAAAGGCGCTCGCTGTCCCACAGCGCCCACCGCTCACAGCCTCCGCGGCCGTTACCGCGCGGGACGCGGCCGTTACGGCGCGGGAGCCGCAGCAGGGCGCCGCCGGCGGTTTGCGCCCGCCCCCGCGGCGGCCGGCGGCGGAGC
>NW_020447641.1:5148728-5244115 GCF_003343035.1 Apteryx rowi | reverse complement strand
CCCCACGCGGCCCCCAGGGCCTTCGGAGGCAGGTAGACGTGTGGGCTAACTGGATTCAAAGAAGTCCGGCTCCACTTCTGGGGTGAACAGTTGGCTTTTTTCAGCCCCATCATCTGAATTTTTGCTAGAGCTTTTCCCAGAGAAATATATTTTACAAGAACCCTACTGAGGTGTGGAGCCAGCCCTTGTGTAGCAAACAAACAAACCCCCTCTTTACCAGTCTAAAGAGCAGATCAAGCTCCCTCCTTTCTACCAAGTCTACTTATCTCCTCAGGGCAGTCACCAATGCTTAGGCTCATACTTAGCACAGTAAGGCACGTTAGTCGGTGCTGCAGGTGAGAGCCGGCGCGCAGTGCCTCAGGTTAGATTAGCCGCTGCAGAGCTGGTCCTTCCGCAGCTAGGAGGGCTCTTCAGTGCCTCTGACAGTGTGCTTTGATGTGGTCATTCCAAACTAGGATGTTCAAAAGAGAATGGAGACCTGGAAGAGGAGGCTTCACTACAAGGACTGTGGGTTCTCCACCTGCCTACAAGATGGGGACAGACTGTGTTAACAGTAGGAATGGCAGGATAGAGCACGCTATTGCTTAACAAGGTGGCACGCTTTCAGGAGATGCTGTGCTTAGTCACACTCACCCCACTTAAGGGGGAAGAAGGAACAAAAGTCCACACAAACATCACTTTGAAGATACTCAAAATTAGCTGCATGAGCGTTAAGTCAGGCCATGCGTGAAAGTTTTCTTAAGGCTTCCTCTGAAGCATCTGGTATCTGCTACTGCTGCAGACAGGAAGATGCCTCATACAGATCAGATCATTGGTCTGAGGGTTTACAGCAGCATCTGTTTTTTTCCCCCATCTACCAGAGATAAATTATGCCTATACACATTTTTTATTGGAAAAGTATGACAATATCTGGCTTTGTTTCCTTCCTTTTTTGCATGCACACTGCTCACCTTCCCTTGAGAGAATGCTTCTACCCAACATGGAAACTGGTACCCAGAAACAAGTATATAGCCCCCACCTCTCCCTCCTCCTCAGTTTAACTTCATTCTATTAATAGATGTGAGCTTTGCAGCAAACAAGAGGTTCTCGCTACCTGGGGGTGTGCAAAGCATTGGCACTGAAATGAGCTTCAGTTATCAGCACATCTGTTAGGTAAGTCTGGCACCTTGCAAGTTATTTTCATGAGGAGGTAGTACTGACAATCAGTATTTTTCAAGCAGCCATTTTCCAGAGCACAGAATCAGAACAAAGGCACTCTCTCACCACTCCACACCTCCTTTGGACAGTATTAAAGCTCTGTATTCCTTAGGATGGCATTTGGATGGGTAATGAGTTTATCCAGTGCTTTATCTGCTTCTTTGCTCTCCCCACTTGCATTTTACAGTTCTATCTGTGCCTGCCTGATTGCATCAGCATAAAGATACTCATTCTCCASGGTGCTGCTTTATATATGTTACTAGCATTGCTAATGTTGACATTAGAGGTCAAGACCTCTTTTTTTTTTAAATAAGATCATTGTTGTGGTTTTTGGCTCTGTGAGGCCTTAACCAGCACACCATACTTTGACAAGAAACAAGGGTAAAAAGCCCCACCACAAACCCAACAGGAGCAGCCACCGCACAGATGGAAAGATAGATCTCCTGCTAGAGCTTCACTTTTTCGTGAACACAGCCAGTAAACTAGAAAACAGGACAGACTAGCTTCTTCTCACGTGAGCCAAATAATGTGGATCAAGATCCTGAACACAAAGAATTGAGCAAGGTCAGCAATCTGGATAGCAGGCACTTAGATTGCCAACATTAATACCAAGGAGAACAATAAATGCTAGTGTTTCYGGTTTTCTTAAAAACCAGAATAGATATCAGATATGTAGTACAATGTTTGGTTTTACTTTCAGAACTGGATATTTTGCGCAGGTGTAAGCTAACCTTTCAGAGTATGTTTCTTCTTCCCCCCACATAGTAGCATCGACAACAAACTATGCAATAGCTACTCTGCTAGCTTTATCACAGGTTTGTCCCTCCTCTTCCCCCCTGCCCCATTCTATCCCTTGCTTTACACATCCATCTCCTAAACTGAGCTAGCCCTTTCCCTATGGCTTCACATTATGACCCTGCCCATTATTGTTTGAATGCAAGTCGCCTTTCATCAACTCTTTTCCTCCCCCAAACCACACAACTGCCAGCAGTGCTAAATTAAAAGTTGTGTAGTACAACAGAACTAACAGAGCATGGTTTTCCAATTAATTTTTGTGTCTCAGCTGATTGACTTTTTAGCCTTAAGAAACAACCTGTGATTGTGATAAAGAATCTAACTGGGATCTTACTGCAGAACAAACTTCAGAGTGAAACTTGCTCTTTAGGCACCAGAAATCATTCTGCAGCAGCAGACTTATTTTATTAGAAATTAAAATAATCCACACACAATACCTTTTCCTGCTTTGGGGTCACCCATTGTTGTTTTTCATGCCTTGTGCTCATACTGCAGATTTCTATTAACATGATTTCTCCCCACTTCTGTAAAACTTTATAAGAATTTGATATTTTAGAGCTCTGACAAATTGTGTTGAAATTTGTCATCAATTTCAGAAATTAACAGTGATGAGGCATATATTCCACTCCATTTCTAAATGAAATCAGGTTAATACTTACATTATGGATGTGTTGGAAAACAAAGTACTTTGTAGTTGTTTACAGAATGCACCTGCATTTTGAGCAAGTTACTCACTGAGGGGAAGAAATCAGGAAAGATTTATTATGGGTAAAAATCTTGAATGAGCAGTTTTCAATAGAAGCCTCATATTTTCTACCAAAATCTTAACTTTATCCTAGCTTCATATGAAAAAGCCTTGCTAAGAAGTCAGCCTTCTGCATTTCAGTGATTCTAAAATGCTTGCCAACCTTGTCAGAATTCCTTGCACAAACTGTTTTATACTATAGTGATTATATATTGTGTGTTGTCAAAGAGCCACAAGGAATTTAAAGTGTCAACAGAACAGATAGTCACTTAATATTTGCTTTTCAAGGCAAGGTAGCCTTGAATCTCTCTGAAAAGATTCAAAAGTCTACAATCTCAGGTGACTGCTGAAAGACAACTATCTCAATACAGGAAACTTTTAGATACTGTGAATAGTTTGTTTTGACTATACCTTGCATTTGGTTTGCCTTTACTGAATTTGAACCTCATATAATGCACAAGCAGCACTTTTAGTGTAAGGTTTAATACTTGCTTATTCGATTCAATGACAAACTCTGAAAAGCTATTAGACAAGACCTAACTGGGAACAGATCCTGATCAGGGTCCACACCAACTACCTTGACTACAGGCTATTGCAAGTTTGCACACTCAGCACTCTGTTTCAAGCCAGAAATTACATATTGCTATGAAAAAGCTCCTGTATTAACCTGGCAACATTTTTACTCTTAAAATGAATACAGACGCACTCAATACTTACTGCAACTGCAAATGTTTATTGTAGCACATTCCTACAATATGTAAACATTCAGACAGAGTATGTTTAGTGTCCTCCATGTTTGTGCACAGTATACAGCATTTCATTATACATTTTCACAAATACCTATATGATTGTTGCTTACAAATGCAAGTTATCTAAAATATGCTTCCCTTTGTTTTTTCTATTCTGCTCCCAGAGTGAATAGACTATAGAAAATAAGGCATCCATTAAATAGTATTACAATGAAAAAAAGATATCAACTAAGCTGTCAAAATTTAACCTTCATAATTTTTTAATAGGATCTAATGTTTCAGAGAGCCCCTGACAGTACCAGATTATTAGCTTGGTTTGAAACACCCAGCTTCTGAAGTGTGAAGAGATATGACTCTCAGAGTCTTAACTCCCACATATTTAACTTAATTTAGTCTCCAGGTTTACTGACCTGTGTACCAGARGAAGGTTTTAAATAAAAAAAATAGATATTTTGAAAGTGCTTTTTCTTTAAAAACATAAGGTCAGCACACTGCTAAAAGAAGCCGAAGACTGTAACCGATCCTAACTGAAGTTAGATAAAGGAGAACACCTACATTTCTCTACTCAGTTCATCCCTCAAACTTAATTTTGGGCTGCCATATGTCTGGCCTCTCTGAGAAAAGACTGCCAGTTATGTCAAATGGCATAACTTACATTTATATAAGTATTTATTTTATACCCTGAGCCATATTTGAATCAATTCACTGTACTGTCTCCAGAAGCAAGTTACACTGAATTTCATAATTTCAGTTATTTTTACTACAACTGGGAAAAACAAAAAGCCTGAGGGCACTGGAGTGTGCTTTAATTCATTCACTAACTAGTCAGCCATTGATGGATAATGCTTGCAGTACTGAGGGCTAGTTTGGTAGTCAAAGTTGCAGTTGTCCAATATTATTTCTATGTATAGCTGAAAGTTACTTACCGCATTTCTAGTCTACTTGTATAATCTAGCCAAGTCTCTGAACACAGCTTTGTAATGCCCTTTGCATTCTAGTGCAATTTAACTTAGGAAACGAGTAGGAAAAAGCTTAAAAAAAMCCCTCAAACCTGAACTAGAAGTGAGAGTGCCTAATCAGAAAGACTCTATGTTTATCACAAGCTTCTTCACAGCTTTGCACTATTTTTGGAGAAAAGGAAATTTAGGCTTAAGGTATAAGATCTTCCACCAAGACCACTATCCAGTTCTTAAAATGGGTGCTGTTTTAAAGTCTCCAAAATACGCTCCCACAATCCATTAAATATCTTCGCTAGGACCTGTACAGGCAAGGAGGAGAAAAGTCAGGTACACACATCAAAATAATAGTTTCATTAAACATGGAGCCTTAAAAATGTTCCTAACTATTTAATCACTCATTTGACATATACTGATAAGAAAAGTGCTACCAACCACCATAAAACATTTTGAATATTTACAAGAATTTAAGAGAAGCCTTTGGTGTACTGTAAGACCATATGACTATTTAAGGAGCAGAAACCATAGAATCCATAATGCAACATCCATACCTTTCCCACTTGAGACACATATTTATTCCTACATATCATTTGTTTCAAAATAAAGCCAGAAGGGCAGACTACTGAGCTAAAGGAGCAATGTTCAGTATTTACAGGTAACTGCAAAGTCAGCCTCTGGTTTACCTTCTAGAGAAAGAACTACACTATTTTCAGATAAAAACAGTTTGTAACGCTAACATGCATGTTATATGAGGAATGCACATGGATCAAAATATTTGCCACCACGATAAAATGATTAAAGAGTTGGCCAACAATTTAGAAAATAAGGTTCTGAAATCAGGCACTTAAAGTGCCAACAGCTCCCTTTGAGTCCAGGGCTGTGCTGATTGCCCAATACTCTTGAAGAGCAACTTGCTTGAGAGTAACCAAGTTTTCATTTTTGAATGCTCTTCCAAAGTCCTGATCTGACCCAAGTAAGTGGCAAGAGGATTACATCCCCCCATCCCACCTTGTGTTAGGTTTTGTGCCTGATTAAACTGAGTGGTGTGTGCAGAAGAGGAAATATTAACATTTCAGTGCCCTTTACCCAGGAGCAAGATGGCCTGCTCTACTTCATCCCACACTTCCCTCTCAAAGCCATCAATCGGAACAATGGCTCTCGATTCTAGACTGTCTCACTACAAGCTTTATTTTATCCCTGCTCCAAAATATGCCCCCATTTCCTTCCCCATGTAAGTATATTCTATATGACATATATTCTCTAACTTCCTGTACTGTTTTGCATATGTTAAGTAATTCCTAATGTAAGGGTTCCCTTACCTCTACCAAAAAGTTTGTTGGCTGGAGACATTTCAATAGTGTTCCATTCTAGAGTACTAGAAATAGTTCATGTTTGTTGCTTTTTTTCTCCCCTTCCCCCACTCCAAAATTTAAGTGTTCTTCATAAACATTTGACCATGGACAGTTTGTGGTGTGTTGCTTTGGATATATATTAATGTATAATTTTAACTCAGGTACCTACCATTACAACAACAAAAAAGAGACACAGAACTCTCCTCTTCTAACCTGTACTTGCCAGAGTTTGGTAAGTCTTTGCACTGCGATATAAATGTCTGAAGTTCTGTCTCTGGAAAGCCATCTTGCTGGTAGTGCTAAAAAAAACGTAGTTAGTTAAATTTTTAACAAGGCTAAACATACAGTAACCCAAATCCTTCCAAGACCACTTTTCAGACACTGGCCAAGGCTGCAATTAGAAGATTCAAACAGCTGAATATGAAATCACTGTTTTTAAGTAGATACTTAGTTTCCATTGGAACAGGAAATCAGATAGGCTTGTAAGAAAACTGAAATAGGGAAGGATCAAACATCTCTCCCTGCCACTTCTCTGTACCCTCAGAAGTAGTCATTATGTTTATTCTTTAAATTGGCATACACAGTAAGTCAAAATATTGAGCGAGATGAGTCTCAATAACACCAATCTTGTCTTTTTTCTCCAACCAAAGAGTAAGAGTTCATGCTTACCTTGATGGTTTCATATGTATCTGTAATGAGTGCAATGAAGAGACTTAGCACCATATAGATGAACAGACTGATGAAGGAGTAGAGGTAGATCCTACTGAATAACCAAACCAAGTGACTTTTTTGCTGCATTTTTGCAAAGGTGGCAAACATGTCATCTCCATTTATCAATGAAAAAAGGCATTCAGAAACCATATTCAGAGAACGGAACTACAGAGAAGGGAAAAAGACAGGAACATTGGTGGCCACTTTATTTGAATTCAAAGACTGTACATAACATGAATAAGATACACGGCTGCTGACTGGCTGCCTTGGATCTCAACCTTTGTATCTCCAGAGTACAACAAAGTGCAGTGCTAACAGGAAAACATTTGGGGAATGAACAAAGGTGGTCAGCCCCCCAGACCCACTCAATTCATTCACCTGTAAATTCTTGCTAGAGTGGATAAGCCAATTTCACTTTTATAATAGACAAGGATAAAGTCTTGAAAGCTTTAGTCTAATACTGGTGTTCTGCAAAATGAAATCTGTTTCTCAAAATACCACACAGGACTCCCAGCATGTGATTGGGAGTCACAGCATCTTCCACTTCTGACTCAGAGCTTTCGTAACTAGAGGAAAGTCTGACTGAGTCATGGAAGTCTGACTCTTTAAACAGAGCAGCATCATGTTGAAGATGCACTATTTTTATATTAAGGGAAGCCTTGTCACTAGACAGCAGTAGTAATRTATCATTTATTTGGAATCCATTCTATTATTCAAGTTGCCTTTTTCATGTCAAGCCATATTACCTTCACATGGTAAGGTCCCAGTACAATCCATCCACAGAAACAATAGCCCAGATAGATCATAGCAGCACAACAGCAGAACCTCATTACATTAGGCAATGCTGCTCGCAGTGTTAGAATGAGGAGCTGCAGAAACCAAAACAAATAGTAAGAATTCAACCAGGCATTTTTTCCAGTTGTCTTATAACAACAAACAAAATAAATACCACCAGCACGAAGATCCCCAGAGATCCTTACATTATACTTCTGAAAGAAACCTAGGTAGCGAATGACTCCAAGCCACACAAGCATAGTGGATGTTCCTAGGAGTATGCTACAGACATCATAACTTGTCAGACTCTAAAAAAAATAAATAAATAATCAAGTATTATAACGACTGACAGGTTCTAGACTGCAGCTCTAATTACTACACAGATCTGCTAAGAAACTTTTTTTTCCTTGGAAGTCTCTTCCATTAAAAACTAGTTTGGGGCAATATATATTAGAGAGCAAAAGTCCCACCAAGGAGCAAAGGAACTTGCAAGTGTAATTCATTTCACATGCCTTACATATGGACGTTTTTCTGCACCACAGCTGCAGAGACACCCACTCTATACCCAACTCACTAAATCCTGCAGAGTGGCACTGCAAACATTTTTATGCTGCTTCCAGAATCCAGCAACTGCACCAACAGATTCCCAGTACCAGCTTGGGAATCTCTCTACCACATCCCAATGTACAGTGTAGATGTACTTTTAGAACTGAAGAGTAAAAAAAGTTCTTCCAGTATGTAAGCAAAGAATTAAAAAAAAAAAATAGCATGACTTTTCAGCAAAGTTCAGATAAATATTAAGGAGGATCTTGTTATGTAGAAAGGAACCAGCAGCTGTAGAAAGTTATTAAGGAGAAGAATAACTAGCTTCTAATTAGTTCTAAGCAGAACTTTGTTTATATTTTATTGGTGTGTCACTGTTTTTCCACCTACACACACTGGCCTACTTTCATCTAAGTTAGCACATACACTGTTCCTTGAATTGCAGCTCTACTCTGTAATGCAACTGTCCCAAATTAGGATGTCCTACTCAGATCAGGACAGCTTACTTGAATAAAAACAGAAGATAGCGAAGACTTTTTATTCATCTAAGAGCTGGCTAATCTTGTATATTAGAAAAAATCATTTGCAGCTTGATAAAAAACAAGTTTAGGCCACTTTAATATGAACTTTTTACAGTTACTCAGCTGTTAACTTTCATGTGATGACATGGAACAAGATCTTATTATATGATCCACAAGGCTTGCAAAATGAATGAAATGTGCCTGTAGAGAAGAGTTTTAGTAAAATACTGTTTTAGGAAAGACACATATCAAAATATAGGTATTTAGATATGTAAGATACAGGAACCCAAAATGCAAGATCTTACTCCAGTCTTGTTCTCATCTTCACATTATCCCAAAACAGGATGGAGTTATCTCTTATCTCAGCTAACTTCCTCTTAGCTTCTTTTTATTCCTCAGAATTGAGTTTATAGCTCCTAAGCTAAGATAGGGCAATTTGTGCAGGGCGTCTGTGACGGTCAAGCTGTCACCAGATGGATTTCAGAATTATCCTTTCATCACCATAGTCCAAAGTCTGTTGTGTTGCAATGTCACACTTCAAAGTCTGCTATAGATTTGGTGAAGAACAACATTATCTGAATGTTAGAGTGCTTGAGGATAGCATATTGTAATATTTTTTGTTCACTAATTCTGGCTGTATGTAGTATGTTAATGGAGATTTTTTTCTACAACAAGTTTATATTAGAAATTGAGGGCCTAGAACCAGGCTGTGGCTGATTTTTATGTACATGCTGGAAACCAGAGCTGGGAAAGCAGTAAAGTGATGTTTAAGGAGAGATTCTCTATGCCAATTAAACACTTTCTAAATGTGAAACAGAAAGTTAAATGCTAAATTGAAAAAACACATCAAATTAGCAAGGATAAGTGGTCCTAAATGGGGAAAGAAGAGGACGTCAACAGTCTTGAACTTTCAGAGATAAAGTTAATTTTACTTCTTGGAGTCACAGAAGGGAGCAGAGAGGAACAGAACTATAACATTAAGTGATATTTGGAGTTTTTAAATCTCACAACTGGAAACAAAATATCTGAATTATAGTTCCAGAAGAGAAGATGGAGTTTTAAAATTTCATACCACTCAGAATCAAGTATAGCCAGCCTACAGTCCTCTGAGGAATTTAAACCCAGCTGGGACAACTATAACCCATTTTGCTTCTGCCTAAAAATGTAAATATCTTACCTTGGCTTGTATCTCCATCTTTAAAGTTGATCCAGCAATAGTTAAGACATCACTAACTATAATCAGGATGTACCATCCATTGACAAATTCCATTTGATCACTGAAAGATACTTCTTTCTTATAATAATGTAGGAAAAAGCTTACAAATTCCTAGGGGGAAGAAGGCAAGGAAGAAGTTAATCAGACTAACAAAAGACACACAGACTTTCTTCAGAAAGAGTTATACCCACCCTTTGGAGCCGAATTCCTTTAACCACTGATCGTGTGCAAAGGATCAATGAGGCCAGACAAGTCAGTATAACAAAAGCATCGAAGATCATCATGTAATGAGTATTCTTCTGTACTGCAAGAACAAAAATAAAGATGTTTAAAATGAGATACATTTCATCTTGTGAAACAGCTTGACTATTCAAGTAAGAATCAAATTTTGCTACTTATTATGTTTATACAACTGAATTAAGAAAAATCTTATTACTTCTCCCTTGAAAGCTTGTCTAATATTTTCATGAGACACAAACATATCTGCATTAGATATACCACTTCAATTAATTTAGGAAGGTTGATACTACATCAAAAATATCACACATCAGACAGCAAGCGCTTCTTAAAACCCTGCAGAATTAGAGGTGGGAGTTCTCCATTTTACAAGTGCTGGACTGGCCTTTGGAGCCACAGATCTTGTCTAAAAAAGTCCCAGGTATTTTACAGTATGTATCTACTCTTCCATGTCAGTATTTGACTAACAGATGAGTTTTCTCTCCTAGAGCAATGCAGAGAATTTGCACAGCTSTTCAGATAGCCAAGACCAACATTGAGCTGGACACGCGTTCCCCATCTCTTATGTTACTAAAAATCACATTCTTGATCAATTAAGGTCAAATTTTGCACCAAAATTACCACTGAACATCTTACTTTTTGTTATACCTATCATACAGCTGAAACTAGATGGAGACAGGATAAAAAGGATTAGATTTTTAATGCTAAAAGAGGGATTACATTTGAAGAAAAAATTGTAACAAATGCTAAAATTGCAAGAACAGGCAGCAATTCTCCAAAACAGGATACTGAAGTTGTAGTTGACCTCACAAAGCTACCTACCATTCTACCCAGGAAGAGCCCACCTACTCCTTGCTTATACCAAAGTGACTAACACATGTACTGTTGGCATTTAAGTTGATTTTGTACTTTAATACAAAATAAACACAATTTGTTAGTATCCATTTGCAATCATTGCCTGTCTATTTTTCCTTGGGTTTAGAATACAGCAGAGGGTACTCCAGGAGATGATTCTGAAAACTGTTAAAGAGCTGGATGCTAGGCAATCTACATAGATATCAAATATGAATCATTATAGAAGCCTGGTATCAAAACCATATTATATTGCTGCACAAGCAATCTATTAGATAGCATGCCATCTGGTGTGCATTCATAACGTGGCAGCTAGCAATGCTAGTTGATAAAGACTGTCAGTGGGATATGTATTTGCATAAGTGGTGTGTTTTGTCCTCTGTAATGCATTTCATTAAGTTCCCCAAATTAATTGCAATCTGGATCATTACAAAGAAGTCTCCTTTTTACTACGAGCTCTTCGTGGGGAAATTCCTAATGTTAACATAGCAAAGGGGCAAGCAGCAAAGTAGAAAAACAGATCTTATTCATCCTATTGCTTATTTCAGCAAAAAAGTAAGAAACAACAAATGGAATTTAGACTCCTGGAAAACTTCTTCCAAAGAGATTAGCTTTGCCAATCAAAAAGATCTCATATGAGCTTTGACCAGATCCAACAGCTGCTAACAAAGGGTGCTCTTGTTAGTAGCTGATTGAAGATATCTAACCATACTGTGCATCTCAGTTACACTCAACTACATACCCCAAAACATTTAAGGAGCAATCAATCAGATGTGTTTCTAGCCTCTTCAACCTAGCAGTACTTAGCAAGAGTGCTTCCTTACTTTTCCTTGTGTTAACTCCTGAAATAAGAGTGAATTAGTTTAAACTTTCTACCATTGCCACATGACCTGCTGCTTGGCACCAGAACAATGGTTCACAGCCCTACCTTAACCAATGAGGAGCATAAAGTTAGTAGCTAAAACTAGAAGGATAAACAGTGATTTGTGGAAGAAATTTCAGTTGACACTACCAGTGGTACAAGGTTTGAGAACTGCTAATGAGAGTAACAGTATGGCTGGGTTCCCAAGATTTCAAATCAAAAGTTTAAGAGCAAAACAACAATTCCTTAGAAAACAGGATTTAGAATGTACCTATTAGACAATATATGTCAATAGCGCCTCATCTTTCAGTAAAGAAAAAGGTTAACAAACATTGTGCTAGTGTGACAAATGAAAATTTGAACACATTTATATCACTTACTTGATCCAGAAACATGCCAGTCTTTACATTCCCTGATTGCTATGTCATTGTCTAGACTTATTTTAATTCTTCCACTGTGTGCTTTATTATCAAACATTATCTGTATCAACAAAAAATATTAATAAAAAGTGCATGTCTTTTTACAGTTAAACCATTATATATTTAGCATATTGCATTGCTAACCTTGCATAATGATTCAGAATAATACTCCTAGGGAAGAAGTAACAAAACTTATATAAGCTTAAGGTAGTTCCAGTTTATTCAGATAAAGATTTTTAAAACAAAAGACCTAAGATGGTGGACCACAGGTTTGCCACAAATTTGCAATTTGCTACAAATTGCTTGATCAACTAGATATTGAAATACAAGTGAAAATTTTTTTTAAATTACAGCCTCAATCCTCCATGAGCTGAAAACAACTATTCCTAGAAGCATCTCTCTAAAGAAAAGAGGTTTATGCTTTTATGATACTTCAAGCGGATTAGAGCACACAAGGCTGTAAGCCAAAGAAGTGCTTAAGGAGTATATCATCAGGAGCACTTAAAGCTTAACCTTCTACAGTTGCAATTGACAGTTATTGACGGGCTACTAAGTCATGACAAAGTAATCCAGACACCATTGGGGACCAGTTAATGATGCCYAACACACTTAAAAACCCTCTGCATTGGTTAAATCAGTAAGAACTAGTTTTCATCTTGAACAGAAAGACACATGGCAGGCTTCTACGTACTGTCAGGGTGAAATCGTAACAGTCAGGGAGTTCGTGGTGGCGAACAGTCTGGAGGTTGATTGCCTTCAGATTGAACATGAGCTGTACTGTCACCAGCCTGCAATACAGTTTCATATTAGGTTTTCACAGGGAAAAATGCAGGAATACATCAATATAGGAAGCAGCTATTCCTCCTCACCTGTGGAAATCCAGACTGAAATTCAAATTGTGCTTTCCCACAGTTCGGTTGTCTAAAGGCATCATTGGCTCAATGTACAAGCAGTCTGTAACAGAGAAGTACACACAGTAATATCAGATGGGTTATCACATGCTTTTTAACTGTAACCTGCCTTTCCCATTCTCACAGCTCTAAGAGCTGTTGACTATAGTAGCCAAGATAGCATGCTTAAGTGATGAGCCATTTTGGAGGCTAGTTTACAAATACATTTGCTTCCATGAGCACCAGCCAAGTTATTCCTCATGAATGAGGTGTTTAAATCCTGCTTCACAGGGAAGACTTGTGAAATTAGCCTGAAATACTTGCATTAGACAATCATGGGTGCTAATGGCCCATCACTTTTTGTGGAAGTAGGCATAAATGACTGTTTTGTTGGAAGTAAGGAGTAGAGGTTAGTTATACAGTAGTTTTCTTACCAGTTTTGGTTGGTAATAAGTTTAATACAGCCCATTTGACTGGACTATAAAATACTAGATATTTGTTAGGAATTCATCAGAATTTTAAGGTCCCTCCTCCCCAAGAACTGATACAATAGATTAGATTTATCACCAGTCACAATCTCCGGGTCTATATCAAAGGTGTCATTTCCAGGACAGATGGTTCCTCGCTTGTAGAACTGCTGACATACAGCCAGAGCTGTCTCTTCTGCTCCCCTCTTTTCATAAGCATGGTTTCCAACAGAGATGTTGGGCAGCTGTAAGTACTCAAGTTCAGAACAAATAGAGAAGGCAAGTCAGACGCACCAGAAATGTTGGTTTCTGAAAAAGCCAGAAGTGTTTGGATCTGTGGTATAACCCACCTTTTTATTTTAAAGTTCACCTAAAGAATTTGGAAACCTACACTACACCACTCTACAGCTGAGTCCTCAAATACTTTTAAGGTACTTGGCAAAGGCACGAAATGCAGGATTAGGGTCTAAATAACTCCTTGCTTATTATTTTTTCTGTTTACAATCCTTACTAGAAAGCCTAATTCACTATTTGCAAAGCATTCTGGCTCCAATACAAGGACTTCATTTAGTGCAGAATTAATATACTGACTAGCTTTAAGGATGTCACCACAAGTCTAATGCTCTAACAATGACAGRTACTCTGTTTCTTTTTTCTGACAAATCAATGGATTTGTCCATTGGTTCTTTTCAGAAATGGCTTTATTCTAGGTGTATAACAATATTCAGCTATTTCAGCAACTAATTTAGCAATACGTTATTTATGAGAGGCCTAATACTTTGACCAATGACATAGAAAACCATGTGATAGCATATATCCACTTTTACGTAATGGGGATACAGCTCTGGTCACAGGGCAAATAATACATCCAATTCAAGGGATCTCCCTAACACACCAGACCCTCTGTATATTAGAGCTCATATAGTAGTACATACTTAAATCTCCTTCCTGCTTCTAGTATAGGCAGAGTAGTAAGATCAAAGTGTCTTTAGGGTTTATCTAGTCTTCCATTAATTCTTTGCTCCATTTAAATTGTTATTAGTTTAGCCCCAGTCTGTAGGCTTCAGTTCCCTGCACAACAATCAAGGACACAGTACAGGAAAAGTGGAAAAACAATCATTCCATCCCACCTGCATTGCAGGTTTCCAAACTAAAGCCAAAYGTTCAGTAAGTTTAACTTATTCTTTAACAATCTTTGAGTTTGTCCCACATTCAGTGATAGCTGGAAAGTCTATACTTCTCCAAACAATAAAATTTGTATTATTTAATATCAAGAATAAGTAGCAGCATGTGTTCTCTCCTTCCAAATGGCTTTCAGAATTTTTGTCTGTCAGACATCATTTTTTCCACTTCGGTGTTCTGTAATTCTGGAAGAAAGTTATTTCTGTGTTCAGTAATTTATTATATCTTATTCTGCTGTCCTCATAGGGGTCTATGTGTATGTAAGCTCTTCATACATTCAGATCTTCATATTAAATCCTCACCTCTCCTTCCCTGAAGCAAGACAGTACTCTTATACTTATCTGTGAAATGGAGAACTGATGTACAGATTTTTGTATTTACTTCCATAGGACTTTAAGACAAATAAATATTTAGGTTTAACACCTCTCAAGAAAGGTCTGTGTGAAAGTAGCATATACCCACATGGTGGTATATTCTGGCGCTGTTGCCCTGGGACAGTCTTCCTTTTCAATCCAGCAATATCCACTTCAAAATTTAAGGAAGGTGAGCTAAATTACATGTCCTATAAGGTATTAAAGTTTTAGTCTAGATAGCTGTCTGACAACTGCCAGGAAGCTTGGGATTAGAGGAGCATTCCTTGGCAGCTGAGCGCTTCAGATGAATGTCATCGCAAGATGCAAGTCTGCCTGTTACAGGCCAGCCTTTTGCATTCATGGTTAGAAGTCACTTGACCAACAAATTAGCCATCAGAGAGTTTTATGCTTTATTAAGCACAGAGATTTGACAGTGTAAATCAGGTTTGTTAACCAAATAGAACCAGATTGTATTTTGTTTTCTTTACGCAAGTACCACACTAGTATTGACTGGCAACAGGTTACCTATTGATATACACCACACAAAAACTGTGATATAAGGCCAAGTAGCAAGATCGGTATTACTGTATCTTTGTCTATGCAAAGCATGTTATTACACGCTCTGACCTATGGTACTAACTTCTAGACAACTCAGTGCAAAGAAACAGCTTAAGGGAAAAAACATTACTGATTTGTTTGGATCATCTGAGACAACAGAGACTGAATCATTTGCACCATCAAAAAATAGTAGGAGCAATCCAGAGCCATAGCTTTGTGTGTAACTGGTGCTATTTGGTATCTGGTATCCATCTTATTTGTTTGTTCAAGTTTGAGTGTGGTCCCTTTGACAAATGTCTCTAGATGGTCCCCTTTGGAAGGAGGGAAGATAAGACTGCTCAAGCCCAGAAAGAGTCAGCTCTGGAGCACAAATGGGGCATGAAGAGTTCCTGCCAGGAGTCACTCTGACTTCTATATGTATATATATATATATATATATTTAAGTTAGTTATCCTGGGTTTTATTCCCCAAAAGCCTGGCTTATTTGGAATTTAAAACCCTTTTTTGAGGAGTCTTCTATAAAAAAAACCTGAACAAGTCAACATTCTTGGTTTAAGAGACTTGTACAAGCTCAATTTCAGATGCTGTCAGGGAAGGAGGAAGAAGAAAGGGTTCAGGGTAAAGAGCATGTATATTATATACATTGTAGCAACAACCCTTACCTGGTTTATTGCAAAGAATATCTGGTCATAAACATCTGTTTGTGTGTATACAGCATAGGTATCATCCATTCTGTCCATGTATCCTTTCAAGAAGAGATGTTTGAATGCTACAGTGTTCTCTTCCTTGAAAGCAACCACCATTTGATTGCTCAATCCAAAAACCACCAGCTGAAAAAGACATTCATATTTCCTGTCTGAAGACAAAATTGGCTTCTGGATTAAAATTCAAATCCTGTCCTACAAACAGCCACTCTTTCATCACACTGATAGACACAGCACTTACATGCAAGCTACTCCATTTCACAGCAGGTCAAAAGACTTCAAGGAAACACTGAGTTTCAAGAATGTTTCTTTAACACATTTACTGGCATCTTGGCCAAGGACTCACCTTTTTAAAAAGAAAATGATACCATCTCAAACCCAAGCTACCCATATACTGTTACACATGGTTTGTTAGTTCAGCCTGACGTTAAAACGACTTGCCTCGGGGAATATCAGTGTTCCTCAGCCAAAAAGGCAGAACAGGACATAACCAGATCCCACTTTGAAGTCCTAACTCCAGTGCAGAAAAGGAAAATTAAGGACAACTCAGAAAAGCAAACATCTCTCCCTCAGGTTTGGGTGAAAGGTGCTTTGAGAGTAACTGATGAACACTGTCCTTGTAACAGGCTAACCTTTGCAGCTGTTAAAAAATATACTGCAGCTGTTTATGAAAAGTTAGCATAAAACCCTGCTAGATATTATCCAGGACAGAAAACGTCTCTAGAAGAATGTGAAGTATTGTTTGTGGGAACTCACGATTCTCTTGAGTGACTACTGTTTCACACCTATTATCAGGAGTATTATAAAAAAAAGCGCCAGGAGATAAGTCTGAATCGGTAGTCTACAGATTAGTTTTATGGGCTTGATGCAAACTGGCTTTTGATAAGGATAACTCAGTTACAGAGATACTGAAATGCTCTGTGGACAAGTTCAGTATTGTAGGGACACTGGAATACACTAGTAAATCAATAGTGCTAAGATTTAATTATTTACTGGCAGATTTTCTCTGAAAAAGATAAATCAACATTAGTTTCTTTCTTATTTAGATTCTTCCACCATCAGATTTTATTTCTGGTTACAAAAAGGAACAGATGAAGATCAGAGGATGTCTACATATTTAAAACGACAGTGGTTAAGTAGAGAATACAAACATACTGCCAGATGTATCACGAGAGAATTAGTATACCTGTGGTTCTTCATTCATGCAACTGTGGAAAATATTCTTCTCCATGCTCGTACTTTCATAGCACTGACACCACCATAAATATAAATCACATGCAGACAGTTCTGAAGGATTGTTATCTGAGGCATTACAAAGGTTATATGAAAAACTTTCTTCTTTCTTAGCCAACAACTTTGAGACAAATAATTGCATTTTAGGCAGCAGATAAATTTGTTAGATGAAATCCGTGGTGCAAGGCTGAGTGAGAAGAGGAGTGGGGCAGAATTTCAGGTTTATTCAGAACAAGCGAGTTTATATACCATACGCAAGACACAAGCAAACACCATGAAACAGATACCAATTTCCATTTTTATGACTGTGATATTGTAATACAAGCCACTGTTCCTTTCCTACCACCACACACACTCAGAATGAAGAAGGTGCTGCGGGAGAATAGACATGCAAGACATCCTTTAAAAAAAGTAAAGTAAAAAGTAAGGTAAAGTCCTTAAACATGGTTACTGTAATCTCCACTCTTAGGAAAGCTATTTTTCAGTCAATATTTCTAAGAAAAAATTATACCATCTCATTCCCATTATACCATCTAAGCTACACATATGCAACTAAGATTGTTTTGCAGTCTATCCTCTCCTTCTTTACACAGCAGACCAAGAATAGCATTTTTCATCTGCATTCCTTATTTGAATTCTCATGGACTAAGAAAAGTCCCTGCTTCCAGAGTTACTCACCTGGATGGTCACCATTGCTATTTTGAGTAGCTGAATCCCAAGTTTCCAAGGTTTCCTGCCCCGGGCCCAGAATTTTTCGCATGGGTTCATGAAGAAGAACTTTAACTTCCTTCTAAGTTGGTCTTCCAAAAGCAGCTCCTGTGATACTGATGGGTGTCGTCTGTAGCTGCAAAGATTTTCATCATCATGAGCACTGCAGCTGCTCACAGCCACTTCAGGATTTTCCATTCCTGGAATGAAAAAAGTTCATGTCGGTTGGAAAAACATGCAAGCATATAGTAACATCAGATCAGTCTGCACTGACTACCTGGACTCCAGAGATGTTTATATCTTCTGTGAGGAGTACTTACATGTTACACTGAACTAAAAACAAGACCTGACTCATAATATTGCACATGTTCTGCAGAACCCTTATCAGTAAAAGGTAAGTTTTGACTACCCCTTAGATTTACAGATAGAAGGTCAGGACATTTATTTAATAGTGGAATTTCTGTCCCTTTGGAATTATAGACTCACTTCTGAAAACCTCTTCCTCTCTCACTTCCCAGCATCAAGATCATACTTGCAAGACATTCTGACTCATTTCCTTTCGCATGTAGAAGAATACCAAAAGTCTCTTATTAGTGTTGACTCTTCTGGAAACTTACCTACTTCTATGGTTTCTATGTAGTTTACCCCTACATCTACAAATCTTCTGTCCAATAGTAGAAAGAGATGGAATTTTAATGACAAACAACATTTTTCTTAGACATTAGTATTACATTGATAGCTCTTGGCAGTGGAGACCTAGCATGTCAAATTGCAAATCAGATAAATTAACTGAGCATATTAACCTTCATCTAACAAGATTATGTCTATTCCTACAGCCATAAAGGATGCAAGATTGAATGCAAACCAATGACAACCATGAAGCAGACAAAAAAGACCAAAAGGTAATTGTTTTCAAAGCTCATGATTAGAAGAAGAGGTTGACATTTTAGGTCAGTGTGAAGGAAAAGATTGTCTTACAATCTTATAAACACAGTTTGAGATATTACTCTCCATAGTATCCAACATGTTTAGACACCAATCTGTTACTAACTCTACTGACTCCCAGCTATTTTACAAATGCTTTATAAGCCAAGAACATTTATTTCAAAGAAAAGATTGCTGATATTGGGAACAGAGGAGACAGTCTGAGTAATGAATAAATTGAAAGATGTGCCATATTAGACAAATTAATTTTTTAAGTTGCATGAGTGAAGGTTCTTATGTAACTCGAACAGAAAATCATCAAGCTTAATTTAAAAAAATAGCATAGATCACAGCCACGCTCCTTGAGTGCTGTCATTGTATGCAGCAGAACACAAGTCTGTTTTCAAGTACTATTATGGACTTTTAATTTCCCCAGGTGTTAGACACGCCAAGAAAAGTTTTGCATCAGCAATTTAACACTATGAATGTGCCCATACATAAGTTAAAAAACAAAAAGCCCAAACACTTCAGATCCTGTTTTATGAAGTCTCCATTTCCTAACATGCAAAAGTTTCGAGTCTTCTTTATTACAGTTGATCAATCATTTCTAAGTTAAGACTACTCAGTCCTACCATGATATTGCAACACTCCTGTCGATGTTACATCTGATTTAAAATACATACGTATACTTCTTGATCTCGTAGTATCAGCTTCAGAAATGGTTCGAGATAAACGTGAAACACAGCAAGTGTTTTCTCGTTAACCTGCACATACACAACAGCTTCACATATGGGCTGCAAACCCAATATCTGGTCTCTGAAGGAGGCAGCCACCTTCTCACAGCACAAACACTCTTCCCTTCGTCCTCTCTTCCGAGCCGGAAAGCTGTGTTGTCCAGCAGCCCACTGAGAGCTGCCTGTGCAGGTCACAGGACGAACAGGGGTGCAAAGGGGGGCTCCTCCGCGTCCCGCCTGCTGCCCCTCTGCAGTCTCGAGTTACAGGCGGACAGGGTCGGCCACTAGACGCGTCAGATCCTTGCTTCTGCTGACCCACGCCAACCGTGTCGGCTTTTAGGAGAAAGGTGCCTGTGTTTATTAGGTAAGCCTGGCGAYCCCGAGCAGCAGGGGCCCGAACGCCGGGGAACGAGCCGCCCCGCGGGCTCCCCCGCCCCGAGCGCAGGAGCCGCGGTGCGCGCCCGGCACTGCCGCAGACGGGGCGGCCGCGGCCGCCGAGCAGCGCGGAGCCCCGGGCTGGCCCGGCACGGCCTCCCCCGGCACCGGCCGGGGGGAACAGGGCGCGGGGGTCCGGCCGGGCCGAGAGCGGGGCTGCGCCGCCGCCCCCGGCACCCGCTGCGCTGCGGCGTTTCGGGGCCAAGCGCTGGAAGCCTCCGCTGCGCCTCCGCCCCGCGGCACCGTGGAGCGCCGGGCAAGCAAGGCGCTCTGTGCCTCTGTGTGTGTGTACATACACACGTATATATATATGTGATTCTGTTTTACGTATCTCTCCTGTCATACATGGCACACGTCCCTCTATGCTACATATACTCTCTGTGCCACAGTAATGCTGTTTTCAGATTAATTTAGGCTTCTCCATTGGCAGAAAAAAATAAAAAAGCTAATTTCTTATAACTAGCTGTTTCCAATCTTTAATAACTCCCCCCTTTACGGGTCACAAAATCATAACTATGCAAGGCAGCCAACAGCACAGGGAACTAAGGGGAACGGCTCGCAGTGAAGTAAGGAGCAGCAATGTGGGGCAGTGATTATCGTCAAATAGAATTAAGCTATTAAAGTTATTACCTGGACTTCAAAGAAGTGGTCTCTTTTYCTGAGTCTTGGCCAGTTGCATTGCACAACAGAAATACCACTGCGGTATTGCTGCCTCACGTGAGGTAGTGCTGGGATAAATCCAGGGATAAAATTGCACCCAGTCTCCAGCTGGCCCGTCTAACTCATGGTACAAGCAGCAACGTAAGCAATGGCTACAAAGAGAGATGAAACGGGACAAGGTAAAAACAGGGAGAGTAGCAGGATTTTTAAGCAAGCAGTGCGGGAACTTCCTGGCTGCGGGCAGGGAAACGGAAGGCAGCGAGGCTCCCGGTGCCCGGGGCCAGGACCGGCGCGTCCCGCGGAGGGCCCCTGGGCACAGTGCTGCAGCTCTGCACACACACAAGGAAACGAACGCGGGGTCTTGCACGTTTTACAATGAAACAGGGCAAATTAAATTACTTTTAAGCGTCTAAAGTATGAAAGACGTATAATAAAAATCTTGGATGCTAAAACACGATGCGTGGGGGCAGCTCGTGTGCTGCAGTAGGATGCCGGCTTCGGCGAGCAAAGCTCGTAGCCTAAACCTGCGAAGGGCGCTCATGAAACCACGGCCCGGGCGGGAGGGCCGCCCGCAGCGCAGCGGGGGCACCAGGCGCGGGGCTACGGCAGGCAGAGGCCACGCAGGGCCAACGCCACCAGCGGCCGTGGGTCCCGGAGAAGCGGGGAAGGGTGAAGCGGGATCGCCTCATCCGCCCCCCCGCGCTCCCTCCCAGCTGGGAGCTCCGCCATTCCTCCACCTTGCACCGCCCCCGCTGACGGGCCTGGGGCGCCCACAGCGCGGCCGCCTACAAACCCCACCATGCTCCGCTCCCCACGCGCCCCGGCCGGCACCCGCGCAGGGCATGCTGGGAAGTGTAGTTTTTCCGGCAATGTCCCCGCGTGAAAACGACCAATAGCAGCTTCCGCAGCGGGGGGGGGGCGGGTTTGAAAAGCAGAGCGCTGATTGCCTGTCGGCAACGTCAATCCTGGTCGCCCCGTCGCCCTAGCAACAGCCGCCTGCTAGCGACGCGGCGGGCAGGTAGGGGCGGCTTCACGGGGCCGGCGAAATGGCGGGCGCAGCCGGGCCCCACACGAGCGGGTTGGGGCGGGCGGCAGAGGCGGGAGGCTGCACAGAGGGACGCGACACAGGCGCCGGCAGCAGCGGGCGGGCGGAGGGCGCTTCCGAYAAGCGGGGAGACTCAGGAGGCTGCTGGGAATAAAGCAAAGCGTTCCCAGACCTGCAGCCGGGCCCTTGCTCTTCTGAAAATAACCCACAAATCCCCCCTCCGCCCCGGCCCGCTCACGCAGTTTTGTTCCAGCAGCTTAGCTTTCACATTTAAGAGATGAGATTTGTATTTTTACCTTTGCTCGCAACAAAAACTGGAAAAAGCCTGCCTGGTGTAAATCTTTATAACGTTTCTGGACATGTTGATAGTTCAAAAACCATGACAAGGCGTGTGCTACTGTGTTCTTCCTGACAGGATCAGGTTATGGCGACTTAAGCATCACATTTATTAACTGCTAACAAATTTGGACAACGCAGCCCAGCTGTCCCAGATCACACCAGCAGCTCTTTCCAGTGCGGCGTCGCCTCTCCAGCACCGACCAGTAACAGACGTGGGCAAGGTTACGGTAGTGCAAACTTCCGCTCTTCCACACTGATGCACCCTCTTTCCTGGAATTATGGCTTCATGCTTCCATAGCCAAATGTATTATGGTTGTTTTTAGAAGCCCCAATTTGATTTTTTTCCCTTCTACTAATTTGTCCTGTTACTGCTTGAAATTGTGCACTTCTGGCAACTGTCATGTCCAGTGACAGTGTGCTCCATAATTTGACTAACTTGTGCAATAAAGTGCTTCTGTACTGCTTTTGTTTGCTTTCGATCCATCCCTTGATAAGCGCATGTGATGCCAGCTAGATCTTGTATTGTGAAAGACCATGAATAATCAATCCCTGTTCACGTTCCCCCTCCCTCTCATGATTTTATTGTTCTATCGTATCCTCTTCAGTCATGTCTTTCCCAGGCTAAAAAAAGAGCCCTAGTTTATTCAGTCATTCCTAGTAYGAAAGATGTTCTATATACTTGATCATCTAGGTTGTCCTTTTTTGTGCCTTTTCCAGTCCTATTATATTCTTTTTAATGGAAGAAAGGAGAGAAACAGAAGATAGTATTATACAATGTTACAAGGAAGTTTTCCATTTTCTTCTCTCTGCTTTCTTGGTAATTCTAAACCTATTCTTCCCCATACTGTATTTATCCCAGAATCTGTAACTATCTCTGTGGGTTTTTTTAAGTAACAAAATCTGCAGCTAGTTTATTTAGGCCCAGTTTCATGGAAACTTGTATGTGTGAAATCAGGTACATTCAAATAGAACTATTCGTATGCCAAAATGATTTGGCAATTGCCAAAATTCTGGCTTTACTCCCTACAACTTATACAATGAAGTTGTATCCAAATACGTACAAGCATTATTAAAAATACAAATTTTAGTTTTTTGTATTATTTGCTCTTTGTGTAGAGCAAAGTATGATACATTTAATTAAAGCGAACACTGTATATGAATTTATGTACAGATTAGGTCATTTTCAAGATGATATTTTTAACAAGAGCACCTAAATGTTTACAGGCAGAAATGTGATTTTTAACTTGATAGTGACACAACCAAAAAAAAAAAAAAAAAGCAAAGTGTGTTTTTGATTATTTGCTTGTAGTGTTTTTGTTAAATGGAAGTGCACTCAATTTTTCAGTCATTCTAAATTGTAGTAAATTACAGTCCTAAATTAGTAATGCACACAAACTTGACCTTAAATCATTCAATTAGGCAACTAATGAATCATTCTGCCTCCTCAGTTCAGACAACATCTTTTGCAGTACTGTTAATTAATTAACTTTCTCCTTCTGCAGTACCTAGCAACTTTGTAGATTTGTTTTATAACTAATGTAATTGTTTCAGTCCATTAAATGATTAGGAGAACACTCTGATGTTCACTTTTCCCTTTAGCCAAAGGTCCATCTATGAAATAAATTAAGCTACAAAATGTCAAACAAAGTTTTCAAATATTTGCAGATCTACTTGGGCTTTACCAGTTAATGAATGTGACATTGTGTTCTGCTAAAAATTTGGTGAAAATTTTGACTCAACATATTTATTGAAAATTTTTAATGTAATACATTACCTACTTTTTTTATATAAAACACAAGGCAATGTATGTGGAAATTTTCAAGGACTTTTTTGTATTTTTGTACTCTTAATTATGTTAATTTACATGTTGTTTCCAACCTCATTTGTCAATCACAGAATCATGAATTTATACAAGTGTTAATGGAAAGGAAAAATACATTTGCATATTTTTATACAAATGTGCATGTTAGAATCCTTTCTAAATAAACAAAGTAGAAATATCCCTGAGGATAGGAACAAACCATAGCTGAAAATTTTCCCTTAAAATTTAATTTAAGACTTTACATTGTATGAAATCCACAAAAGAARCCACTTATTTTCTTGTGTCTTGCTTGCTGATCGTAGTCTAAAAACTTAACAAAAGGTACCTCGTAACATTATTTATAATTAATTTTCTCTTTGAACTAAAAGAAGGCATATTTAGTAGGATAGTGCCAGTGCCTGGCATTATGACATGAGGAATTATTAAAGAGGAGGTGGCCCCTAGCCCATGGTTCTTGCTTGCAGTGTGTTGTCACTGCCATCAGCCGYAGGCACTGGGGTCTGCATGCTCTGCCCCACTGCTGGCAGGGACAGCAAAGTATGACAGTACCCACAACCTTTTGCTGGCTCAGTAATGTTGCCCAGGACTTAGTGAAGGTTGGGAGCACTGGTCTTGTTTAGGAATGACAACCGGTTTGTTCAGTTAGCTCTTGTTCTGCCAAGGGCTCAGTTTTGTAACCTGAGATAATTTGCTAACAACGACCATGTTTTCAGACAGCCCTCTTATCTAGGAACCTCATTTTCCATGGGTCTTCCTGATATTATTTGGTACTGTGTGTAAAAACTTAGGGAGTGAAAAATAGCTGCAGTTAGAGGTAACTTCTGAAAATACTAGCTTTTATCTTAAACATTAGGAACCATTAGGGTTTTTCTTTATTAATTTCCTTTTTGAAGGAGGTGGGGTGCAAAAGATTGCTGTTTAGTACCTATTTTAGAGTCTTTGTTTCATGGCAGTTTCCCACAGAGAAACACCTGGAGGTTAGTAGCATAATCCCCTTTAAAAAGCAACCAAGTCAAACAGCTTTGCATATATACTTAGTAAATGCTATAGGCTTGAATGTGCTTCCACTGAAGTTTTTGGAAGTTCTGCCCTTGCTTTCTCTGGAGGCCTTAACCGTTTCCTAACCACTGACAATCATGTGCCCACAAGATGACAAATGGGCAGACCYGATATGTTATTTGGGATATTGTAGAAGGAGATAACTAATTAGTACTTTTCTAACCGTTCTGGATATAACTGTCTGTTTTCCAGTTGGTTATGTTCTGTGCTCACAGATGGAGCCATAAACAGTCCTTACTGATTACTGTATTAATTTACAGTGCCTAAAAAGGGACACTTTTTGTATGAATATATGCACACACCCCCACAGTCACCCACTGCCTTCGCCAGCACTCCTATTGTCTGTATACTGCTATGTGTACCTCTACACCTGATTCTTTCAGTTAAAGAAATTAGTTGGAAACCATTTTCACTTTTTAAGGGAAGTGCTTTAACTGTTTTTAYAGGTAAAATATTTTTTAAGTCAGTCAAAGGAAAGGGGATATTTTTACTTGCAAGTTGTTATTCTACAAAAAAAAGCCATGTGATTTATCTCAGGCCTTTCAATGTTTCCTCTATTCATGTGACTTAGGGTTTATATTACTCAGTAAAAAGACCTCAGAATTTCCAAATTTGCTTTGCTTCAGTATATAATAAGGAAATGGTAAAGTAAGAATGTGACTGTAATTTATATAATGAGGTGGTTCATATTGTCTTCCAACTGATTTCTAAAAGAGCGGGCCTCTCCTGTCCTGGAGAGCATTGTCTCTTTTAACTGGCAGCATCAGGGTCTTGTTTCAAGGTAGAGTAGCCACAGAATTCCTTTATAAAATGGGCCACAAGGTTTTATTTAGAATATACAATGGGGTGGATAGGAAATGGCTTCAAGAAAAAAAAAAAAAAGAGCGAGAGCGCAAAAATTAGCCTCTTTTAGCTATCTGAAGTGACACGCAGTCTTTAAGTTAGATAGCCCTAAATCTTTTCCAAACAAGTGTTTCAGAACTTTAAAATAAGCATATTGTTCAGTGTAGAGGTTCCTTTTAAATACTATAATTTGGCAAATGTGTTAAATGTGAATGTTAGGCATAATAAATGTATTGTCAATGTTCGTAGTCTCACATCTTAGCAAAAAGGCTGTGAAAACAAGGGCAGGAAAACCGCTTAACTTTCTCCTTACAGTCATTATACATGATTTACTTGAACATTTTTTGTTAATCTTCCAAAATCTCTTGCAAGGCAAAAGTTTCAGAACGTTGAAACATTAAATTGTTTTGTGCTGGGGTTATCCTTTCTGGCAAAAGCAGGAAGTCTAAGTTGATACAGTTCATGAGATGGAATAATCAAGGGGACCATATTTGCCATAATCACTAGTGAAAAAGAAGACTGTCTGACTCTGCTCTCATTAAAGTCAATAACAAAATTTATCTTGAATTCATGGGAATTTAATTTAGGTCCCAAATCTTGTTATCAGTGACCATCTCCAAACTAAAATTTAGACTGAGGGCTAAAATTATACTGCTTACTTCTAGAATATTTGACAACCATGTTGTAAAACAGAGAAACACCATGCTTCTCAGTCTGGGAATGAAAGACCAACCCGAGGCAGGAAGACCATTGAAATTGCAAATGCACAGACCATGCTGTATTTGCTTTAATGTTCACACTTTTTTAGGCTTTTTCATTGGGGAAGTCTTTTTTTTGCCTGAAGCCCTTTGATGGTAAATGTGTTGTCCACATGTCCAAGAAGACCAGCTGTAGCTCCTGTTGGAGTTCATGAGAAATAGCTGTTATATCATGACACAGGTGTTAAAGGTGCAGACTCTTCCTGTGCTATAAGTGCATCTACCTTCCTGTTATTGCTGTTAAAATTATAGTAGTATTCGGAATACTGTAGGTGCAATGTAGATATTAAATAGCTCCTCTCCCAGTCAGCTTATAGTCTTAACAAAAAGAGTAGGGGACATGGGAGAGGAGGAGGGAAGGTTCAGGTCCTTAAAGAGGCTTGTGGCAGAGACCAAGAATCTCATTGTCCTTGTCCTAGTTAAATGCATCTAGTTATTCTATAATAATATCAAACAATTTTCAATACTCTCCGTAACAAAATTTGGACCATTCCCATTTAGTTCTTTTATTGGATGCTGTGTGTTTATCTTCCACATGATGGTGCTGGAGCTGTATTTTGTGGTGGGGTCCTGTCTGGTCTGTACAGTTGGCAGGCTGCATTTCATTTCATTCTTTGCAGTGGAACAAGTCAGAAAACATTCCTATTCTCATCCCTATTCTAGATATTGGGAGGGAGAAGAGCAAATGAAACAAGGTAGCCTTTCATACAGCATAGTCTCCAGCTGTGTGGTTGTTGGCTGTGATTAAATCTGCAACTGCTTTCCAGGTTTGCCCTGCACAGAACTACGCTGACAAATGAAATGGAAATAAAAAAGCACAAAATGCTTTGTGCAGCTGTGTAATGATTTACACTTAAAGGACATTGGGACAAATACTTACAACTATAGAATTTTCACCTGTGCTCTTTACATGGTAGCTCAGGTTCCTAGATTTCCTTGTGAGTAAAACCTATCCTATTTAAAACTTTCACTGTTTTGGATAATCAGTTTCATACTTAATCACCTTGGATAGAAGGAGTGTTTCCAGGTGTTACATATCATATCTAAATAGATTAAGTTTGGGAATTAAAATTCTGCAGCATACTTCTGGCTTTAGATGAAAATAATATTTAATGATAAACTATAGAAAATTGTGGGCCAGATTTTCACTCATTTGAGGTCCATTACATTGTATGTTTACAGCTCCTTGATGATATATGTCTTTCTAGAAAGAAGTCTGAAAAAATGTCAAAAAATCTCATATCCAGCAAGTCCTCCTTAAAAAGTCCAAAAGGCTCAGCAAAGAAACAGAAAGGTGAAAACAAAGCTAAGGAATCCTCCAAAGGAAAACGAAAACAGATTGGTATGTATGGTATTGCAGTAATGAAGCAATAATCTGGTTTCACATGACACCTTCCTTAATTATTTTGGGCCCAAACGTTTAACTATATATGAGAAAAATTAGAATATGCTGCTTTATATAAACAGCTGAGAGATCTATGATTACTGATTATGACTTTGTAACCAAAACATGGAACATAACAAAGCTACATTATGATATTTACACTTTTTCTTGGTAGTTTAATAGTTTGTGGTGTTACAGAAGAAGTACTGAATGGGAACTTGGAAAGCTTAATATGTAGGTGTGGGGAGAGTCAAAGATTAACTTAGTCAAGGGAGCTAGCATCAGACACAGAGGGGTATCCCCAGGAGCGGGAGTTTAGGTGATCAGGATCACACTAGGAAGGTACAGTAGTAGATTTTGAAAACAAATCTCACAATTTAATTGCAGTGCATTTTATTACGTTTTTCTGAGACGTGATGAGMTGCTACCTCAATTGTGCCATTTATTAAGTGTACACTTAATGAAGTGTAAGCTAATGTGGTTTTGCTATATATATATATTTTTCCAGTGATTCATGCACATTCACAGAAAGGGCGAGAATATACTCTTGCTGTCCCCCCGCCAGTGGCAGCCACCTCCCTGAAGCCTGATGTCTCTTTTTAATCACCTTTTCCCTTCCAGTTGATTAATAGCTGTTGGACTGCAGAGAAGACTCTGCACCTCAATGCTAATCTCTTCCTGTTCTACCTCGCTGTGGAGTTTGCAGACCCTCTCTCAGGGGCTGGAGTGTGCCTGAGTCCTGCAGCTCCCTGCCGTCCCGAGCAAGCCTGCCCACTGTTAGAAAGGGGTAACATCTGCTCCTTTCTGCACAACTGCCAGTTCTGCTACCGTATGTTAGGGAGCCTGCTCCATTTATCACCTCTTTACATGACATGTTTTGCATGCTAAGTGCCCCAGGCAGATGCTATCAGGTAACAGTCACTGCACTTTTCGAAGCACAGAAACTGCAGTGCACACCACAAAATGAGAGCTTTCTTATGTTGAGCATCTGCTCACAATAAAAATGAGCTTTAAATCTCTGTAGTTTCGGAGAAATGCTAGCACATCCTTAACATACACACTTTATTTTCAAGGGTTCTCTCTTTTCTTGTGTTAAACTTGAATTGAATGGAAATTATTTTTTTTCCTCTTCACAGATTAGTTTTAAATATATGTAAATATTTCAAACACTGTCCTGACAAAGAAAGAATTGTATATTGATAGTTAATTTGTTAGGAAGAAAAAATACTGATTTAACATCATACTGTTATATTTCAGATAAAAAGGATGAAGAAGTTAATCTATCTATGGCTAGTATAGGTAAGTGCTATGATGATTTGGGTTTATAGTAATAGTTTTGTAGAGGAACTGGGATGAGGGGAAATAAAGATCATTACAGCGGAATTATAGGATGCAAATTTCTTGCATTTAGTAATAGTTAAGCAATTGAAAGAAAACCTTGAAATACTTTTATCATTTTTAGTTTTTCTTTAATCTTTGTCAAACCATTATTAAATCTGATGAGAAAATGTAGATCATTTGTGTTTTTAATCATATATATCAATACACATTGATTCAGTAGGATGACACTTTGTAGAACAAAATAACATCTGCCACTGAAAAGTCACAAGATATCAAATACTTCTTGCGTTATCAGCATTATCAGCATAGTTATCAGCAAGAAAAATGTGGTTTTACTTTAAGTGTGGCCAAAGTTATGAGATAAAATATGAAATCATTTGAATTGAAATATATTGCTTTACCTTAAACACCTTTTTTTTTAATGTTTCTTCATGTCTCTGGTTAGGCTTTTTGTCTGACCTGATTTTTGCAATTTTTTCTTATATATAATATATAACTTACATTGACGTCAATGTAAAATTTATATACGGTTTACAGGAACAGCTCAAAGTGTTATCTATCTTCTTAATTAGCTTTTAATGGTGCAGCTTTTATTGCTAAAAGCAATAATGTGGCAAACTAGG
Organism: Apteryx rowi; assembly: GCF_003343035.1. Taxonomy (NCBI): domain Eukaryota; kingdom Metazoa; phylum Chordata; class Aves; order Apterygiformes; family Apterygidae; genus Apteryx; species Apteryx rowi. Next base: position 5,214,124 of record NW_020447641.1, on the reverse strand, counting down.
AATATATACACCAGGTAATTTTTAAAGAAAACACAAATGGCTCTTGCCTGAGTGAAAATTGCGCTCTCTAATTAGGTTCACTCAAATGGGTTGGCTGCAAATAATGGAAATGCACAATAAGTGATCCCTCAGATGATAAAAGTGTTACTTTTAAAATCATATTTATGGTGATCCTGGAGATAATTAGTATTGGCTTTAAGAGAGAATTTTAACTCCACCTAGTGGCAAATAAAGTTAGATTTGTATTATTGCATAATTGTTAGAAACAGGAAAAAAAATCTTACTATATACAGACACTGTCTGTGCAGGATTTAAACTTTATGCATGTCAGCTCCTTAGCATAAGACCTTCAGTTGTCTTGGAGCTTTTTGTCCCTTTGTGAAGGAATAATAGCACAAAATAAGAGCTGTGGACTGTTACAAATGATATGAACACAATTTACTATTATAGCACAAAGTGAAGCCTCTTACTAGATGCTACACTTTTTACTGGAAAAAGCAGCATTCAGTAAAAATATTCATATTAGTAAGAATTCCAGTATCAGCTCCTTTTGTTATAATATAGAACCTTTTAGACTGAAAGATGCACATATTTTAATTCTGATCATTACTTTGTTTTTAAATTGAATTTACAGCAATTGAGCAGTGAAGAACGCATCATTTAAACTGTGTCTCACTCTGTCCTCTCCCCTAATGCTATTTTATTTTTCTTAGCTTTAATGCATGCTTGTATTGTTTCATTTAACATTGAAAACTGCATCTCTTTGAGAAAATTTTTTAACATCAACATTTGTGGAATAAACTGTATGCATTTGAGTAAAAATAATTTATCAGACGAGCTTCTTGAAAAACAACAGTTACTCCTGGTTAGAATTTTTGACGTATCCAAAAAAAAATCTATTTTTTCAGTTTTACTTAATTTATTTTGAGCCATTTCTCTTCTGCAAAAATTTCACATAAGAGGTCATCAAAAACTGTTGTAAGAATTGGGAAGTTAGGTTTATAAATTTTCTTTAGGTTCTGGCTCTCTTACTTGCATGAGCCACATAAACCAACTCTGAGGTCTGTGATATATTCACATTTGCTGTTCCTTTGCTCCTTCTGTGCTTTCTGGCCTATGGGCCATCTGTGTATGGCAGAGGATGGCAGAGTCATACCACATTTGGTGCACAGCGCTAAGGTTTCTATGCTCTTGGCTTGTGAGAGCATAGATGGCAAAGAGGATGCCTTCTTAGTCATGGTTTGGATGGAAGGTATTCCACTGTAAGGAATGGGGGCTGTTTCACTTCACAATACTGAATATTTACATACTTTAAAAAGTAAATGTAATTTGCAGTGCCAATATATTGAAATGTAAAGCATACCTCTACTGTTGAGGCTTGTGCTAGAGTTTCAGTCTGTTTCCTAATGACTTCCTAATGAGGGATGCCTCATGCCCTTGGCTAGTGGGACCCAGGACCAGATCAACTTTTCAGTTTCTTAAAGGAGTAAGTGTTTTAAATCACCCTAGATTAAACACTTTTTCTCAGTGTGGTCTCACAGCCAAATTGATAAACTAAAGAAGGATCCAGGTCTTGGACTCCTTAGCTACAGGGATTAGATGTCAAAAAGGCAAGCACAGGCACTCCAGAAGACTAACCAGAGCTGACTTGGTCTAGTCTTACCAATAGTGAGGCTGGACCAGATGGCCTCAGAGGTCCTTCGCAACCAGCATTTCTATGATGCTGTGATTCTTGGAAGCATCCAGCATCCTGTAAATCACAGCAATCCTGGAAATCTGTGAGACATCAAAAAAGAAAGCAGTGCAATATTGACTACAACTTGYGAAGAAAGAGTACTAATAAACTACACATGCTTATTTTCTGTATGCCACAAAATAACTAGTGAATCCCAAGTAAACCATACCTGGAATACTGCAGGGCGCACCTGCRGTGTCTTAGCATTTCATTAATTTTAGTGGATGACTATGGCAGAGTGGGTGCAGTGGAGGAACAGCCCTGAAAGGGTTTAAAGGATAAATGTCAGATTCATCAAATGTCATGTATTATGTGATAGGCTTATGCAGAGATTTAGCTTCATGGATGATAGAGATTAAGAAGGATTTATTGTTTTGTCAGTTCTAGATGGCTTAGGTTAGAGATGGCTTCTCAAAACATGCAAAGCCAGCTGGTCGATATCATCACTTTAGCTATATCCACTCAAGTCAAGATACACAAAAGAAGAAAAAATGCCACAGGTGCTATGAATTCAGATAATACATTAAATATATCAAGTAAACAAAAAAAATAGAATAAAACAAAGAAGAAAGATAGAAAGTATTAGYTATTATCACAAAACCAGTCAATTTCAGTACCTAATAAAAATCCTGTGTACAAGTATCCCTAAATCCTTTCCATTTATGAGTTAGTCAAAAAAAAAAAAAAAAAGCACATTCAATGTGAGCATCTGCTAGCCTTCTCAGACAAAAGTATAGTGGCCTTCATGAAGAATACTCATATTTTTTGACACCTATGAGACATACAGGTTGAATCTGTTACCATGGCAGTATTGGCAAGGAAGAAGAGAGTCTCTCAGGCAGGCAAGATTCGACTTGCTGGGTCTATACAGTTCTTAGTCACTTATATCTGTTATATAAGCCAAAAGGCACAACGTAATTTGTGAGGGACCATTGTTAGTACATATGGCTGATGAACACTTACAAGAAGCCCATGCTACTGTGTGCTAACGTCAGATTCTGAGTGGCTGGAGTGTAGTCCTTGCTCACCCAACTGAACCCATCCTCGCTAGAAATGCTAAAGATAACAGTGCCAGAGTTAGGATAATAATTAGCTGTCTTGGTCTGAATCAGTATGAGTGAACCTAACAGAAGTCACATGCACAGCAAACAACAGATATATTCTCCATCAAAGCAGTAAATAATCTTATATCTGGTTTGAAGCTCAGCAACCTTGCTTCAGTCTCATGTAATAGTTAAAAAATAAATTCAACTACACTCTGAACTGGATGAGAGGAAGATGAAAGTTCCAAATCAGAAAAGCATGCTTATTTGGAATGGTATTTAAGCCTTATTTAGACTAAACATTGGCTTTACATGGTACAGCTCTATAGGGAAGAACTAGAGTATATATTGGAGGGATTTCTTAAATCAGAATCATGCAGTTGTGTCCTTAGTGTATTAAAAACAGTCTATTTGTGACTGTTCACCAGTGCTCTTAATGACCCATTGAACAAGAGAGAAGACCACCACCACACAACCTGTGATACCCCCTCTGAGAAATCCTGTTAAACAGAATGCCTATCTTCTCCCCCCCGCCCAAGATGAAAGAAGAGAATTAGGAGATGACAGTTCTGTCAACAACATGAGTACTGCCTTAGATATATGAATACATCTTCAGAATTTACAGTAATAAAGACAGCAACTAAATGCATGGATATAAAAGTCAACACCTGTTCTTTACCCGTTATCAAATGTTAGAAAGTCAGTATTATTAAAGTAGATTATTTCCATTTTGGAAAGATAAAGATCAAAGAAGGGTAAAATTCTCCTAGAAATTGCCTTATTGTGAAAACTTTTACATAATTAAAATAAATGATAAATATAAAAGCCCTCCATTTGACAAATTATCAAAATCCAGAGCCACACAGTTTTCCATAAGAGGTTTCTTTTCATTCTGCTTTCCCTTCCCCTGCTGGCTTTCAGTAGCTGGAACTAAATTGAAAATACAGACCGTGGTCTGAAGTTCTTCTAGCCCACTCCAAAGATTTAAAAGCAATGAAATCAGAGCAGACAACACTGAACATTTTTTCCTGTATATGTAACTTTGGGCGTATAGAGGAAGGTTCTGTAAACTTAAACTTTGTAAAATTTATCCTTAAACAAACAAAATGATTTTGCATAATAGGAAAGATTTTCATAAATGAAAATTAAACAGGCCATGGATTTGTCAGCCTTTTTACCAACCTAAAAACCACAAGGAGACCAGATTTTCTACTGTCACCATCAAAACTAGGAAATGTTTCTTTATACACCACACATCAATTCTGGGCATGAAACTTACTGCATCGCTGCTAGAGCTGGTGTGGTTTCTTTTCGTTTTCCTTTATGTATGAATTCAGATTTCTTTTTCCTTTCCCTTTTCTTTTTCTTTTTTTTAAGATAGCTTATGTTAGAAATAATATAAATTCATTAAGCAAAAAATGTGAGGTAGCATCTTTTCAAAGATAAACAAAATTAGTATAATTTGCACTCCCTGCCTCCCCACATGCCAAAAACTATGAACCCAGCGATTCCAAGGCATCCTGCTAGGAAACTCAGACAGTAATTCAGAGATTATTATTAAGCTACATGTTTATGTTTATATAACACTCTGAATTTGTTTGTCATGCAATTTTGCTTTCTTTCATAGGCCACCCGGAAATCTTTCCCTTAGTTTTCACTACACAGACCCAAGAAATCTTTAACTGCCGAGTTGATGAAGATGTCACAGAAGAAAATCGTTTCAAACTTATTAAAAAAGAGGACATCATTGAGGACCTGAAAACAAGAGCAGCAGTTTCTGATTTCCACCCTGTCAAAAAAGTTGTCCTAGTATGTAGTGTATTTCATTCTCACTTTAAGACTTTATTCCGTCAGAGCATACATACTTTTAATGGTAAGGTCTGTTCTTGTTTGACCCTTTGTAAACACATGAATGCTGTAATATCCAAAGGTAATAGGTCATGGACCATTGTCACCTCCAAAAGTTTCTCATGGCTCATCATGCACCTTTTTACTAACTTTGGATTGAAAAAATGCTAAAAGTAACATAAATGTTACTAGTTTTAATTCTGTGTACTGGCAGAGGTTGACATATTTGGGCTTTCCGTGATTTGTGGCCTACTTATTAAGAACCTGTAAAAAAACAGTTTCTTTTCTGTTTAAGTCTGTTTATGAAAAATGATTGCTATTTTATCACACAGTTACTTTTATTACAAAATAAAGTCTACCTATGCTTTTAAATTAGCATGTGAAATTCTCAGTGATGACCACAAGATTGACCACAGATGCTGATTTTACACAATGACATTAGTGATAGCTTTGTTAGTAACAGGCTCGTGTTTTTTGGATGTTATTTGCTTTCAATTTTCCATTAATTGTTTTAACTGAAATAGGAATATCCAGGGGAAGAACTTCTGGTAGTTTTTGATGCAGAGTTGCAGTATGGACAGAATTTTCATCTTGTTGCTACTGAAGAAGCCAAGGAAAACCTTCTGAAGGTAAGGAAATCCAAATACACCCCAGCATTATTATATCTAAAAATGTTTCAGAATCTTGTCTCAGATATGTTATTCGGGATTGGTATTGTATTCATAAGCATCTGATGTGCTTGGCATGCCAGAATATTTCTCTGAAGCTAATCCAACCATGAAAAATATGTGTATCACAGTAAAAATGCCTTTTTTTTCCAGAGAAAAACAGAACTGAATTTTTGTATTTTCCTTCAGAGGGACCATTATAACCCTTTGTTGCATTTTTATCGTAATGGATAATTCCCTCTGCCAGCACCCAGGTTTCCAAGCAAGAAATACATTTAAGAGATTATAATGTAGGGGGCACCTTCAAAGTAATAGTATACATATTTTTCAGAATATGTACATGTATGTTCTTCAACTCAAAAATGTTTTTGAATTCTAAATAACTCCAGATGCATAGAGGATTCCGCCTTGTGCAATGTGTCATAAAAGAAGGTTTATGGGCATTTTTCAACATGACTCCGTCACCCAGCATCAGGGGAAGTAACAGTTAATAGAAAAGCAAATTGCAGTTCCAAGACAGGAAGGCCTAATATAGGAAGTCACTATAAATTCTTTTTTATATAATAGTGATGTTCTTTCAAGACTATAGTATCTCTCTAGTATTTACAAATTAAATATGTAATATTTATTGGAAAATTCTAATGCACAGATGGCTGAACAGAGCCTAACTGTGCCCTTGGGTACAACTGAGTGTGGCCAAATTTATTACATTGTGACAACAGTAAAGGCTGCGTGCATTAAGATTGAAAGCTGAGCTTCTAACTCATACTTACATTTTGGTAACAAATTTTTGAACAAGCAGTATTTTCCATTGTTTGATGTCATAGCTTCCAGAAACTGCAGAAGAAGAAGAAAAAGAAAAAGAAGATGATGAAAATAAAGAGGGAACACTAGAAGAGTGTGTTTATAAGCCTCCTGTCTGCAAACCTTGGGTTTCTCTTGGCAGTGAAAAGGAAGTTGAAGAAGAATCTGTTAAAGACAGTGTTTCAAAGGTCAGAATCAATGCATGTTATGCAATCAAATGAATATCACAAAAACAAACTTAAAATAATTTCCTTAAAAGCCAGAAAATTGAAAGTTGCCAATGTAGTTTTACTTGAGGTCTTGTTCTATTTCAAAAAAAAAAAAAAAAAATAGAGAGAACTAGCTCATCTTTTAAGGAAACTTGAAGTGCTTCAGGAACAATTTTTTACAACTGTCCCCTTTAAATTCTGCAAATGAAGCATGTGAGACTGCATGGAACATGTTTACTTTTTAAGCTGTAAGATGAGAGTCCTGATCATCTGTGGTCATTAACTGTCTCTGCCACTTTTTGCTCAGTTTACTATCTGGACAGATTATGAGGTTGAATCACTGTAATTATATTCTAAGGACCTAGTTCTATTTCCATGTAGCCCAATGAACTTTGTTTCTTCATATGGATTGTATTTAAGTAGTATTTAAAACTTATAAGGACTCTCAACCTTAGAGTAAATTATACCAATTACAGTTATTAAAAGCTGGCTTTACAAAAGGGCATAATTAACTGCATCTAAATATTATACTTCAAAAATTTTAAGTCCAAAAAATAGATCCATTCACAACCGTCATCAAACTTGTGATGCATTTGGGGTCTGTGAGCATTTAACTGTCCACCAGTGAATTTTATTCATTACCTTACTCTCTGCTCAGGGAACATGGCCAAAATTTTGATAGTTCTCAGCATCGGGACATATTACTTATACTTAAAAACATGTCCGAGTGTTCTGAGGCTAATTTACAAGCTCTAAATTTAAGCCACGTTAGCAGTCCAAGTATTCTGTGTTCTACCATGCTGGCAAGGTCCACTCAGTAGTATTCTCAGAGTGTGCCTGTTAACCAAGGCTTTGTAGGAAATGGAGTTTGAGGCAGCAACGATACTCTTTTACATGACAAATCCAGCAATTAAAATCTGCCATTGCCCTCTTCCTTCCTTTCCCACTTTCTCATCTTCTCCATCCCTGTCTTGAGTCACCTCCTCACCCTTGTCCTGCCATAATTTCCCCCAGTTCTGGAGGCAGGTGAGTACTGTAGCCTGTTGGTTTTTGGGGCAGAGCGGAAAGTGTTAAGGCCTCAAAATTTTACTCCCTACTTCAACTTAGGGAATTTTAAGTATTTTATATTAAGTATAAATTTGGGARCATTATAACAGCTGGGCTGTCACATAAAAGGGAAGTACCAGCCCACATTCTGCTCCAGTTTTGTGGGCAGCTTTGCAAAAAAAGTACCTGGCTTTGAATCCAAGGCAAAGAAATACCTCCATACAGCCTGGAATCAAGCTACCTCTCTTTGAGGGCAGAACTCAAGTCACATCCCTCCTCCTTTCCTAGTTCTCACTGTAAGTCCTCACATGCTAATTTTTGTGGGCCCTTTTCTGGGTGCCTTCCTTTCCTTAGGCACTGCAAGGGAAGCCAAAATACCTCATCCAAAGCTGAGAATTGTACTAAGCAGGAAAGTGCTGAAAAGATAGGTCCTGGAAGCCCTCAGCCCTTGGCTGAGCCAAGCTCAGCATTACATAAATCCTCATATCAATCAAGCCTTTAGACAAAGATGCAGTTTTGATATTGCATATATTAGAATTTATAATTCTCTATCCTGCTAGCAGTAATCGCAAAAGGCAACTTCTTTGTTCTGGAAATACAAGTATATCTTCTATTCTGTATATAGGTGATTTGAACATATATGAGTATTTCAGAATTTCAAAATGTAGAAATATTAGTAAACTCAGCACAAAAAGTCATTCACAGAACTGGTTCTGCAATTATATGAATACTGCCATTTTACAGAATTGACCTTCCAAGGCCTTTCTCCTCTGCTAATTTCAGAAATATATATATTTTTCCAGATTAAGTATTTGATTTCTCGAGTACGCAGAAAGTTCGGTGCACCAATTACATTTACTGATAAGAATGCTTCAAGTGTAAAAGACAGTTACATTGAATGTACTTCCTATCAAGACAAAACTTTCAGCATTAAACTGCTTGAAAAAGATGTGGGTGCACAAATAGTTCCAAAAGTAAGAGAAAACAGTACTCAGACAAAATGGTAAGTGTGAGAAATATTTACCAGTTTATCTTATTTATTAACCTACATGCTATTTCTGATCTCACCTAAAGTTATGTAAATTAACTCCTCTGGAGCTATTCAGTTGCAAACTGATTATGAGAGCAGAACTGGATGCTCTGTCTGCGTCTTTCTTCTCTTGCTCTTCTCTAGAGAGGTTCTAGAAAAACTGAATATGCTTAGCTTTTAATTTTAATTTCTTTCTTAAAAATATTTTTTTCATAAAAATATTTTCTATATTTACTCATGTTCAAATTTATTCTGATTGGTTAGGACCTATCCAAAAAATGCAGCCACACAGTATTTTCCTAGAGAGTTCTCAGATGAAGAGAAAGAAGAAAGTCTGTCATCTGAGAAGCTGAAAGAATTTATTACATCCGTATTTTTAAGGTAAAATTACTGCACCAATGTACATTAAAGGCTACCTAAAATGATATAAAATACAAGCTGCTGGAGACAGAAAGCTGGCCTGGGTGGATCACTGATCTGGTCTAATATTGAAATTCTTTTGTTTCTATATATCTTTTTTGTTTTGTCCCCCTTCCCTTGCTTATTATTTTAATATTTAACTTAATACTTGTTTCTATAAAAATGAACATGAAATTCATATCATATTAATGCGAATGTTGGTTTAAATAGGTATAGAACTCCTAAAGTTGATAGTGATGCATCTTTTCAAACAAGCTGCTGAGCTGATCTTTCAGCCACTTTGCTCCCTCAAGTAGAGGCTCATGCAGAGGAGCAGAAGTGCTGTCCTGCATCCCTCAGTCATGGGAGGAGGCCCAGTTACCAACACTTTTTGCACAAGAACTGGATAGTAATCTTCAATGACTTGATCCAAATCAAAGTGGAGTCAAATACTTGGTACAATTAGTTGTACTGGGTAGCAAAACATTTATTTTTTAAATGGGAAGGTTGTCCTTACATTTGAGATCTATCACTGATGAATTCATACTTCCTTTTGTTAATAATGTGGTCATAATTTTGTGTAAAAAAAAGTTGTCCCTATTGAAATATGTATGATTCTACTACTGAATAGTCACATTTTAATTCTTGAAAGTGTTAACTGTTCTTTTCACAAAACAGAATGGAGATTGCATTGCAGCAAAATGAAATTATGAATGTTTTTTTTGATGACTGGAAAGCCCTAGCAGAAGATGAAAGCAGCTATGGTGGCAAGTCAGATGTTTATCTTAAAGAATACGAATCATTTACAGATCTGCACTATCTCAAGGATAGAACCATTAGCTGTGTTTGCTGGCACCCAAACATTTATGGTAATGCAATTAAAATATGCATTTGAGATTTGAATGACATGTATTATATTACAGCTATAAAATGTGCATCCTTCATGAAGTTATTGGTCTTCACGTTGAAAAAAAAAACAATCAAAACTGAGTTACTATGTTTGTCTAAATTGCTGATTCGCGATGAAGGGAAAAATGATACAGACCAATCCTTTGCAGAATTCAAAAAGGCCAAACAATGTGGGCCAGCGGTCCCTTGTGATAGCGTATAGCTGGAGATTCTAGGAGAGGGAAATTTCTCCCTTATGAGGCCCATTTAAGTGGGGCTGCAACTGTGCTAGATCCTTCTGTTTGGAGGTGCTGCTCGCCTTTCTTCTCCCCACAGTTGGCCCTTGTAGCACACCTAATACTGGCGCGGAGTGTTGCAGGCCACAGCGGGATGTGGCTCCACAGAGTGGAGCCAGGGAGCATCCAGAGGCATACGCAGGGTCTCCTTCTGCTCCCTGTCATGCGTTACTGCTCTAGACAGCCATGCTTAAAGGCACAGCTGAATTCTAGATAAATAGCTGCACAGTGTACTAATAGCCAACATTGCAGCCTCCATGGGAAATAGAACTTCAGCTACAAAAAGAGTTGATTTCATGATGGGCAACCAAGACTGTATTCCGTGTCACATCATTTCAAGTTCAGTGTTATAACCATTAAGAAATAGTAGCAAAAAAGTTCAATTCTACCCTGATCCTTCGCTTCACAATTCATTCATAAATAGTTGAATCTTAACTAACAAAAATAATGACCTCAGAGTTGATCTGTAAAAAGAAAAATATAAATACATGTTTTTTTTCTTGTTCTTAGCACTGTATTGAAAAACATTAAACATAAGTCACTTATAATGGAATAATTAATAGCAGGTTGAAAATTGAGCTTAGCCTTGCATGTTTTTTATGTGTCTTAAAATTTCTCTTGAAAAATATATTTTTTTCTCTCCTCACAATCAGGGATTATAGCAGAGTCAGCAACAGAGAGGCTTTCTTACGAAGAACGAGTTAATCTTTCTGGTAAATTATTGTTGCAGAAATCAGTAATTCTTTTCTGGAGTTTCTCTGATCCTCTTCACCCTCTGGTATTTAATCAAGATTTTTAAATATTCCAAGTGTCCAAATAACAAGAGAACAATCAGTGGGATTGTATTTTTCAACTATTTTGTTTTTCTTCTTTCTAGTTAATGTTGGAGTGTCCTGAAGACATTTACTGCTTTCAGTTCAGTCCAAGTGATCCAAATATCATTGCAGGTGGCTGCATCAATGGCCAGGTGTTTATTCTCTTTTAAAGAATAAAATTAGATATAGCTTTCTGTATTTTCTCATAGTAGCAAAAGTAAGGGTGAAGGTACTCAACAAATAGTTAAGCTGTAGTGCCACAAGGTTTTAGAGACCCAAGAATTCAGAACAACTCTGGTAATAGGATTAAGACATTTCAATGAATAGGAAGGTTTCTATCAGTTAATGGTTCATTTATGAAATAGAGATGAAGACTGTATATTTCTTTGTATTTTCATTGTGAAATAGATTAAGGAAATTCTCTGATCTTGTACTGAGTCCTGCTAATAAGTTATGTCTGATTCCTCTGTAGTTGAGTCATTACTGTAAAGAGATTCTTTGTATTACTGATAAATAGGTTAAGCTGTACAGACACTCTGATTTTGTTTGGTTAAGTGTAACATTTTAACTGATTTCATCAGACTGAAGAGTCTACCTTAAAAGACCTTATAAGTTCAGAAAGCAAAATTCCTATTTTTTTCCTCAAGAAATTAATTATATTTGAAAAATACATTTATAATAAAAATATAAAGAATGAAATAATTCATAATGATACCTATTTCTCACTGCAGGTTGTGCTGTGGGATATTTCTCAATATGAAGAAAAGCTGCAAAATGCAAAAGCTAGTGCTGGTGGAATCAAAAAGACAGCTGTTAATTTGGTGAATGCTTCTGTTCTAAATCTATAGCCGCACAACTACATGTGTGGGATGAAGGGAAGGAAAATTAGAATATAAATTAGTGGGTAAAAATAGGTGAAAGGTTCCCAGCTCAAAATAGAGGAATAGGTAATCTTTGCAATGAGAGAATAGATAAGATTATAAGCAGACTGATGCGTTAATGAAATAAACCCATTATCAAAATATCATCTCYACTTGAATAATCCAGCTTAATAGCTTTACATGTAGCTTTTAGTGTTAAAAATAATACTGAAAATGTTTCTGGAAATGTATGGACAGAAAGAAGGTAGCTTGGAAGATGAGAAGAGGATTTCAGTGGAAAGGGAATATCAAGTGGGTAAGCAGAAGAGAGACCTAAGAGCAAAGGAGGAAGTAATAACGTAAGTGGATGTGTACCTGTGAGGCATATTGGAATTATTTTTAGAGCTTCATATCCATATTTCGGAGCTTTCCATTTTTCCACAGGGCTCTGTATTAGACCCCTAGAAAGTTTTATAGACTGATCTAAAATTTATGAGGAAGCATTAACAGTATGCAAAAGTAACCTTTCTTCCTTGACAGGTTTACTACTGTATTTTGAAAATACATTAAGATATCTCTTTTTAAAACATTTCTAGCCATCATTTATACAAGCTCAGCAGAGTGGTACAGAGCCACCTTTAGCGAGATACTGTGCTGTGTCTTCCATAGAATATAGCCATAAAGCAATAATAACAGATATACAGTGGCTGCCAGATTATTTTGAGGTGAGTTTAAAATTTTTTTTCATTGTTTTTCTAACCCACTACTTCAAAAATCATAGTGTAAATCAAGATAAAATATTAAAGATTAAATTCCTTGTAATAGACCTCATTACTTCTGACTGCATTTTAAAGTGTTAAATAATTTCAGACCACTTGTTCTGTTTACTGCGCTTTACAATTGTGCTGTATTGTACTGTATAAGATTTCTGTAGCTTTACTCATAATTATAATTTCATTATTATGCTCAGTCTTCTGTATCTAAAATATGTTGAATTTCAACTAYGGGTATCCAGTCTGCCACTAAAAATTCAAAGAAATAAGAATGGTGTTACAGTAATTACCTTAATTCACCTAGGTGCCATGAACCCCAAAATGATATTTTCTGTCGTATTTTTAAAGCTTCATGATATGTAGGGTCTATATAGTTAAAGGATCCAAAATTATTAGAAGAGTATTAGATGCTCATTTGCTACCAAACTGCTTCAATTTGCCCAAATTAATTTAAAATGCAAAAATAATCAAATGCAAAATAATGACAGTGGAAAAGCAGGTCAAGCTCAAAAAAAAACCAAACCATCTTTAGAAAGGTTTATGCCTTGGGAACCAAATTTTAAAGACTTCATAGATATTATAGTCCTTAGTAATATGACCAGAAAAGTGAGGGAAAGGGTGCACGTATATGACAAAAAGAAAGCTAATAAAACTGTTCATTATTAAATTATGTTACAGTGGTACCCATGGATACTAAATGGTACCAGATGTTGTAAAACACAAAGAAAAGTCTTAGATAGCAGAATGCTCTTTTATTATTATTATTTTTTGCCAAAGAAAAACAGAAAAACTGTACTTGATAAAGAACACTGATGAAGGAATTACTTTGTCAATATTTAGCAATGTGTACTAGGACATGCTTTTGGCTATATAAACACATTTGGGATGTGTGTTGGCCTTTTCACAACATTGCAGTTTTTATGACACAGTTCCTAATATCAGCAGTTTATTATTACATAACAGTGAAAAAGTAAGCAAAATTATATGCAGATCCTAACCCCGCTTGGCCTGGCTGCGAGAATAACACTTTGACTCCAGCTGGGCACTCATCAGTGAAAACAGAGTAGAATTCGCGCTAAAAAGCGTAGCTGAAACTTTGTTGTATAGTTGATAAATACAGTTTTAGCCAAAAATAAACRTTTTGCATAAATGGAGATTATGTTTGATCAGGGCATAGCCTGTCATCAGCTGCTCTCTCCCACACTTAGGGGATATATGCTCCCTTTATTTTCCTGAATAAATTAAACAGTAAATTTCATCTAAAGTAATGACTGCTTGGTAAATGATAATTACTGTAAAACCTGAAGAACTCTACATACACAAACTAAATTATTAGCAATACTTTTTGAAGGTATTACTACTACAACCCTACAGTGGGGACTAGAGAACAGCATCCCAAATGATAATTTCTGAGAGCTGATCTACTGTATAAACCTGGCAAAGATGTATCACTCCCACTACTCTTAGCTGCTTGAGATTAATTCCTCAAGGATTTACAGTATAAGCAGGATAAAAACGTTACAAATCTGGCAACCTAGTAAGGGCCTAATTTGCAGTGGTGCCAGTAAGTATGTATCCTGCTGACTTGATCTAGAATTTTAGGTGGTTAGCAGGCACAGTGGAAATAAATTCACTTGAAGTACATTTGTAAAATACCTTGACTTTGTTTTTATATCTACTATTTAGTAAGTCCTGATTTTCAAACTTTACACAAGCAGAAACAGTGACTTAATTTCTAAAAGCCCATTTTATCTGTGTTGAAGTAGTTGCTTAGCTGAGGATAATTTTCAGCTCTCATTTTCATCTTCCCCTTTAATTATTATTACTGTTATTTTTAGGTCAACAGAATGGGCACTACTTTTGAAAACAGAGCTGAAATTTGTGTACAGCTTGTAACCTGCTCCCCTGACTGGTATGTACAGTACATACTCTACAAGACCTCTTCCAAGTTCCTTTGAAAAGCTTTTTAAATGCAACTTATTCTTTCTGTACCCCTAATGTTCTATCATATACTCTCTGATTTAACTAGCACATTTCTGGATTCCTGCCAAGCTATTCCTGAATAGTTGAAATCGTGTATGCTGAAGACAGTCGCATCAAGTTCTTGGCCATTTAAGCCCCTTACAGTGATGGTGTTAGGAGTTCATTAGCTGAACAATTTCGTGCATGAGAGTTTATATTCTGGGTGCACCTTAGGAAGGGTGTTGGCCTGGCCTGGAGAGCCAGACCACCACATTTACCTTCATTATGTGACTCTTGCACAAAAAGCTATTAAAGACTTTATGGCCACAGAAATATTGTAAACTGTTTTTAGATTAGGAGAGTTAGCTGGTGACATTATTCTGTATGAAATCTCCTCTTTTSTAGACTAAATAGTTATGAAGCTAACAAGCAAATATGTCCTGTGTGAAAGACTTGTAAGGGGCCAGAATGCAAAAAGTAAAAATAAATATTCAGTTTTCATGATGACAAAAGGCTTATGGCTTCAAGACTGCATAGCTGATCTGAATCATAAATATATTTACCAATTGCATCAAGAGGAGAGTCAGAACAGGAAAAGCAAAATTTGATGATGCAAATTTATTTTTCTTAATCAGAAACAGAAAACTCCAAAGAATTCAGTAGGTTAAAAGAATGATTGTAAATAGAATTGTCAATAAATTTGCAATGGAATGAAAGCAATACATACTGAAGAAATAATTTTAAACTACTCACACATCAGGGCTCCAAATTAAAAGTATTCATTCCAAGTAAGGCAGGGGAGTCACTGTAATGTTGTCCATGAAGAGCATGGGTCCCTGTGCAGCTCTTGACAAAAAAGAAAAAGCAATGTCAGCAATGAACTATAAGGAAAATATATCATTGTCTAGATCAGCTGTGTGAACAAATGTCCAGAGCAGAGCAACAGGAACAATCTGGAGGCTGGAAGCTCCAGTAAGATGACAAATTTAAGCAAGTGGGACTGTTTGCCTTAAATGTAAGCAAATAAATTAGCACATACAAAAATTAGGAATGAGATCTGATTTGGCTGGCTAGATTACCTGCTACCAGTTTCAGTCCGTTTCTCTGAGCCCCTGGTACTGGCCACAGTCCGAGGCAGGATGTTGAATTAAATAGTTTAAGATGGCATTTCCTACATTTCCAGGCTGCCTCAGGCTGTGCCTGCTATTACAGTAAGTTGGGCCCAGTGGAGTCATATAACACTCACTCTTGGGCTCTGGTCTGAGAGTGATTTCAGCTCCCTAACAGCTCCATAACCAACTGCAGAGAGCCCAAGGAATTGTACTGGTCACAGGCAAGGGAATTTTGCCCAGACAGTGGGCAACTTTCCGTAAGCAAGCTGAATGAATGCTATTTAGCTGCTTTGGTATAGTTAAAAATTGATGAAATGATAAATGAATGATATAAATATAAGCCATCATCTACAAAGGAAGAAATTAAATATTTGGTGTTTGCCTGCTTTCAAAGTCTTTCTCTATTGCTGCATGAAATTTGAAGACAAAAAGTTAAAAAACACTTTAAAATGTGCTGAAAATTGCACCTGACTTTGAAAAAAATGGGGAATAATATTACACAATCATTTTGGTATTATGCAGCTCAATATTATTCTGGGATATTCGAGGCACCAAACTTCCTGTCCAACCTTTGTCTCATAAAGTTAAAGAGGAGAAAATCATTGATGTGCTCCCTGACTTTCCTGCTACTTTTAAGCATCTAGATCTCACCTGGAAACCTCTCATAAAGGTACTGTATACAAATATAGAAGTGAAGGACCAAGCCAAACTTAAGTATGGCCAGAACTCCATAGTATTTTATTTTTATTCTTTTGCTTCCCGACCCTTTAATTTTTCCACAAGATTCATGTTCCTGTGAATTTTCTTCTGATTAGGAAATGGAAGAGACTTCAAAGTTCCTCTGCAGCTTCAATAAAAATATTTTGCAAAGCTAACTCACAAGACCTTTAACACAAATGCTTTTTAAAAACTGTAGTAGCTGCAAAAGTAGTTGCAATAGTAGTGTATATTACTGTCAGCCTCTTCAACCCCTGTGCTGTCTATTCCAGTGGGTCCCAAACTGCGAAGCGTGGTCATGGTCAATTGTAATTACCCGAAAAACAGCAAAGTCTGATGAAAATGGTCATAGTTGTTTGTGGGGGAAAAAAATGATACTAAAAATAATCTGTTAGGTTAAAAAAAAAGGGAGGGGGCTGCTGATCTGTTCTGCTCAGAGTAGCTGCAGCTGATACAGTATCTGGAAAAGCATGACCACTGGAACTGGTYTTCTGTTAGCAACATGGGGAAATTCTAAAAGGAAAAGGTTAAAAACAGAGATACCGCAGACCTGCCTTCCTCTCTGTGCCTGCAAAGGAAGCGGCAAAAGCTGCTTGTGGAATATTAAGAATACATTGCAGACTGAAGAGAGCTGTTCCATTACAGCAGAAAGTAATTTAGTCTTGTACCTCGAGGTCTGACAAAATGAGTTATCAAATGCTCTTTTTGTTCTGATCAGATAAACCTGTGCAAGAGTGATACCAGTGTGGACTACAGTCCTGTCAGAATTAGTCTAAGGGAACAGCATTATCATTACAAAACGCCAGGTAATATTTTTATTACAGCTTCTTGGGAAAGAATGTTTTTAATAATCTCATATTTCAGCATATACAAAATGAAAGCTAAACAACAAAATGTTCTATCGCTAAATGCATCTAGGGAAAAATATTTCGTACTGGTATTTATCAAAGTAGTGTGTGTGTGTGTATATACACACACACACACACACACACACACACACACACACACACAGAATATGAAAAGAACAGTTCTGTATCCACAGTAACATTGCCAAGTTTCAGTTAATAGTGCATGCAAGTCTCCCAGGCTCTACTCCTGAAACTAATTCCTTTTCAGTCCCTATAAAATAATCTCTTCAGAAAAAGATTCCCAGAGTAACAGTATATATAGAAGGTATTTCTGTAATGCTTAGGATAGAGGTATTTTGTGCTTCACACTTTATAATGGATCAGTTCTCATTATGTTCCTCAGTGGTAGTGACATATTGCTAATCCCTCTGTAAAGCCGGGAAGCTGACACACGGATAGCACAAGAGTCTGAGGGGCTGCAGACCATGCCAGCAAGTGCCCTTCTGGCAGCTCCGAGAGAACTGGCCTGTTTGAGCGTTTCCAGTACAGCTGTCACTGCTGCCACTCCATTAACAGGGGGAGATTTCATGGGGAAACAGTTAACCTGCAGGGCTGCTGCTTTACTTGGCACTTGCCATTAGCTCTTTGTACTTGTAAAATCTCCTTCCACAAGCTCCACTGAAGGCAGCACTGTATACCTACCTGTATATATATACACACACATACACACACTCTATATATGTCTGTCTTCATCTCTCTTCTTGAAATTCCTCTCATCCGTGAGCTATCTTTTTAAGACAGATAAATTGTTGGATCATGTAACTTCCAGTTTATAATGAATAATTGTATCCATACTTTTTCCAAGATAAAGTGCAATCTCTGAACAAACGAGAAGTACTTGCCAAAGAAAGCCCATATATGGAGATAAGTGTTCCTTCAGGCAAAATTCTGAGAGCGCTAGAGAATATCTCCACCAACTTTTTTGTTGGAACTGAAGTAAGTGAAAGTAATAGATTACTGTAAAATGTTAATCAAAGATATYTGAAAGACTGAACAATTAAATAACAGAGTTTTCAGAATTGTACGGACTTACATGTTTTCTTCAGGTGTTAATCAAAAAGATGGTTCTGGACATGCCTTTTTTTACTCCTATTTTAATGCATTTCGCTCCTTATTTAGAACAAGAATAAAACCTTGTATTTGTTAGACTATGAATGCTTATTTCAAGGGCAGAATTAGAAGACATTTCCAAAATACACTGAACTTAACTACCTACCTTTGGAAACCCAACAGTACTTTCTTATTCCAGAACCTGTAAGATTAGCAATATTTTTTCAGCACTTCCCCAAATGTCAGGTGAAAATGTTATTTTACTACCATTTCTCTCACAACTTATTTCTAGTTTCGGAAGCCCCAGCTATTCATAGCCCTCTGCCTACATATACAAAAAATGTGATCTAAAATTCCAAAATCTTTCCCAGTTTTGAGTTCATGTGGAAACATTTTGCATCCAACCACCTTTTTGCTTCCAGCCACCTTTTGCCCAAATATTGGGGCAAAGTATGTGCTGTAAATAGAATACCCAGTTCTGCAAGAATGACTGTCTACATACATCATGATAAGCAAAGCTGTTTTAGCAATGTAAAACTGAAAAAAGTGACCCAAAATTTTACTACTTTTTTAGTCGTTGGCTGCAAATTTTTCTTTTAATTTACACAGAGCATATTTAATAGTGGTTATAATTAAGTAAAGTCACAGCTTAAAAACAAGCAAGTTTGAGATATGTCACCAAGCTCTAACGTTGGCATTTACTTGAATTTTCTGGCATCACAGGATGGAGAAATTGTTTATTCCGACTGGAAAATGGAAAGAGATAGTGACTCAGGAAGACTAATTAGTAAGTTCAAGTTTCTTAACCTTATTTATACCTTACCTGTTTAAACCTTAAAATATCACTAACTTTAAAGTATTTACAGCAATACTCTGCCTTTTTAATACTCTTGCTCATCTGCTATAATACTGTATTCCACTGATGACACCAGTGCATTCAGCAGCAGGCCCTCAAAATAACATGCAGTTCAACTGCTGTGACAAAACAGGAGGAATTATAGGTACATCACTATATGCCTATTGACACTAATCATGGAAGTCATACTTCACAGTAACTAAATTTTGTACAACGCCTGAGGCAATTCCAAAGCCTGTATATTACAAGCAAAATGTTGAGGCTGGGATCCTCAAATCCTGTGCTGGATCCTGCGCTCCTGTTTCTCCCTGTGTAACTCCCAGTGTAAAGACCATCACTGAAAGCACTAATTAAAAGCAACCATCTTTTCCACTCTGTTAGGTCAGAAGCCTTCTCAGACACATGCCATCCATGATGGAATCGTACATACTGTTCAGAGATCACCATTTTTTAAAGACATCATTCTAAGTGTTGGAGGCTGGAATTTTGCCATTTGGAAAGAAGGTGTTACAGTAAGTTACTTTAAAACATAATTGGTGGAGATAAAAGAGATAATCATAGCCTCAGAGACTGTATTTTCAGAAGTGCTGGTCCCAAAGCCTGAGAGTTTAGCAATAAATTGGATAAGAAAAGCTTTTTTCCACATCAGAAAAACTATTTTAAAAAAGCATTTTGTAAACTTGTCTTTTACAGAAAGTAGGAAGTGGCCTTCTCTAATACCGACCTTGTAAAACCATGGCTTCTCCACAAATTATTTCTGGTGCCAGAGAAACCAAAGAATAATGGCAGTGTGTGCTAACCAGGTCTGAAGAACTCTTATTTAGGATGCTGTCTTTTCATCAGTTGAGGAAATAAAAAGATGTTTTTTTAGTTTGTCATGTAAGAATCCAGGTTAGCTGCACCTAGCAAAATCTTAAAACCACAGATTTTAACAGCAGACAGACAGATTATCTTAGAGTGGGAATTAGATACCAGCTTTTTTTTACTCCCCCACATTTCTCCTCTTAATCTGCAAAAGGTGATACAAAAATAATACTAGCATCCAAATCAGTAATAGGATCATTTAAATTGTGAATGTTGTCAAATGACAGGAGGTTGGAAGTAGTGAATAGAGAGTACTGTTTGATTTTTGGGTCTTTTTTTTTTTTTAAACAAAAAAAATTAAGAGTGGACCAATCCTTCAGTCAAGCTGCTCAGCAGTAAGATACACTGTGGGACACTGGTCCTTAACAAGACCAGGAGTTTTCTTCATTGGCAGAGAAGATGGAAATATAGATATTTGGGACTTACTGGAAAAAACTCATGAGCCATCTCAGTTCCAGAGCATCTCCATCTCAATGATCACTTGTATCAGACCCTGGATTGCCTCAGGTACATTGGTGCAGGTACTTTACTATGCCACCATGCTTTTAAAATATACTAGCCCATTTCTGCAAAGCACAATTTAGTCTTAATGTTACACTATGCTATATATTGTATAATAGATAAGTACATACTTCCACAAATGTAACACTGCACTGTGTACAGAGATGCATACATCAGAGTCTGAACGTACTAGCAAGGCAAAAAGCAATGTAAAATGTTTATTTTTAGTTTAAAAAATGTAATTGAGTTTGAAAAAGTAAAAACTTTTCTAATAGTTAAAGGAAATTTCATTTGTTAAGAAAATAAGGCTTTATTTTTGCTGCAGTGAACAAAATCAAAAAACCCCCACAATAACAGCTCTTTACACTGTCTGCATTAAAAGGCAAGCAGTTCTCATATATTATCAAAATGGAGATATGTCATGTTTAGGTGGGGGAGTGTATTACTGTTGGAATTTAGATTGTTTATATGTTTTTTGTTGTTAAATATCTTCCAGCAAAGCATCATTTTTTAGCTGTTTCTGATGATTCTGGAGTACTGCATGTTTTAGAAATCTCTTGGACATTAAGTCACCCTTCCAGCAATGAGGTTGGTAACAGTTTCTACTTATCTCCATGACTCTCTATCCTGCAAACTCCAAAACAGAAACAGATCTGCCTGAAAAAACCTGCCTTCAAAGGGGCGATGATCAACTTGAGATCAGTATGGCCCAGAGCCATGTTCCCCAGAGATCACCCGCAGCGAAGCTGGCTCTGTGCAGAGCTCAGATAGGAGGCTCCTGAAAGAAACCAGGGTGACAGCTGGCAGAATTCCACCGCTGCTACCTGGCTGCAGGAAATCCACAGCAAAGAGGTCAACATTTTTGCCATGTGAATAAAATGACCCATGGTTTCTTTGATTTTTTTCTATAAATTTGGCACAATGCGATTTGTACATCTTAGGATCTGGCTCTTGCTTATTTAAAGTACATTTTGCAAACTTACTAACATTACCACTTGTTCATTCTCTTTGAGTAAAGACTATCTGTAGAAAAAGGACTCTCTGAAAAAAATGGAAGCAACATTTTTCATTTCTCCATTTCCACATCACTTTCAGTCATTCTCCACCACCTCCCCCCCAAAGACAAGTTAGGGTCTTCATCTCATCCAGTCTGGCAGTCTTTCCTGCTACCTATTCTGTTCTTTTTACATCCTAATATTTTCTTCCCATCCTGTCCCAGTTATAAATTTTCCCCAATTATCCCTGTAAGTAGATTATAACCAGAAACTGATACACAGAATCGCAGATAAATGCACAAAGTAATACTGAACCATGTTTCTTTTTTCTTGTTTTCTTCATGTGTGAAGATGGGTCAGGAAGGATTTTGCCTGTTCTTGGTCTGATTTGGTTAAATCACTATCCTAAAACTGGTTTAGTTATTTCAGTGCAGGTTCCTGAGGTGTGATCTACTCAGAATCAATGTAATAAAAATGATTTAACCACTTGCATATTTGTATCCAAGAATCAATTGGTTTCCATCCACATCTTTTATTATAATCTTATTATTTTGCTGCAAATCATTTGGCAAAATATATATAGAGATCTATATTCCTGAAAGAGATGAACATATAATACCGTAAGGATCATCAGGAAAAATTCTGAGTCTTTGTACTTGTAACAAGCCTTGTTTGTCTTTGTATTAATAGCATGCCAGCGTACTTCATTACTTTGAGAGAGAAGTCAAATATCTAGAGTATTATGAACAACGGCAAGAGTTTCGAGCCAAAGAAAGAATAGAAATGGAGCTGGAGGCACAGAGGAAGAAAACAGTATGTTATATTTGGAGTTAGATAAACTTTTTTGTTTACCTGGATCCTTAAAATACACCTATTTTTGCTATGCAGAATTTCCCTTGATATTTTCAAAAATCAGGATGTGCACTTTTAGAATAGCTTAGCAGTGCTTTATTTCATACTTACCGTTTTTAGGAACGGAATAGATGGTCCTAGTTCATGCCAGTTCAGCTCTTAGTCAAGCAAAACTCCTGCAGGAGCATTAGAGTCTATGGACATTTAACAACTCTGAATTTGCTTTTCCTTTTACTTATTGGTCTTTCAAAAAGTTAACATTCTGGTAACCTTCTTAAAAAACATTCCTCCTGAAAGGCAGGAGGGATTCCAGCCTTTCACTCTTATTCACGTAAGGATTTTGCCCATCCATTTGTTGATGAATTGTTTAATAATAGCAGCTAACCAAGGAAATGGCAATTCAATTAATGTAGCCCTAGAGGATACCTGTTTCTCCAGTCATTTCTGATAGCACTGATACTATCTACTGAAAAGCAATGTTTCAAAGCTGAACAATGAATTATTGGCTGATTTGTGTTTTTCCTTCAGACAGCGACTGCTCCACAAAAATCCAGAGAACAGATGGAGGAACAAGAAAATATGGATTATATGGAGTTTCTGGACATAGAGAAGAAGATATTAACAGATCTAGGACTAGTAAAGGGATCAGAAGTATTTTCCTCATCAGATGCCTAGAGCACAACATTATCAACCTTAAAACCAGTAGGCATTTCTTTTTTTCAGGACCTCTTATTTTGCTTTATGAGATCTGTATATATGTAATTCAACATATAATTCAATAGAACATTTTTAGCTTCAGAAATTAAGTATCTTGCACTTAGAGATTACTGTATCATTAACTTTATTCATTTACTCACTCACAAGTGTGGGTAGAGAAGAACTGTTTTGGGCATATTTCCTCCACTCTTTCGTTAATAGAGTTATAATGAAATTGTTTATATATGTATATATTTTTATATATATGTAGTTTAAATAGTAGTTTTTAAAGTGGGCTRTTAACTGCTGCTCTGTATCTGTCCAGGACTTTATAAGCTGTGAAAATCTTAAACACAATTTAACATGTCAAACTTAGGCTCCAGTGTTCACCCCTGCAACCTATGTCCACCTGCTCCCATCAGAGAGAAATCTGTTCTATTCCAGTAGTCCTATTCGCAGAGACCTCCACATTCTGCTACCTAGCTGCAGCAAGCATCTCCTCCCTCAGCCCGAAAGCAGTCGCTTCTCCTGAAGAAAATCAAGGACAAGCAGTAGTTTTAGCACTGTCCAGGACATCGCCCAGTCTGGAGATGTGGTGATGGAATGCGCTCCAGAGTGAAGACTCCCAGCGGAGACTCCAGCACCGGGATCCCCGAGCTGCTGCTGCACAGGGGAGAAGGGAAGGTGTGCGGGCACGCGGGTAGCTCAGATGACACCTATCACAGTATCACATGAGAAGGAAGGAGCAATTCCTTCCATAAAGGCTCCAGTCTCATCTAAAGGATTTAAAAATCAAAAACAGATCCTAAATTGCTCTTATAAATCAATGAGCCATTAAAGCTCAAATATTCACAAGCTATTGCTTGAAGTCTTTTATTACTTAGTACACTTAGTGAAGGGTGAGCCTCTTGCCTTTGCTGAATCCTTACATTCATTGATAATTTAGGGAAGGATCATGTACATTATTAAACTGGAGCTGCTGAATGGAAAACATAGATCTAAACACACTCTTCATAAGCCCTCCAAATTTTGGAGGCTGAACCAGTTTTATTTGCCATCATAAGATTAGAAAACAATTGTTATTTAAGCCTGGCAAATGCTTAACAAGCAGAAAGCCAAACCCATAAAATATACTGTTCTCTCAAAGAAATTAATGTTGTTTAGAAAAAACAGCTTTTACTAAGCATACTGTGGCTATTGATTATTTGCCTTTCATTCAAAAGAATTATTCTTGAGAGATGCTGAACTGTGTTATACAGCAGCTTTAATATTTACCAGTGTAAATGAGTAACAGCTCATTAATATTAATGTCCATCCTTTGCCCACAGAGATGACTCTTTCCAGATGTAGCGCTCTGCCTGTTGCTAGGTTTCAATAGTCAGGTCAGACACCATGTAACTGAGCAGAGCCTGTCAAGTGGAAATTAAATGTATCAGAGGAGAACAGATTAAACTCTATACGGGTGAATTCACTCTTTCCGTGACTCACCAAACCGCTCGAGGGTCACAGACTCCTGTCAAACAAATGTCCATATGGTCACAGGAGAAACTAGAGCACAAAAGACAACTGACACATGGGGATTTGCAGAGGAACTTCGCTGGCAAGCGATAGCCAGTTCCAGTGCTCAGACCAAAGCCTAGCCCAGGTGTCATGAAACAGGATCAGCGAGAGCCTCCCGTGTCCTGAAATATACATTGCAAATAGGTTTTTAGGTGCTGTTAACAACATACCCCTTCAGTTTCCTAGGGCCAGGCTTCCTCTATCACATATGTTTATCACTTTGGCTAAACTTTGGTCAGATTTAAGACAGGTTTAGTGCCACTGGATTGGACTCTGTGTCTGCTGGGAGACACTAAAAATAAAAATGGAGCAAACATGTTTGAAAAATAGTTTTTCATATGTTAATTTGAAATTTAAATATTGTAATAATATTCCTTGCCTCTACATATTAAGCTATCTCTAAATTAAACCAACAACCACATCCCTAATACCTGCAATGTGGTGTTTGCAGTCAGAGCTTAAACAGAAAGAAAACACGGTTCTCCTGCTAAACCAATATTTAACAATCTGATTTATACAGGTACATAAATATCCCAGAACCAATTAATTAAAAGGCCAAGTTCTTGGATATCAGGCCTGGATTTCATTAGAACAGCACATCAGATCATCTTTCATAGATTTTTGATCAACAGGGCTGCAAACTACAGATGCACTGAAGTCAACCACCTGGTCATGACTTGCCAGGAAAGCCCCAGTCGCCTCCCTTCCTTGTAGCTCTGCAGCTACAACGCGGAGGAGCGGCAGCGCCGCAGTGCTGCACAGCCCAGGCCGCGGGCACGTGGCGGAGCCAGGCCTGCCCTCCCGGCCCCGGGGCTGCCCCGCTCCTGGCACCAGCTGGCCGGGGCCAGCACCTTGCATCTGGCCCTCCTGGGTTTTGGGAGAGACTTTGGTTAATGAATTTATCCTTCCACGTTCCCAGACAGGAGATTTCCTAAACCTGCTGACCCCGACACTGAGAGCACAGTTCCCACTAGCCTCCTTGGGAGCTGGGCAGGAGCAGCCCATCTCCACTCTTTGTAGAGGAAATAACATGCCGGAGAAGAGGAATTTTGCTAAATAAAGCATCACAGTGTTAACAGAAATGCAGGCACCAGGCACCACAGATGCACTCTTTAGAGTTTTGATAAAAATTATTTCTGCCAATTAAAAATGTTGTACTGGTTTTAAAAGCATGTAAACCCCCAGGGCCTGGGCTTGGCAGCAGCTCTGTGGTGCAGCCGAGGGAGGCTCAGGCTTCGCCAGCATCAGTGCACGGGGCCGGATCGCAGCCAGGCGGCTCCCGTGCTGTCTGCCTACACCCTGAAGCACTAGCTTGGCCACCTTGATTTCAGTGGGGTTCGAAACCCGCCTAGAGACAAGCACACACTGCAAAATAAGCTTTGTTTGGCAGGCTGGAAGACAGCCACGTTTCAGCTGGATTTTCCTAACACAGTGGGAAACAGGAGGCAGGTCCSGCTCTGCCGATGAGCCCCCCTCACCAGGGCAGGGCAGTTTGGGGGGAGCTGCACAACAGCAGTGGAGAAGCCTTCCAGAGAGACATTTTCCTCCTAATTACTGTGAGCAAATGCATTTGTACACCCTGAGACATGAGATTATATATCCCACCTTGATCTTTTATCCTCTGCAATGTAATCCTGCATGTTCAAATACCTGCAGGGCCTGCTTCAAATTCCTGGTGGCAGGCCATTCCTCAGGTTAACTATGCCTAGCAAACTCTGTTGTAAAGACAAAAACACGGGGCTTCCCCTGCCGCTCAGAAAACGTCAGAGGGAAACAGTTCATTCAATGTGTATAATGACATTTTAAAACCAATGCATCATAGTTACACTGAAGGGTAACACTAATCCTCCTGCCCCAAATAACCATCTCTCAGCTGTTGCTAGCTCCATAGTTTTGGATGAAGACTTTTTATTTCAAAAGACATTTTTACTGTTAAAAAAACAAAACAAACTCTCTACTGTGGGATGGGAAGGATGGTGGAGGAGTTATAGCCTGGCAGCAGAAGTACCGGATGTGTCCCTGGTTTATTAGATTTACCTTAGTATCTACTTCTGTTGGGGATGTTTTTCTCTATTTTTAGAATACGTCTGAAGAGCTGCAGCTACCTTTCTTGCCTGGTGCATTAATAAACAACCACATACATTATGCATTTGGGAAGAAGAGGAAGGGGAAAAAGTCTTTTCAGCCAATAAACCTCCACCAAGTCCCGCCACAGAGGGCATGACTGACCACCACCTTCTAAAAGCAACAACACAACCTGAGAAGGAGCATAAAGTTGTTCTTAAAGCTTCTTGCAACCTACAGGCACACAGCAGAGGCAAAGCCTGAAAAGGTGGTGCTGGAGGCAGGTGGATGCAGCCACTGCGGGACGGCCCTTCAGAAGATGGCATCTCGTCCTGCTTCCTGTGGGGGCCGTGCTAGGGGCAGCAGGACCTCCCTGCCTGCCTGCTGGTGCTCGCAAGGCACATCAGTTCTGCTTTTCTCTGCTCTCAGCTGGAAACCACACTCCCGAAACCCCAAGGGTAAGCAGACCTCACACCCGGGAAGGCAAYGCGCGCGGTGCTCCCTAGGCAGGCTGGTGCATCTAACTAGAGGTGAGAGGACTTGCTTCTCCAGAGGCTCAGGTGTGGGCAGTCTGTGTCCCCAGGGCACTGATGGGGCAAAAGATGTTAGCGAGACCCCTTTTGTTCTGGGAAAAGATGCAAAATCTTCTGAACAGCCCATTGCTTTGGGAATCCAAGTGTATCCTGAGAGAGCCCAGCAGCTGAGTTGCTCATCAGAGATGAGAAAAACCTTGAACCCTGTGCTCAGCTGCCTGACTGTGAGCAAGATCTGACATTTCTGCTGAGGATGCAGGTCCCCAGCAGCCTAAGCCAACCCAAGYTCATGCTGCTGTTCCCTCTGCTCCACACCCCATGCAATCCCAACTTGTCTCTTGTGCGACCCTGTAATAAGCCAGTTTGGGAAGCTGAAAAACCAGAAGAGATGCATTGTGAGCTGGATTAACCACACAGCCCAGCTCTTCCCGCTAGAGCCCAGGCACCGCTGCTGCGGGAGACATCACTCCTCCGTGGGGTGGCTCATCACAGACCCACTGAGGAGGCTACACCAGGGTATTTGTAAGCAATTTTTGGGCATTAGAAGAAGCACTGATGACCAAATGCAGTCACTGAGGTCCATCTAGCTGCTATCACCTCTCCAGCAGCAGCCACTAACCGTGCTTGGGGAAAACAGTAAAAGGCACAAGGCAGGCACAGCGTGCTGTTTTCCTGTTAGGGCCTCTCGGCTTTCACCAGTCACAGGCGTGAGGGCTTCCATGGCTGGCAACAGCATTTGGACAGTCCTGTTTGAAAACACAGCAATGGATTAAAGCTCTGTGAATTGGCCTGGTTCACTCCTGACCCCGCTTACACGCACTTTATCCTTAATGCTTGGCAGCAGAAAGCTGCATGGACCTACGGAGGCATTTCTTCTCTTCCCTGCAGACTACAGACTAGGACTCCTGGCTGCTGCCCAGCCAAGCACGTACATTGCTGTCCAGACCTAAAAATACCAGAAATGCCCATACTTGTCTAGAACAATCTGTCTGCATGTGATTTTGGTGGGAGTCTTGGAGCTGTTTCTGTAAGAGCACCTGCAGAAATTTACTTTACCTGGGAAATCAAGGTCACACCTGAAGGAAGTCTGCACACCCCAAGGACAGCAGCTCCCTGAACTAATTTACCTGCATGCTCTACCCTCTAACTTTAACCCCTTCTAGTAGCAGTAAGAGGCTCTGCAGAACATAAGCTAATCTTGAATGTCCAACTCAGTTACACCAAAAAGTCAACAACAAATGTTAGTACAGTAGCCAAAGTGTCCGGCCTTGCCCACAGGGCTCAGTAGGAGCTCTGCCCTGCAAAGACCACACGGCCCAACCACACAGCTGCAAAGCCCATGCTGCCCTTCTGTATAAAAATGCTTGCTTCTATTTTGGTAGAAGCAGGTTGTTCTAATCTCCGCATTTAGTGTTTCTAGATTAGGGTAATTCCACCAATAATCCTCCTTCTTCAGAAACTATTACAATCCTAAAAAAGATGCAACTTGACCAGATCTTATTATATAATGATACGAAATATAATAATTATGTAATTATATATATATACACACACACACACACAAGATACGACATAAAATACTACTTGGGAAATGTTGCATTCAAAGAGGGATCTCTAGGATACAAAACGTGCTCTACAGGTTGCCACGATTAGATTAACTGATATTTCATTTGAATAATGTGAATATTAAATTGGCTTTGCTTATACTATATTTCTAATTAACTAATTAGATTGACTTTAATACAATTCATCAGGTCATTGATTTCTCCTGTTGTTAGGTTAAAATGTTAATTTACAGCTGACAGAACAACATATCGCTGCACTGAGCCTTCCTGTAGAAAAGCTTACACCCCAAAAAATGCATCAAAAATTATTCAAAGGTGTTCATTTACATGATCTAGAATACTATACACAATGAAAACTTCATATACCATTTATCAAAGAACTTTAAGTGCAAACATCTTTTAACTACTTTTAATAAATTTACACACCCAATACAGGAGACAGGCTATATCCAAAAGCATCAAAATCTCTGCAAAATGTGAAGAAATGCTGTCAAAACATTAGGTTTGAATAGTTCCTTAAAACATTACTGCTTTTGAGTTTAAATTATTTTTTAATTATGTAACAGGAACACTGGGTAAATCTAGACAAAACATCAAACAAAACACCTTCTGAAAAATTAAATGTCTATGAAATTAATTCACATGTGCTGCCAGTGCATATTACCAGATAAGACTGGCTTTAAATAACCACTAACTAGGCTTAATCAAATTTTGTTCTTAATTCAAATTTTATTTAGAATTAAAATTTATAGTTTAAAAAGTATGCACACTCTGTAGGTATAAAAGTTTAAAAAAATACATTGATTTACTGATAAATGCTTCAGGTTAAATTTACATTTTCATACATTATTATATTGCAATAATTGTTTTGCATCTTTTAACACTTATAAAAAAATAAATTAATGAGATTGAATAAACCATTTGAAACCATGCTAAAATAATTCCTTAAAAAAGAGTGACGACATTTGTCATAACAATTCTTAATCCCTTGCTACTGTAAATAAATAACTCTACAATTAAGTAATATATGGAAGTATGGTGTTAGCAAAAAAGCACTTACCCACATGGTGAATGGAAAGTCATGGTGGGATGTCAACATTGTACCAAAAAGATAGAGAAAATTAAATTCTACCCTGCCAGCTGAYAAAGACTTGGTGTTTGAAGTCTCAAAACAAAATAACCATCTAGCCCTGACCCTTCCAAATCCCCCGTTCCTCACTGAGGGTGACCTGCAAAGGAAAAGCAATGAGTTTGTTTCTTTTTTTGTTAGAGCAACTATCAAAAATCTGTAAGCAATTTGATAACTATTTTTGGTTAAACAAAGAATGTGTTTTGTTAACATGAAATGTTAATTATTCACCATAAATGACTAAAGATAAAAGATGATCCGAGAGCATGGCGACAGCTGAATCTAACCAAGCCACAGCAGGTTACAATCCCACCCACATGCCCCAGACAGCGTAAAAACTCAGCTTTCCATTTTTTGGAGACCAATTTAACTAAAGGATTCAGAGAAAAAATAATTGCTTTTGTGCAGAATCTGAGACCTGCCTCTCTTCCAGAGAGAGCTTAAGCACTTCTAACAACCAGCAGTCAGCCAACGGTACCTCAGCAAAACTACCTGAAACTGGAAAAAAACAAGTATCAAAATGTCAGAAATAAGGTAAGAGGTTACAAGGACAAAGCCAAAAGTCTTTAAAAAGTAAACACCTTCCAGGCCTTCTTTATGTATCAAAAAACATGGAAAAAGAACCCTAAAAAATGAACAGTGCCTTCATCTCCTTACTGTGCATACTTGTTACCCCTTAAAGACAGCAGAACAATTCACTGCTAGTAATCCTGGAAAATCCTTAAAGTTAATCTGAGAGAGTTGTTTTTTGTTTTTTTTTTTTAAGTATGGTTAATAGTCAACACCTGTGAACTGATGCTCCTGCAACACACAAGGTCGTTTACATTAATCATTTACCCTGCCTTCTCTCCGGACATGTTTCTGTGCATAAATCAAATGCTATGTTACTGAAGGGGTAACTTAACCTTGGCATCGTTAAACATGTTTTCTTAGAAATGGTACCCTTACGTAATTTTTATTCTTTTCCTTTTCAAAGGTGGCTACAGACACATGCACATTTATACATAAATATATACAAACAAGGTTAGAAAAATATTTAATTCTTGCTTGTTTAAATAATTACTGAAAAGTGTTAATACATGAATACATTAATAATTGTACAATTAAAACTTTATATATAAATATTATATATATATAAAGCATTTCTCATAGCAGCCATTGCATATATAGTAAAATGAGTCTATCTAAAGTTCATGCTGCAAATCTCAGGCCAAGCAGCGTTAATCCTCTTCTGGGAGGAGCGTCTGTACCAGAATTAAAATCTCGGGAACGAGGAGTTCTAGTTGTTACAGATAGCAGAGATGTTGCTTTGTCTTCTGTCAGATATTGCCCAAACTGCCTAAGTGCATAGTATTTTTCGGGAGAAAATGCCACCACTTTGTAGAATCACTTCATGTTCTCTATGTTTCTGTCTCAAACACCAGAGGATCAGGCCAACACATTCTTCTAACAAAAATGTCGAAACATAATGGAATGTCTTAAAATGGATTTGTTAATTCAAGGTGGACCATGGCCTTATGATGGTGTGTTTATGGAAACAGGCACTCCACACGCCTTTATGGGGAGCCAGGTGAGGGGCAGAGAAGCACTAGAAGGAGGCATCGTGCAGGACAGGAATTAATAACTCATATTTAGTTTGTTTTTGTTGAGTTCCCTTTCCAGGTTTCCTATCAGAGTATCAATGCTTTCCTGCAGGTCTTTGAGGTTCGCTCTGTGGTCCACTGCTGAATCGATCCCTTGCATTGTCAAATAGCTCTGAAATGTGTGTTCCTTGGGAATGGACTGTGGGTGCTTTATCAGGCTATCTGACCCATCAACTTTGCTGCTATCATCCCCACTTTCTGTGTCTTCTGAAGGGACATCATCGTAATCTGCTTCATTTGGGCTCTCTTTTGGGTTTAAGAAATAGTTTTCCCCACAACTACTCCAGTCTCCTGCATAGCGGTTACTCGAAGGGCTGTCTAGACCTGCTGGTCTTGGCCTAAGAACCCCAGACATTTCAGTACCACTCAAATTCAACATCTGAGGTCTTTGCTTCTTAGGTCTCAGGTAATTCAGGGATGACGGGTGCTCTGAAAATGCATTCAGATGTGTTGGGTCTTTGGCAGTTGAATGATGTACTAGAGCAAAGAAGAAGTTGAAACAAAGTCAGCTGAATTCATATTGCAACAAGAAGCAAGCCATGAAAGAATGCCCGTTTTCTTCCCTCTACATTACACCCTAGGAACATGCATGAATACATGCAAAATTACAGCCAACACATTCCACTATTATGTTTTCTGCCATTGTTCGATATATTTAATTAGAAAAACTACTGTAAAAGCTCAGTTTTGAAGATTCATGCCAGATTCAAACTGCAACTGAGAAAAGTCTATCTAAAAGTAGAAGCTTCCAGAGCACTGATTAAACTCACTGCATGAGTTAATCACCATCTAGCTCTGGTTCAAAGAGAAGCAAACAGCTCAGCTCACACACCTCTTCCAGGCTAAAAGGGATAACAGAAAGCAGGCACAGCATAAAGTGGTTAAAAACACAACAAAAATACCACTGCTGAGAAACACCTAGAGAAGCTAAAGACACACCAGAGTTGAACTCTTGCGTTTCTCTTTCGTTCTACTGTTCTGCACTATTAATAGAAGCTCATTTGCATTAATTTCTCCAGGCAGCCACAACCCCGTGTCAGAAGTACACTCAAACAGGTTTGATGGTCGTGTTACCTGAACTCATGATTATACAGCATAAGTTACTAATAGTGTCCTCCATTGTTACTGGCTACCTATGGTAAACAGTACAAATATTTTTACTGGCCTGTGCCTGTTAAATGTCTGAACTGCAAAACTTTTGGTTTTGAGCAGACCATAACCTCTTGTAATTAGATACAGAGACTTTCTATTCCTGTTCACTGCTGGAAACGTAGCATACATAAACACTTACAGAGCAGAATGTCACTCATTTTTTTGTTAGATTCCTTGCAGTTAAGCATAAAGCTTAATCCTGAGATATGCCAAATGTTTCTCTTTCTGGGTCCACATTACAGGTCTCTCCAGAGAATTTTAGTCTTACTTTACATTTTGCACAACAACATGCAATAACTATCGCTGTTTTTTTTCTTCCTTTTACAATAACAAAGGCTTTCTGTTTGGACTATGTTCCATTAAGACGAAGGGCCATGGGTTAACAATAACTTGCCAGTATTACATGTTCTAACCGAACAAGGACCATTTGTTTTCAGCTGGAAAAATAAGGAAATTGAAGTATTGCAAAACATCTTTATTATCAAGTTGTCTATAAATCTACAGGCAGATTAAGTTTAAGAGACTAGCCTGTGATCTTTTCATGTCCAACTGTTCTGTTTACATTATACGAGTGCTCACTTGTTTACATTTCTGCATTCATATTTTACTTCAAGTTCAGCACAATCTGTCTTGCACAGTTCTTGAAAGCCAAGGGACACCATTCAGCATTTATTGCAAGGTGAATGAAAACTCTACCACTTACCTTTTACATCCTTGACAATAAATGTAAGCTCCTATGTGTAGAGAGCTACATCTAGTTGATTTGGTTTCCCACAGCAGTCATGCTGTAAACTAACCCCAAAGTTTTGTGATTAGCTTCTGTGTCGTATCTGCTGCGCAAACAGCTCTTGATCTCCCTTCTTACAGCCACATTTCCCATCTCTCCTGCACTGGCTTTAGTGGTTGTGCAGCCACCTGGTACAGCTGACTCCAGCAAGTCCCCTCAGCTCACTGATCTGCCTGAAAACTTCTTCATTTCTGGCAGTCAGCAGCTTTGGGGCTGTACCAGCTCTACAGCTGGTGAGGGAGGCAGCAAGAAATGTCCTAGCTTGCCTCAAGTCAATCAGGAAGCTGCATCGTAAGTCAAATTAACTCTTATTTTCAGAGTTTTGTCCGTTGCGGTCACGTCCTAAGGAGCCCCCAGGTCAGGGCCAGCGCCCACTCCTTACAGCTGGCGRGGTGCAACCGTGGCAGGAGGCGCTTCCAGGACACGGTCACTGCCAGGCCAGTAGGGTACGAGTAAAATTAAAAAGCACTGCCATTTACATGTTCCACAAGCAGCTCCTTAAGGTGCTCAGAGCCTTCAGATGGTGACGTCCTCTCAGGACCTGGGTCTGAATTTACAAGACTGGTGGAAAGCAACTCACTCAGCTGAGAATAATGGCAGAGCAGCTAGCAATATCTATTTGGAAGCAAACTATCATAAATCAGACTTCTAGAAGAAAAATTAGACAACACAGCTGAGACTGTCCTTAGGGTTTTTTTTTTTCCTCTACACTACATTAACTCTCTACATGGACTTTCTTGCCAAACTCATCTTTCCTGTTGCTAGGATATAGAGACAGAAGCAGGTGCTCACAGGCAGCTGCCTGCGGCAGCGGCTCAAGGCCTTGCCGCAGCGATACCTTCTGATTCACAGCGACCTGCTGCCAATGATCCTTTTGGCAGGAGCAGCAAGCCTAGCGATACTCCCAGGGTGGAAACTATTGCTTGCAATAGGAATGAAGAAGCAACTCGTGACAGCTGAAATCACCGACTCACCCAGAACATTCTTGATACTGATCAGTGTCTGATGCACCACAAGAAACCTTTGGGCACTTGAATGACTTCAGTACATTATTCACAAACTTGTCAATTTTGTTGCGCTGTTCCAATGAGATTCAAGTGAACTATGTTTTCTTCTGTATTTTCTTCAGCTGTCTTGATACGTCACATTTCTACTCAAGAAAGGGTTAAACCCACTCCAACAATTCTTTTATCTTAAATTTTTTTTTAAATATATATATTTTAAAAATACATACTTTTAAAAAATCCTTACAGATTTAGATAGTCTATAGATACAGATGTAACCAGAATTATTAAGTAAAGCAGAGACTATTTGAGGTGATCTGCCATAAAAAGCAAGCAGAAAGACAAAAATACAGCATAGATTTCAATCCTTTTTGTAATCATAACAACACCTTTTAATAGTAACATTTGTTGTGCATCTTACATAGTTTGATTATGAAATACTAAGCTGAAGACTACATGCTTACATGTCTAGCCTGCACTTCGTCTGCTACAGCTCATGTCTAGGAACTCGCAACAGAGCCAGACACCTCCCTCTGCTCCCCCCCCCCTTTTTTTTTTAAAACACAATTTGCCAGAAATAATTCCTTGCCAATCCATGCTTATCAGTCAGGAGCCCTTCCCTGACTCTTCAGAATAATATGGTTCAAGTACCACCTGGTGAGGAATAGGAATCTCTATCATGTTTGCAGCAGGAATTCCGCCCCCACCCTGAAAAAGCCCTTTATAAACTATTAGAAAAGTAAGTAATTCCAATATTTGTAGGTTTTTTTGTTTACCTATACCAATGATATCTATCTACTCTGCATTCACAAATGAATTAAAAAGATGTTTTTGTATGCTATATGTTTAATAATTACCATTTACTTCTCTTTTCTAGTCTGGAATGTAAACTCCTAAGATCAAAAATCTTTATTTACAAAGGCGCTCAAACAAATGTAAGTGCCTTTATCCAAACACTCCTTAAACGAGTTGTGAAATATTTTATGTACTGAGCATAGAGTGGCATAAAGTCCCTCTGGTTGTCTCAAATGCAGTCACATTGTCTGTAAGTATTGCCAAGTCTGGTCCTTCTTGGCCCTCCACATCTCCCAGATACCCCCTAAGTCTTGTATAAAAAGCCAGCCTCTTGTTAAATTTATTTTATTTTTACTTTAAAAACAAATCCAATTGGGTATGTCACTCATTTAGATTAACTGTAATTCTGTTTCATGTTTCAACTGGTGCAGAAAATCAACAGAGATGAATATACTTGAAAAGGGAGTAATAAGCTGTTTAGACGACAGGAATCTTCTCTATCTCAAAATTAAAGTGTTCACAGTGTCCAAATTTGAGAAGCAGACATTAAATTATTCAGGTTACACAACAAATTAGTTCTTCACACCATCATTAATCAGACCACTGTGAAAAGGAAGATATTACAACGTGGAACAATGGATCCGTCTTCTGTATGATCAGGTAACTTTCAACAACTACTTGGCCAAAAAGTATCTGAAAACAATAATAACCGCTTTGGATCTAATATTGTTTCACTGTATTATTCTCAAACTCTCCATATTACAACTGAAAAGCGACAATATCTTAGCCTCTCTTGTGACTTCATGCAGTGTTTGCRTAAGAGGACACCACAGTTCAATACCTAATTGCCAAGCAGAAGAAATGCAGAGAAACTCACCCTGGGCTGAAATCCAAGGCTCACTGATGTCACTATGAATATTTCCACTGACTTATGCCTCTCTGAATACCAAGGGAAATATGAACACTGGAGAATTATTTCCCATTCAAAAAGGAAACCTTAGCAAAAATAATTATCTTTGCTTCTATTTTGGTCACTGAGAGGATCAGAATTTCACCTCCCTTCTTATTGGGGACTGATCGCAAATTGTGCAGAAGTACATGAACTACTCAGGTTAAGAAGTAGAAGCTAAAAGCTATATATATGGGTTTTTTTTCAAAGCAATTCTCCTTATGCAGAGCTCTGGAGAAATGACCTGAAGTTGCATAGCTTCTAGCATAAGGATGTCACCAACTCCACCAAATTACAAATGCAAAAAAACACCTTGGGTCTCTCAGAGACCAAACTACTAACGATACTGACACATTGTCCTGAACTGTCAAAGCAGGAAAGCAGCTTTAAAACATTAAAAAAAAAGCCAAAACCTAAACACTCAAACCCTAATTAATATGCAAAAGCATTATTGTCAATGGGTTTGTCCTCCCTGGTTGCTTTACTCGCATAAAGCACTTTCACAGCTTTTTATATTATATTCAAACTATCATTTGGTAAGGAAGTAATTAAAACTGCAAACTTCCCATTAAACAAAATGGCAGAATACAAAGAGTAGATTATAATTGTCACGTTTTCTTTACGTTAAGAAGTTATGCCATATTACCTCATATTTTAAGAATCCTGATACTACTCCGTTATCCTGTGAATTGGTCTACATTGTCACACGTAAAAACATACAGCAATGGTTTGATATTTTGCTTTGATCAGACTCATGAAACATTACCTGGCCATAGCTGGAGCAAGTAGTGAAGAACTTCTATGTGCTTTTTGAAGTCCAGAGCACTAGCAAGTTCTTCCGAGTCTATGAAGACTCTGTTGTTATGGTTGCTGGTCTCCTGCCTCTGGCTCAGTAACACAGGACCAAAACAAACAGCTAAATTCTGGCATGTCATCTTATTTACTTCGTGGTAAGAAGCCACTAACTTCAGGTGATCCAACAGCATCTTCAGGGTAGCCTACAAGAAAAAAATACATTTCAGGAAGCAAGATACTAGACTAATGCAGTGTTATCCTAATGTTTTTGCTCTAGAGGGATAAGATTAAGGTTGCTAGTATTATAGCTAAGGTTTTTCTGCCAACACCCATTGACGCAACATCTAAATCCTGAATAAAAAAACTGTACTAGACTCCATCACAGTACCAACTAGTTAAGACAGACTGTCTAATAAAACTTAGCTTGTCTCTTACCTGATCTCAGTTTTATGTGGATGAGTTTTCTTGCAGTGGAGAGGGACCATCAGGGAAAGGAGAGAAGCTGCAGAGGCAGCACAGAATATCCATTTACATTAAGAAATAAAGAAACCCTCAACATGACTTCAGCCCTAGAACAAGCTCCAGAAGTCAGTTTAGCTTTATCAAAAATGACCTCTGGCTAGCTGTCTGGTTATCAAGTCTGCTGTAAGTGGAAATGATTTACCTGAACTCTAAAAAAATAGTGTCATTTTAACTGCTTAGCTTGCAGAGATAATTTGTGAAGGTACATTCTATTTTAATTAATATCAGAAATAAAAGTTATATTTTATGTATGTACATATTATGTTACGTTTACTCTCAGCTGTCTAGCACAAAAATATCTGTACTTCAGGAAGTGAAATTACTTGAAGGGTATGATATTATTCATCATTAATACACATACCAAAAAAAAAAAAGCAAAGCAAATTCTTGATTTACTCATCCTTCAGTATATCACATCCTTTGCATTGCTAGGAATATTTACAGTAGGTCTTCCATCATGAATGAGGAAATCCATACCAAGTAAGCATTTGAGCATTTGCCCAAAATGTACAAGCTCTCCTAAATCAGAGGGCACTAAGAAGAAAAGCACCACCTCAGACAACCCAGCAAACCCAGCCCACTGAACCTGTTCCACCCAGAGCACTATAACATGAGATGTTAGAAGAAAGAACTGTGAAGTTAAGCAATATCTCATGATGTCTGTTATAAACATAAAAGGTAAGTTCAACTTCACTCAATGGAAGATGACCATTCATTCTGCAGCACACACTATCCCACACAATTTTTCTTTCTTAGCATGTCCATGGAGGACTTTGCACACTTGCAAACACATAAGTCAAAAGACAATAAATCCCAAACCCAGCATTACGCATCTGGTAGGCCAATAGAGTTAACAATGGCTCTGCATGCAAAACCTACACAGTACCCAGCCCAAGGTACTGCGCAGTCTACTCGCTCTCTCCCTCTTTCCCAGTAAAACTAGATAACTCTGGTTTTCTCTGTAGTTGGATTTGGCAGCTATCTGACAGTACACATCATTATTACACTGCATAATATGGGAAGCTAAGGCTTTATTGCACATATTTAGGAAAAGGAATGCATTTCCTCATTTAGTCATGGCATACAGAACAAAGAGCTCCACAGAAATGTAGCGTGACCCTGCATGGGAATAATCCGTGATCTACCATTTAAAAAAAACGGCATTCACAGCTTTTCATTCAGTTTTATAGAGACAATATAAAATGCAAACTAAAACACATCTAGCAATACAGAGCCCTGAATTACTAAGAGCATGGAAGTACTTTCAGCCAAAGAGGCAGAACATCAAGAATCCATGTAGACCTTTAATTCAGAAAACAGGCAAACACGTTTGGACATATTTTACGTCCAGTGTGTAAAATGTTTCTTTATTTTCTGAAGCTGGTGATTTATCACTTGAACATGCTAATATTGCTCACCTTCTCAACATCTGGCAGGCAATCCAGGAGGGCTGCTGTGTGCTCAGAATCACTTGGGTCATTTTCACAACCACTTGCTGTCATTTTCAAGGGATTTTTCACCATGGCATCCAGCACTGCTTCATACAGCTGTTTGGTTATCAGGGGAGAAGGCAGCTCTCTCAGATAATCCTTTAGGACACCTTCACAAAGGACACAAGAATAGCTGCCTTTAAACAAGCTGCAGACTCACTTTTCAGAATTGCTTGGGAGTGATAAAGCACATGAACTTCATTCATCTCATGAGAAAATCACCCACGTAAGTTACAAACCTCTCACTCAGGAGTGAGGGATGGGAAAACAACAGTAAGGATACAGTAAAGCATTGAGAGAGTACTTGAGAGATTATCATATAGTAAACCTAAAAGCTGTGAGGTCCCACTGCAATGCCCTCACAAAGCCAAAAAGCAGCAGGATCTCTGCCTTCTAGCTGCATCCTACAGCACCGCGAGCCTCAGCGGTTCCTCTAAGATCACGCATGAAGGCTCACAGTGAATTAAGGACTGAAACCAGGTGAAAAAAGGTGCTTTCCAGAGAAGATGGGTGCACGTAGGGGCTGCTGCGCATGTGGAGAGCAGATACCCCGGCTCGTCGTTCTCTCCAGACAAGTGGGAGAGCATTTCTCCAGATCCTCCTCCTGATCGGGGCAAGAGAGAGGCAAAGCAGCACTCTTGGCAGCCCACCTTCAGTCCAAGGAAAGGAGCTGGTATGAACACCAAAGCCTCAAGCCTGATGACACATCCTGCTTTTGATATGCCTGGCAATTAATTGCTTTCTGTTTAATTTATTTTGAATTATAAAACTATGAGCAAAAGTCCCAGYGCTCGTGCCACACTCCGTGAACCACACGGGGTTTGCTCATCTAACAAAGCAAACCAAACACCTTCCTTGAGAGGGGAAACATCAACCCACCCCTGCCTCTAGCTCCTGTGTCCCCTCCAAGTACGCCATTCACATCTGCTGTGGGAGCCATAAAACAGATCTGCGGCCACGGGACATGCTGGCTACAGCAGCCATTCGCTAATACACTGGTCTGTGCAGCCTYGTCCTCGGCAGAGGAGCCTTCGGGTCCGGGAGAAGCGGGGCCATGTTATTCCTATCATCTACGGTTACGTGATTTGGGACATGCATGGGGGGTAGATCTGCTCCTGCAGATCTCTGCAGGGAAATATGCTCCCTGGAAAAAGTGACTTGTGCAGAGTCATTGCCACAGTCCCAGCACTGAGCTCTCTCACCCGCAGAAAAGTACCACACCGCGCTAGAAGTCGGAGAAGTGCTAGGGCAGAGGCTGTTTCCATGGGATGCAACAGCCGGGCAAGCGCTTCACTAGACCTGTGCTCCTAATGCAGACACAAACCAACAAGAAGCAACCAAGTTGAGCACTTGCATTCTCCATAAACTGGTTTTAAAGGCTGGCTGATACTTCAAGTTTGAGTGGGGTTTCAGTGATTGTAACAATAATAAAAATAATAAAAAACTCTACAAGACCTCTAATAGGAGCCCCTTGGAAAGAACACAAACATAATTCTATCCAAGGGCAACATATCCAGTAAAAACAACAAAAATCTTTGAAGGAAATAAGCTTTACCTCTGCCTCCCAGCAGCTTTTATTTTCCTTTTAAACAATTAAGAAAATGCACTCTATGCCACAAACAGCTAACCATTTTAGCTAGACCACAGTCAAATTTAAATACTTTAAGAAGAAACAGTGGATTATAAAAACTCTTAGAAAGGCCTGTCCTTAAGCAGCCTGTCCTCTGGTAACGGAAAGTTGGAAAGGGAGAAGATGGAGATTTTTTGGTATGTACTCTACACAGCCTTGTAAAAATCCAAATCACGGCAAATACCATCGAYTTTGTCCTATTTAACAAAATAACAGTTCTCATAAACTCAGTCTTTATGACCTAGCTGTAAACTGAACTGTATGGGTTTTGGGGTTTTGTTATGAGGTCATTTCTAAAAAATACAGGGAATGGACATTAGCATTTTCCCCTTCATAGCCATGTTCACATGTGGATTACTTGTAAAAGTGGGCTATCTGTATATATATATATATATTTTTTAAAAAAAGATGACTGCACCTAGTGCAGAGAGTCAAGCAATATTCCAAGAACAGTGCTAACTGAAGCAGAATCACCCTCTGGAGCAGCCAATCTCTCCCCGCAGTTTAAGGAAATGGGGCAGCAAAACAAAAATTATAACTTTGCAGATCACCATATAGCATGTAACAACCCGCACTGTGTTTAAAATGGGAACATTCCATCAGGAACATGAAAAATGAGAACACCATCCTCCTATTTCCTGAAAACACACATTCCTCCCCCCTTCCCTTCTTTTAAGTGGAGCAGTAACAAATACGGCACATTTCCAAGTGGCTAGTTTGATCATAGTATACCTTGTTAAATGACTTACTCATGTTGGCACATCTCCCACCCCATCTTTTTTATTTTTCCTCGTTTTAGAGGCCCACTCCATGTGTGGATTAACTAGTTAAAATATTTATGACACAAATGTGGCAGAAGTCAGTGCTGCACATCATGGTTTGGGATGTTTTCCTTTTTCCACAGGCAAAACTAGCAAAAGATGCTGACTTTTATCAGGGTTCGTTTCAGCTGTGCTTTTTTGAAAGAAAAAGTCTGAAGTCAGAATTAGCTTGCAGTAGGAAATGAGAAGAAGGTATGTCTTAATCAAATCAATTTATACTGTTGCAACGCTCGCAACCATCTATCAATAACCATTTAGAAGGGCTTCCTCTAATACCATCCACAGTCACAGGACTTCTCCCTGCCAAAGGGCTTTCTCCTCTTTAACCCTGTGTAACAGAACAGTTTGGGAGCCATGGATGTCCTTTGACCGTTCTTAATCCTTTTGTTATTCACTCTAAATTAGCCCTGTGAGAGGCTGCAGTTWTTTTTTTTTAATGAAATTATGCTTCTCCCTCCTGCCTGCCACCTCACTACCACAGTCTCCTTGGCACAACCACTCACCACACAGAACAAATTTGGACAGCAAGCAAAAATTGCCATCCACTTCATTAATTCTTCATTTTTCTGACCCACTGAACTGTTAACACCATTACATACTTTATTCAGAGATATGAATTCACATGGATGAGAACAGATGTGATGCAACAACATTACTACTGGTCAGTTCCTAAAACTGGCAGCACACGTTATTTTGAGCCACGAGCGCACTTAATTGTGTGCAAGTCTGTGCCAGTCCCAAGAACATTTCTCAGTGAAGATTTAATCATTAAATGTTCATTCTTTAGTCTTAGAGCTGTCAAAAAAACCCAAAAAACTTTATAATCTTTTGAAAAAACAGCGCTACTCAAATTTCAAAAAGGACACAATAAGGCACTTCTCTTCAAAGCAGCCAAGATTTATGCTGAAGATTCATATTTTATGGAACACGTGTTTTGGCTTATAGAAGTATGAATCATGTGCATCTGCCTTAGCATTGCAAACACAGCAGTAAAACATTAGGGAAAACATTCTGCATCTACCAAACTCCCCAAACATGTGTGCAATAGGTTTTGTGGGCTCTTTCATTCCTGGTACGAAGCATGGTGGGTACCTCAGGTCTGTGGGCAAAACCTGCATGCTTGCCTTTACGTTGAGACCACACTGTTTACAATTAGAGATATGGTTATATTTTAGTAAGTGGAAGTCATTGGTGCAAACATTTCCTCCCTGCTCCCTCTGCTACACACAATACCACTGCATTTAGTCTTTCAACATGGTATTCAAACACAGGGACTAGTGGAAGTTACACAGCACAGCTGCAGTGGTACCAGAGGAAATGTATGCATTTTTAAATGTAGCTCCTAAAAATAATGTTTCCCTCTAAGTMAACTCTTGCAATCTAACATACAAAAGCATATCCAGTAGTCTTCACATAAGACATGAAGCCTGTATGCTTTTGACCCTTATAAAACAAATTCTGGATGCAAAAATTGTACTGCAGCAGTACAAACCAAAAAGGGACTATGAGTCCAGGAGGTTCCGCACATTCACTGATACTTCACCATCAACATCTTCAAAAACGCCTAGAGCAATGTACATTGTAATATTAAAGAGTACTTTTCTATTTCCCCACTGCATCATAGGCTCATGATAGAAAAAAACTCAAGACTAGTGCAGCCATCCTGCCATTGCTTTTTTTTTAATCTATACTGAGCACTATTCCAGGTCAGATTTCAGTTTCAACCAGTTATGGTTGGTTCTGAGCTTACGATGTGCTCAGGAACTCAAAATACTTATGAAATATCACAAACTCTTTTTTATGCAGATAACAAGTTCCTATACCCTCCCCACCATAAGCCTGAATCAGTTCTGCAAATACTGTTTTATCGTAGATGATTGTAGCATGGGAGTGCAATGCCATTTTTATTATTCTCTGGGCCAAAAATTTACATTAGCAGTGTATCTGTTTGACATTTGTCTACTTACATCAACATCAGACTGTTTCTGCTGTTTGGCACAAAGCACAGAGCATCTTTTTTGGAGCTGATTTACGAAAATTGGGAAGAAAACAGGACTTCAATCATTTCATGGAACAATTTGATTTTAGAAGTTATCACCGCTTTCTTCATGAATTTATTTTTTAAAGAGAAGAAAAAAATGAAGTTAAAAGATCTTTTAAAGTATTTACTGTACACCGTCTCTTAATAAAGAATATATCATATCAGAGTGAAACATAAGCCCAAGAGTCTGCTTCTGGGAAAGCCAATACATGTGAGGAAGATAGGACCCAACACTGAAAACAGCCAAGACAAGTAAGATGAATGGGCTAATTGAAAACTCTTTACCAAAAGTTTCTTTGATAAAAGTGAATGTCACTGAGTATAATCTTCGGATAATACTTCTCGTAATTATAAAATATATATTAACATAAAATTTATTCCCAATACACTGAGATGAAATAAACCAAACAGGACAGAACTGTCCAATTCCTTTGAACGTTACAGAAAGTGCTTTAGCACAGGAAATTTATACCTTGGCTACTGTTATGTTTTCCATCTCTGGATATGTATGAAACAAATTTTCTTGCCCAGTTTCCTGAAGTAATCAGTTTAGTCTGTGATTCCTGAAATTATATCAACTTTGGTTTATGTAACAAATATTACCAATAGTTATAAAATTGTTCCAACCTTTAAGCAAACAAAAAAATTCAACAACTTAATCTAGTTGTACAGTGCAACTCCTGCAAACATGCTCACTGAGAAAGATGATGCAAATGAAGACACGCTTGCTAACACCTTCTGTGGCTGCACTCCCAGACGTTCTCACCTTTGCCAGGAACCTTGCTGTGTGACAGCAAGTAAAGGGCCACTCCAGTGAGCACAAGT
This sequence comes from Apteryx rowi, assembly GCF_003343035.1. Lineage (NCBI taxonomy): Eukaryota > Metazoa > Chordata > Aves > Apterygiformes > Apterygidae > Apteryx > Apteryx rowi. The sequence continues at coordinate 5,169,891 of NW_020447641.1, read as the reverse complement.
TAGGCTATTTAATAACATCTTAGAACAAAGAGATGATCAAATGAGGGCACTTCCCTGCAGTTCTATCAGACTGCGTGAGATGATGGGAAATCTATTGACCTTAAGGATAGCAGGATTTGTCGAGCGGCCTCAACCTTGTGCATGTTTATGTTTTTATACCAAATTCTGAGTGTTACTGAAATTACAGCATGTGGACTCAAGCACAGACATCTTTGCTGGACTGTGGCCTAACACTGTAACGGCAAACCATTTTTCTCTCTACTTGTTCCCTGTGCTTTTTCAAAAATCCTACAATCTTCAATATAAAGAGAGGACAACAGGTGGATCTGAGAAGGCCTTTTTACCATGTTTTGTAGAGTAACTGGTGCAACGCACTTCCTAATCACAACTGAATTTAAGATCTACTACAGTACAAACCGACAACAAAGGTAGAGTCTGCTCCAGGAACCTTTGTTCCTTTCAAACTTCCATTTTTCTCTGTAACTAATAAAGCAGGTTTTAAAAGCTGCTCTTTTCATATCCTCCCTCTAAATCACTTATTTATACATCACCAAGGTTACTGTACTTATTTTCATTTAACCTTTAGCAATAAAAAAAGTAGTTAAATGTTGTTAAATGACACCAGAAAACTAGTTAAAAAGTCACCTTTTAAAAAATATTTTATAAATATGTCACAATTATACATTAAAAGAAAAGCAAGTAAATTTATTACCTGTTATCACATTAATATCTGGGTACTGGTTTTCACAGAGAGAAACAGCCTTGCTATCTCTCTCAAATGCCTCTCGAAGCTCTTTCTTAACTGCCGCTGAACCACATAGTCGATACAGGCCCACAACCTAGAAGCAAAAACAATGGCCACACATCAGTTATTTTCCTGCACAGGGGATAATAAATCACATTATGTTGTCTCTTCTGGGGAGCGTGACAAAACATTCAAACAAATGTTAGGAAATGTAAGTTTAAAAAATCCAAACAGTGAAAACTCTTAACATCAAATGACAATGTGCATATTAAACATTACAAAAGACATGCAGTTGGGACTGTAAGGAATAAGTGAATGATATTAATGTTTTCTGTAATATCAAACATCCTGAGCAGTATTTTACTGACAGAACATAAGTTTTAAACCTGARGTATACTATCAAGTCATCCAGACTCATCCAAGTGCTTTGCACTTATGCAAAACTTAGGAAACAAATAAACACAGACAAAACTTCTAGCCTATTTTACCCTACATATTCAGATCACCATTATTTTTTCTTAGTATAACTTCTTAATTCTACAACATAAAACTAAAACTTAAGCAGAAATAAATGAGAAAAAGTATTTTGAGCTTAAGTATACCAGTAACTATGCCTGTAATAAGTACAAGTCATTAATCATTAGCAGGAAAAAGCAGTCACTCAACTGACTACCTACTAAGTGATAATACAAAATGCTATAAACCAATTTTAAAAAGTTAAAATAAGCCTAAACACACTTTTATAAAAATAAACTATATAGCAAACAAAATTTAAGTTMTATTTGATATCACTAACCAGGGTTTCAAGAGAATTATGGATACTCCATTATTACATCTGCAAGATATTATTTTAAAGATCACAAGACACAGACAAGTACATGTTTAATATTACATGAAAAGCTTTAAGCAAAGGAGAGGTTATTTAACATGCTCAAGATGACAGGAATGAAACCCACACCACTCTTGGACTGAATTACTAATTCAGTCATGTGCTTTCATGCACTCAAATTTGTTACATTTTATCATTATTATACTTTTGATTTGCCTAAACATCATTTACACAAAGCACTCCTTAGTTCTTAAGGAACTAAGTCCCAAATGTATTAATTAGATATTTATAATAATCTTTATAAGCAGGAGTACTGAGCAGTAAATGACTCGTCCAAAATTACTGGAGAGTCAAGAAAGGGTAGAAATGTGAATCTAGCTTTGCAAACGAGAGTATTTGTCTGGCCATATGTTAATGAGTGCAGTACAACCTGGATATAATTCCTTTTTAAATAAATGGAAAGTTACCTAATGAAATTTGTACTCCCTCTTCCTGAAGACGACATGATCTTGTATTTGCCTAATGCAATTACTATTAACCATAAAGTTTTCTAATTCCACATCTGAAATGCAGATGGAGGTTACACACCATAACAGACAGTAATCTGCAGTCTATAAGAAAGCCAAAAGTCTCAGCCAAGTTCATAAGCACATGGTTAAAATGAGAAGTTAACAGTATATTTTGCATTTTTGTCCTCCCTGTGCAAATGCACAAATYAAATTTCATGCTCAAAAGCACGAAGTACGTGCAGACAATTCAGCTCCAAATTGCCTAATTACCAGTAATGTCTTGATTACCCAATATCATCTGCATGACTAGGTGCTAATAAGCTCAAAATAAAATGCTGAAGCCATGGGACATACATACTGGAAAGAACACTTGTTATAACAACTTTTCTACCGATTTGCAAAACGTTAGGAAAAGCATTCACGGTAAGAATGAATCAAGTAGGTATTATCAGTAATGACTTCTGGCAAAGTAATTGCATAGAAATACTGTTTCTATCTCTATTTTATGACCAAGGTTATAAGCGGCAGTGTTAATCTTGTAATAGTAACAGAGGTAGGTGTGATTACTTCCCAATCTCACTTGAGTAAGCGCCTGCATCAAAAAAACCGAGGGTTCATGCACGCTATAGAACAGTATATAAAAGTCCTCTCATCAATTGCAAATGAATTACCAAGGGGAAACATTTGCTATTAGGACTGTGCATCTTCCTTCCTAACGCATTCGTTGTTTCCGTAACTGGGGATTGGTTTTCATATCTCGTTTCACATACCTATTTTTATCCGTTTGACTACATCACCCAATAAACTGTATTAAGATGAAGAGAACACACTGCTAGCCATTACTGTCTTACAGCATTCATCTCCTTCACTAACCCTGAAGACAACTTGAGGACAGACAAGGGGAAGCAGTATGARGAAACAAACTCGGTTCAAACCCTGAAAATCTACTCCTCGACTTAATGCTGTGCATAGTAAAAGTGATGTCAGAGGCAGGTCTTTGTGATACAGGATTGTGAATGCCCACATATAAGTAAAGGTTAGCGAAAGAACTGTCCTTATCACTTTGTTTTGGATGACACGATGCCTCGGTTTTGGGTAGGTGGGAATGGCATGAGCCATATCTCAGGAATCAGACATTTCCAAATTCTAATCTCAGCTCTGCCTTATTTTAAGAGTCATCACAAGCGCTGGAGCCTGCAGGTTCATTTAGCTATCCCTAGTCCTAAAACACTACTGTGAGCAAGCGTACACCTTCTTTACAAAGGCCAAGCTGGAAGTATTGATTTCACACAGCCCTATTATGCTTCCTACATTACAATGACTAGTGTTCACCAAGCAACAGGAGTAGCAAAGGGAAAAAACTCTACTGTAGAAGTGTTTTTAATTTCCCCTTTTCCACTCGCTGCCCATGCTCCCAGAGTAATAGTACAAACATGCGTAACCACAGACATCCTGACACAGAAACATTAACAAAACAAAACAGAATAAAGTATGTACAGTACCTGACAGCCTCTCTTTTCTATCTCCAGAATACACTTCTGCATCAAAAGCGGTACCATCAAGCCCACATTTTCCTTCTCAACAACTTTTTGAGCATCTACTCCAAACATCACTGGCTCTCGATCTGCATCTAGACCATCAAGAGAGTTCTCCCACTGTTCCATGAGCGACAGTTTGACATAAATAAGCCCCCTTGGTTCCAGTTTGACAGCCAATTGATGCGTCTTTGTCACTCGAAAGAGAGAAGGAAGAACCACTGTTCCATGACAACAAACACGATTTTTCCGTGGGGTGGGTTCCCAACTGAACACTACTAGCTTTAAGTGCTGGGCATTTTCAATTTCTATGTTGAATGTGTGGTCCATATCTAAAAATGTTGTCCTACATGTAAGCAAGGCTGTTCTTGCTTTGTTTACTGAGTCAACCTGTATTGCACAAAAGACATCTTTTGAGTCTATTCTTGGCGGTTTCAAATCTTCAGCACCATAGAAGTGAATGCTCATGAGTCCAGAGATGTACTGAGAACACTTGGGCTGATCAGAAAAGTTGTAGTGTCTAAAAGCATCAATATCTATTTCAGTTTTACTACTGTTGCTTGGAAGGGTCTCCTTTCCTTTCCCAAACTTGGTTTCATGTCCATGTTTCCCCGATTTTGTTATAAGTTCAGGGGAATCGCCATCACTGAGGTAACCACCTTTGCTGGAGGATTTGGAACTCCTTGTGCTTTTCTTTTTGTAGGTGTGCTGCGATGACACACTGCTGTCGAGATGGTAACGACTTATAACATTTCTGCTGGCAGCTGCTGTTGAGTTTCCAGAAGATGGCAAAGATGTGGTATGGCTTGTATTCCGACAGTTACCTTTCAGCAGGGAAGAAGGATTATCAGAACTATTATGGCTTGAAGTTCCCTTGACGCTCAGCTTTCTGCTGAGTTCTGGCAGCTTTTTCATTTTCATGGAAAGTTTCCTCACAGTTCTGGGAGATTTAATTCTATCAGGAAAAGGCCAATTGATTGATCCGCCTTTTTTCAAAGGACTGGGACTTGGAGGAGAAATTTCTGCTGGTGGTATGTCAGCCTTGGGTGCAAGTACAATTCCAGATCCTTTAGAAGAAAAGAGAAGGAATAAATTTTTTTAAACAGTTCAGTAACTGCAGTTTGAAGCAATTAAAAAAAAAAAAAATCAAGCTAGTGGAAAACATGTTGATTCGTCATAACTTGATAAATGCGATTCATTCAGACAACCATCATTCATCAGTCAGATGTTCATGAGCATTAAGAAAGCTGTACTCTGCTGACTTGTTCAGCCAAATTTGGCAGTTCACAGTCAGAAGCCTGATTTGTTCAACTCTGTGGAGATGAAAGGGCCAGAAACTACATATACAACATATAAACAAATGACCTATTCCACCTACTTGCGTTCAGCTCTATCCATTTGCATTAGATCCCTCACAGCACACATGACTGCATTCCTAGGGCACAGGTGTAATGACACTAGTATTAAATGGGAAGACACCGGAACATGACAAATATGCTTTTGTTTAAGAAGCAGTCTTACTTGCTAACACAACAGTGTTGCCCACTCCTACTAAGTCTAAAGAAGAGATGCTCATCTCTAGTGAAAAACACAGCTATGTTCTTTAGCATGTCTGTTATCCAAAATAGCCCTAATAGCATGTAGATGCAGGCAAGGTGCCTTGCATCTTTTCCCTCTATTCGTCTCAAACCTTCTTTTCTGATGCAGGAAGGAAGAAGGAGGAGGAGGAATACAACAAAGATTCATTCTTTCCAAAAGCCACATCTTGCACTGCTTCATATATGCTAGCAGCTTTCCCTCTTTCTTGACACAGTCATCTCATGACAGGACTTGAAGTAACCCAGTCCCCAGGTGATAACCACATGGGAAATTACTAACTTTTCAAGGTACAAACCATCAATAGACACTAATGCAGAGGAGGGGGGAAAGGGGGGGAAAGGGGGGGAAAGACCACCAATTATGATCATGCATAACCCAGTACAGCAGAAACTTCTGCACATAATGCACACAGTCCGGACCTGTGGTTCACCCCATGCTGGAATACCCAAGGAAATCCAAATCTCAAGTTATAGCTCAAATCTTCTCACTTTCATCAGCATGAGGCAGGAATGACTGCAGGAAAGGCAATGAATTTACATGAGTAAATGGAACATGTGAGAGGGGAACTTACCCCAGAGTGACAGATATGAATAAAATTACATGATTACTTTCATTTACAGTCACTTTTCCGTTCCTTGAGAAACTGATAGTGCTTTTTGGTAGAAATAACCACCACATTAATTCATTGCTTTGCAAACTTCAGCAGCCCTCAGCGGGACTTGTGTAGCCTTGCACACACATGCTAAGGCACCACAGAGCCCCTAAACATACTGATCCTTGTTTGGTGCAATTTGCCCAGGCAGCTCATAGAGACTCAAACATCTATATGCATTAGTTATCCCCCTTTGCTAACAAGGGGTGATCTGCTTTTGGCATATAAAAGGCAAGAAAGAAGTGCTGCTTTTATTAGATACYTGGCAAATCATATTTCATAGCAGTTTCTATTACAGATTTTTCAAAGGCTTTTTGTTTTATCTCTAAACTTACCATTTTAAATCAAAATCACCATACAACTAAAATGATATTTAAAATTCTCCTGTTCATCCAAATTAATTTTTCACCATTACTTTATTACATTACATATTACTTTACTTTTTATACTTCACTTAGCTTAAACAGTAAAATCAGGCAACCTGATCTTTATTACAAATTTGATGAAAGTGATTTATCTCCCCCCCSCAACCCCTAAGATTAATTTTATTCCCAACATAAGTTTGGCTTTAATAACTCTAGCAGACAACTGCTTAAAATAGTATCTTTAGAAAAAAGAAAGTTTAGTTTTGAGGAATAACGCATAGAATTTGTTTTTCAGAGCAACAGAGGAAAATTCATTTAGTCCTGCATCTCACTGAAGTAGTTCCCTTACAGGGAAAGGACTATTTCTAGCATGCCTGCTGTGTTTTTCTGGCAAGCAGCTAGTAAGAAATGTGGTGCTTGATAAARCTGGACAAAGCCTTCCCTTGTACTGCAAATCACAGCACGGTCCCACTGGTGGGCTGGCCTGAAGCATTCTATAGTAATCAGTGCCATACTTCAGCCTGCTAACATTAATCTTCCTTTTCTGTCAAAGTCTCTGGCACAGGCTTAGAAAAGCAGGCCAGCATATTAAACTTCTCTCCATCTCATTAAAACTGAGGAGTCAATCTAACATTCTGACTTTTATGTGTCCAACTTCTGCTGTTTTCAGCTCCAAACAGTTAAAATGAAATATGTGGCTGGAAGAAACTTAACAGTCAAGTATTATGCAGGATGGTATTCCCATCAGTATTGAGCCACATGTTGTTCCACTAAAGCCAGAAATGCGCTGAGGTATGCACACAAGTTTCAAGAGTGTACACTAGACAACTGCACAATCTGCAAAAAGGAACTGTAGCACCAGCAAACAACATTTCACTTTCAAACCCACCCATTTTATACAGCTTTCTCGTGACAGTGCTGGAGGAATTCAGTTGCTTCTTGTTACTTTTACGTTTCGTCAAGTGTCTAGGCTGTTCTGTAGGCAGAACCCAAACTACTCCATCCCCCACTTGCTCTACCACACACCACATCTTACCTTAATGCCAGCTGCACTTCAAAAATATCCCAGCGGAAGGATGGTAGGAGGAGAGGAAACATAAGAGGCACCTGCTGCTTAAACATCTACCAAAGCAGCAAGGGGGAGAATCAATTTTAAATGATGCAGCTGACTTTCTGCGTTTAGATTACACTTTCTGGAAGCTTTATCAGTACAAGTAGACAGAAAAAAAAATGGCTTTAGAAGGACAACCCAATTCAAAGATGGACAGTTTATCACCGGACAGGTCAGCGATTACGCTGAAAGGGGACTATACTGAATGAGGTGACTTGACATCATAAGCGATTACTTCCATTAGATGTTTTTTTCAGTTTTATTAGTAAAGCCAATTTTTACTTTGTTCAGTGATATGGCTGTCTAAAAGGTTGAAGCCTTTTTTCTTAACCAATTAGACAGARCCCATTGGAAATACAGTTTTTCACAAATTCAGACACCCCCCACAATCCCACCCCAGCCTTGTATATAGAAACATTGTCCATTCAGTCAAGCAGATTATCCGTGACAAAATTTACACCTATATAACCCTGCCCTAAGGGAAGAGATGGGCTTAAAATATCTTAAGCACTTATAGCACAGTGCCGGCCAGACATATGCAATGATTTAGCATAGCAAAAAAACCCTGTCTGACCCTGCTTAACATTGTTTACATGTACTTGGGCATATAAATCACTGTCACACTGACTGCCAACAATGCATGCTATTTTACAGGCAGATTTGATTGCTCTATTCTATATGTAACATTCCTCATCACTTTAGGTAGGGTTTCTGAGTTATTTTAATGTTCATTGGAAAACCTGAAATTTATTTTTGCAACCACAAGTTGAGGTGGATGAATAAGTGAGGTGACATCAGTTCCTTACTACAGCAAGCTATTACAACATCAAAAAAGCCTGGTAACTAATGGAAATGCTAAGTTAAGACCAAACCAAAGCTGATAAGTAATTTAATTTTTCCTACTGTTTTCCAGAAATATTTAATAGATACACCACATCTAATACTAAAAGTTTATCTTGAAGATAATGGTGTTAGTGTTGAAGCTCTAAGACAGCCATTTTTTCAATTTAAAAAGAAAAAAAATAATACAATTCGCACTGAGTGATTTAGCTTTCAAAACCAAAGTTTCCCTTATGCTTAAACTTTTCATGCCTTTTTTTCTTCCTTTTTTTATTTTTAAAATCAAACCAATGACTTACTTGTGAAAAAATATTAGAAATAAAAAAAGCCACAAATGAAAACAGAAAAGCTCAAATACCTCAAAACTGTTCTCATATCTGACTGAAGAGTGAGCAAAAAAAGAGCAACTGTTCTTCTATGCTTGATTATACAAAGATATTGACACAGATCCTTAAATGACACAAACTCCGTAGTTCTAACTGACAGCAAAGGCTGTTAATTTAATCAGGCTCAGAATGTGGCCCATTAAGTCTTTTTGCCCCCAGGTAGTTCCAGACCTGTTCTGATATAAACTTCACCGTAGAACTATAAATAGCATTAAGAGAAGAATTCATGCTACATCAAAATTAATCAACTTTAGTTAAGATACTAGGAAAGTGTCACTTTCATCCACTTATTTCTACGTAACATCATAATGAATTATCTAAATAAATGGAAGAATCACCTCTTTTAACTTGTCAAAAAATTAGGTCTTTTTTACCTCTATGAAAACTACTATTTTGACCAATTCAAATTCAGGGTTCAATCCCACATAGTGTTTTAAAAGCAAAGGAATGGAGAAATTACTAAAAGAGTTAAAATTCTCCAAGAACTTTATTATGGTAATTTGTTTTCTTAAAATACTATGCACGCTGACATTAATTAAGCCGTGACAAACCTATCCACTCAGGGATCACTTATCTGCTGGCCCAAAAGGTAGAAAGTAAATTGCTTTAAATAGTGCATTAATTAAAAGAGGAAGCGACTCCAAAGTAACCTCCAGAGGCCATCGGCGTACAGCGAGGTGAGGCAGCTGCATACTGCCTGCCCTTGCACCGCGTTCTATAAAGTGTTATTCCATCAGCGAGAAGAACAAACATGGTTAATAGATTTATAATTAGGTCCCTGACCAGACTCGAGAGTTCACTACCTACTAACAAGAATGAATTTGTTGCAAATATTTTAAACATTAATGATTCCCTGGTTCACACACACCACAGCAGGCTTCATTCAATCGCTGGCATCGTACCAAGATACGAGCAGTAGCACCATAAGCTCTGACACCAAGCACCATTCATTTGGGCCAGTTCTCATGAAATTGTCCTTCCCTCATTGCTTCTTTCACAGCATATGGCATAAAAAGTAGCTTTGCCTCCAGTYCCAAAGTAAGATGATAAAAGCAGTTACTCAGCACAAATAAGAAACTGAAAAAAGGTGGTAACTGTTTTAAATTAACTGCTTCAACTGCACAGGGCTACATCCTTTTGCCCCTTTCATCAGTAGGTCTTTAAGGGATTGCCACTTGATGGATCAAAGACACATGCATGAATAGGCCCTCGGCCTTCAAAAGCATATACGCAAGCTCCGAAAAAGCCCATTGACAAGCTGGTTTCAGCTCCACAGAAGAAAGAGGAAGCCCTTCTTGGTCGGCAGTGTGCTCGCAGGAGGCGTGACGCTTTCCCCAGCTGCCCTCCTTGACTTGGCTTCCTTCCTTCTGTCCCCACACCACCAAAACAAGGGCTCACACTGCTACACCCCTGTATTCTTCAGGGCTCAGAGGCAACTGTATCACATTCGAGAGTCAATGGCATTTTATCACTGAAGAGCAGGTGGATCTTTCCACCATGTGCCAAGTCATTTTGATAACTCAGACTTTACACAAATATTTCACATGAATGTTTTTTTGACCCATGAAACCAAGCTCCTTGCACAGTTAAATCACAAAGCATCTTCCATCTGAAAAAAATCAAGCAAAAAATATTTGCAACATACGTGCAAGGAAGTTGGGAGGTAGGATCTGCTTCAGTGTGCCCTATGCGTACTGCTGGAAGCTCATTTGCAAAATCTAAGCAAGCCAAATATTTGCCCACATTGACACAAGAAGATCTATCTGTATTCCAGGGTAGTCATCATGCTGTAAATGAAGAAAGAGCACTTCGGTTCTAATTTGATTTTTGTCAAGCTCCAGTTGGCATGTACATGTGTACCGGGGTGAGTGGGAATATAACCTTCGCTCAACCTTAACTTGCTGCAACGCTGAAAAGAAATCATTTCCTGTAATTCTACATCCAGACAGCTAACACATGCACATTTTTAGTAGCAAAAGCACAGTCAAGATTCTAGCCAGCTATCATTCAGATGTCCTGCTAGAATATCTTTGAGACAGACACGCATGTACTGAATCCACTGATTAGCTGGACACTAACCCCAACAGTAATCCCTCCCCAAAAGCAAAAACATTACAAATTCTTCAGAAGGAACTATTCAGAGTTATAAAGAGGTGTCATTCCTCAACCATTTTGCAGGTGATATGCATCTATAAAAATGTACAGTTAAAATTCAATCTTAAACAGTTGCATGGCAAATTTTCTTTAACATTTTATATATGCAAAGAACTATAAATACAATAAGAAAAACTCAATATATAACAAAAATGCCAGTTTTACAGTTGTAACCATTTTGTCTTAAATACATATAAAACTAAAACATCTGTCCCAGTCTTTTCCAACTTAACTTTTTTCCAATAGATCTAAAAGCATGAGCTGACACTCTGTGTTTCTACATTGTTAATTCAGAATCAAATTATCTTCTTACTGTTGCCTTTTGTGTATTTGTCATAAACAAAATACATGAATTATTTTTTCAATATAGCAGCGTTTTATTTTTAAACAGTTTCTGTTTAAAAACCAGCATGGCTAGAATTATTCACTGAGGAATTACCCGACAAATCCTATTAATATAAATGCTGTTTAGCAGAGAAAGTAACCTGATTAACAGCAAGAACTAACAGGGTGAGATAAAACTATGGGGCAAACTAGCACCTCTGCAATTATGACTGACGTTACTGACAAAATTTACAGGAAATATCTATTTGCTGCTTTGTTTGGAAAAAATCCCAATAACTGAGTTCCATCATTTATAATTTCTAATAGTCTTTTGTCTAATAACTCTTTCAAGAAATTAATGAAAAGAAAACAAATGAAAATCCATGACCATTGCCTMTCTTCAAAGTTTGAAATCCAAATAAGGCAGCATTGTTTAAAGTTTAAAGCATTAAACTAGTTGTATTGTCCAAAGAAGAAAACAGTAAAAAACAAAATGAAAAAACYACATATTTTGTTGGCTTTAATAGCACCCCACCACATTTTATTGTCTTTGCTTCCTAAGATCTCTCTACTATTTTAAACTCTTGTACTAACTAGTACTGACATATATAAACTTCTCTCAGTAAAATAGACAAGTAGACTTTTCTCTGAGCAATAATTAGGTATGTCAGGTGCTTAATGTATGCAGCTCTCTAAGAATACAGACATCTATTTCACAGCAACTGTGTGTGTAATTCAAATTCTGTTCTAATACAAATAAAGTTAAATTAGCCATGTTGCCCTTCACACAGTAATTTTCTATGGATGAGCTGTCATTTTAAATTTAACTGAAAATAACTGTAGACACCTTAACGGGATTAAAAAGAACTAAACTACTTCTCCATAATAAAGCCAGTTACCAAGCAGCAGGGACCCACTTCATCAATCAATCTATTCAACGTGATCACTATTCAATGCACACAAAAGGAGAACTGCATTTAAAATAGCTTAATTAACTCAATACATAGTAAATCAATCAGGAGAAATTCATATTTTTTTTCTGACTTCATGAAAGATGTGTTCAATGGGCAATTTTGATTTCAGGAATAAATGCTTCTTCAGTGTGAAAAAAACATTGACAATTTTTCTTCATACATAGAGATATAGTCATTCAAAAGAAGTGGAGTCACCTACATATCAAGAGACTCATCTCCTAAATGGGGGTCAAAGAGTTAGCAGGACAAACATATGACTTTCCTAAATAATCATGCTTAGTGATCTTTCCAAAGCACTTAAGAGATCTACTGATGAAAAAGTCTACCTAAGAACACAGTATTCATCTATCTTGCAAGCAAATATAATTGGTCTAAGTATTTAATGCAGACGGTAAAGCAAACTTTCTAAAGAGATGTCTAGTTCTTAACACACTTTGTGACTAAAAGTACACCCACCTTTCCACAAAAAGAGCACAATATGAGCTCCTAGAAGCAACACAGCGTTTTTCTCCCACAGTTTGCAGAAGTTGTATTGTGCCTCTGTGAATAGCTCCCATTTCTAGCAGTTACCTCTGCACTTGTAATCCAGGCAAAATAACTTGGGCATTCACAGATGTGGGGCGCGAAGTCTGCCAGCACTTGGATGGACGCACCAGGGGACACAGGCAGGGTGGGTCCTCCAGCGAGCAATGCAGGACAGGGATCTGGCTCAGGTGCTTCAGACCCTCCCTACGACGACAGCCGAAACATGGGCTCTTCAACTTCAGTGCACTGTGCCTTGGCTTCGCTGGAGGCCTGAACTCACCAGAAACCATGCTGTGCTACTCACCCCACCTCTCTCCACTGCCTACACAGCAAGCCTAAGGGAACGGTCTTCAAAACACAGGCAGCTAGAGGTCCAAACTGTGTAATTTCACCCTCATGGCATTTATAAAAAATGTTATATAGTCCACACAATTCAGAGGATTATTAATATACCTATTTTGTAGAGGAAATGGGGATAGTGTTGGAAAATTAATTGTTCTATCCAGAAACAAATCGAATCAATGTCAAGAGCAGAATCAGGAACTCCTCACCTCCCGAACTTCATGCTAAGATCATAACTCTTTCAACAGGGTGTTGGACTTAAGGTCAAGATATGATAATATAAGACACAATAGTAATGGAAAAATAATACTTTGTTGGAAAGGGGGGTTTGCCTCATTTTGTTTGGTGTGGTTTTACTTTTGAGTTCTTTTGTTTTTAAAACAGACTGAGAAGAACCTTTACTGAGTTGCTGAATTCATACACTAATGGAATCATTAAAATGGGACTATCAATCATTCAGCGTAAGATGATAAGGAACAAACAGGTTGCTTCTGTAAGTGAAAATCATTCCTCTCTAGTCTATTAGATGGTCCTGAGACAGTCAACAGGGCAGCAAGTACTGGAAGTGATGCAATTAATAGGTTTATATAAACTTCCCAAGTCTTTGTAAAAATCCCAGGCAGCAAATGAAAGAAAATTCAGAAGACTTCAAGTAGTTTCAAGGATAGAATTCAAGACCAGAATTCAACACTAGCTAACAGAAAGGAAACCAAGTGTGTCCTTACATTAACAGGCCTATTAAGTAAACTCACTTTTATACAAAACTTTTGTTTCCAGCTAGGTGGAAGCCCCCCCCCCACCCCCCAAAAAGCAGTCTAATTCAAGTTATGAGCTGATTCCAGAGGGATGGCAACCAAGGCAGTAGAAAATTATAATTCTGGACATGAGATGAACAAACTGACTGAGAAATCATCGTGCAGTTCTACATTTAGTAGATATTAATGTCACTATTAGAGTAATTTTTAAGAACTTATCAGGTATTTCCACTGGAAATTTACTTCAGAAAGATAAAAGGAGGGGAAAAAGAAGAGAAGTATATGAAAGATTTATTATTCCTTTAAATGAAAATAGAGGACATAACATTTTTATGTTCCAGAACCCTCTTACCTGGTGAAGAATACTTAAACGTTGAATTGTCCTCCATGGCTGGCCCACTCTGGGTCTTGCCCACAAACTTCTGCCTGTGCAGCTGCATGTGCTCTGGGGGACGCGTGGCTTCGGCCAGATTCAGCTCGCCGGGCTGAGACGTCTGACTGTCCCCCCTGTGCTCTGAGGAGTGCGAGAGGCCTTCGTGGGCCCCCCCGGCTTTAACCAAGTCACTTCCAGGCAAGGTTTTGTAACCGGCAGCTTGGGAGTCCACCATACCAGAGCTATTCACAACAGAGGAGCAGACTCTCGGGAAGTCTGGCTCATCATCCTCAGGGATAGGATTGTACCATATTTCTCCTTCATCATCTGCATCGTTATCCTCACTGAAGTCCAGAGTACAGTTTCTCAATACAAAAGAGCTCGTAGCGTTTGGAACGGCGTCTGCAGAACTGTAGGTTCTTACGGGACATTCCGGCCCTACAGATGATTTGGAAGGAACCTTCTGCACTTTGGGTTCAGGTAACGGACTGGGAGATTTAGGTACCTGGATAACAGCCTCTTGCATTTTCTTACACGTGTTTTCTTCTTCCGTATGAGGAGCTCTGTGAGTGCTCTGGTGTAGCCAGTTACGTTTCTTCGAAACAGTAATGCTGTTCATCTGCGGCCTGTGCTCGGGGACTTCATTTGCCTTAGGAGTTTTAGGTTCTCTCCTGCTTCTTGAAGCTATGTAAACATTTTCAATTAAATCTGTTGCCAAAAAGAAAGACATAAAAAGAGGGAAAAACAGATGCTTAGAATATCATTCTGCTTCTAATAATGCAGAGAAAAACACATGCCATCAAATTACATTCATGTTAGACCTCATCCAAAAGGACAAAAGACRAGTTGATGCTATCATAAAATTAGATTTCAGCCTGTCAAAGCAGAATGTGCACATTATTAAGAAAAAGTCAGACTTGTTTGGCTGTATTTTTAACACCATGTAATTTAGATAAATGCCAGTAAAATAGCTTTGCTGAAAGGTCATACATACTTGGATGGAAATAACTGCTTTCTGTTCTGATAAGTACACATACAATTGGTTTGAAAAGTGGCTAGTAGTATTTCTACAGTTTACTTATGCCAGTGAAGAAATAGCCTCTAGTTTTGATATAATATATCACTTAAATGACCTTAAAATAAACATGTAGATTCACTTCTAGATTTAGATACAAAATAAAGGCAAGGACATCTTTTGGGTAGAATCCTCCCAGAAAGGACAGCTTTATTTTATGATCAGAACAGGAGCATCCCCTTTAAATTTAAAAATAGTAACAACATTTTATCCAATAATATACCAGTTTCCTGGGAATAAAACCAAATGCACGCTCATAAGGAGGGAAGGAGGAAGAACAAGCATGGCCAAGTTTTAAAATACCTCATCTTGCAACAAAACTTTTGTGTAGCAACTAATCAAATTCCTTTGCTACTTTCAAAACTTGACAGAGAATTTCACTAAAGCAATGGCTAAACATTTAATTACACATTGAAATGGTCGCTTGCTTTTGGCCATTTTGTCAGAGTACTTTTAAGAAGTCTATTTAGCAAAAGTTCTCTATTTTGATGTAGGCTGCCAGAGGTGGTACTGGAGGTACCTGTAGCAGTGTCCCATCCTGTGAGGTGGGATGACACAAGGAACGCGCTAGCAAGTACTTGTCAGACCAGGCCCGCTGCTAGGACTCAAGGCAAAGCATCCAAACTGAAAATTGGAAGTGGAAGTCATATAACAGCTTCCACTGTAAGCCCAGTTAGGGTGTTCCCATTCACTAGGGCTCGACATGGATAATCAACAGATACTTGGTTTAACACAAAATCCTCTGCAAATGGGGATCCCAAATGGGAACAGCTATCTCATGCTGCTTGAGCATTGTTTTTAGTGAAAAAGTACTTACCCACCAACAACATGTTAAAATACGGACACTTCTCTGAATGACTCAAGGAGTAGCTCTGTAAATTAAGCTAAGTTTACTTTAGACAGGGAGACAGGAAAAAGACTCCCTCTTGAACAGCTTCCCTTTTACCCTCTTTTTATGTTTGCACATTATGGACAGAGGAGACCCCTGTGAGAGATAAGATCCCAARGACCTGATTCATCATTTGGTGATTTTAAAAAACTAGGTTTGCTTGCTTAGCTGAACTGATATGTACACTGTTCTGGATTCAAAGAATACTGTATTAATTTTGAAGCCTGTGAATAGCTCTGTTGAAGTGCTTTGCTGGAGCCTAAGTCAGTCAATTAACAGAATCTTAGAAAAATGTAAAAGCAGAGCTGCAAAGACTTGGTTCTGCGGAAAACTTGCAGCGATCTGGCAGCAACTGTATTCTTCCCCCCATCCATAGCCTGGAAAACATAAATGTGCCATGGTAAAGGCTCTGTACAAATTTTCTTTACTATTTCAAGAAACAAACTAACCAAAAAGATGGGGCACATAATCTGCAGTAGGTAAAGGCTATGCTTATATTTTTGAGAAGTCAGTTTTGAGTAGGTACTTCAGTTGATGTCCGAACTGAAGAAGCCTTTGACGTTGTCCTGGAAGTGGTATTAGAAGGATGTTTGTACTTGTGACACGTTCCAAGAATACGTACATCACAAAATACAGCTGTCACTCCACTTCTGAGCAATCTGGTACTTCTATTGATAATGCCCACCTCATGACTTTGGAGTATTACCACAAATATCTTACTCCATTTACGGTATATGCAACTACAGTCCAGGTCCTTGAGGATGTTAAGTGTCTTCCAAGAGGTGGTAAATGCTTACAATATCTAAAAATCACCACAGGACAGTATTAAAACCTCTTTAAGATGAAATTACAGGGTGCCAGAAGCTATTAATAAAGTAATTCTATTAAAGGCATTTGGAAAAACAACGTTCTCTTCCCAACGTAAAGTTTGATATTGAACGGGCCCTGGGAAAGGGCCAGTGCAAGCCCTATTTTCAGTTATCATTTATGTCCTTTTTAACATCTCAACATTGGCAACAGTGATGTTGCCAGTTCTGAAACACTAGAAGACTTTACCTGAAATAGAAGCAAACTAATGGAAATAATTTGTAAATTAACTTTTTTGTGATTCCAAGTCAATATGCAAAGAAATATTAAGTGTATGTTATTAAATCAGATGAACATGGGTTGAAGTTCTTCCAAGTGACACCAGCCACATTAATTTTATGGTATGGCATTTGTTTCACTGTTCATTGCACTCATTTTCAATCCAGAAGTCAACATTTTTCTTTAATCTAAAATTCACATCCAATCTGAAATTTGAGCTTGGTACTTCTGTACATAAATGTGAAATATTCTTTATCTAATACCAAAAGGAACAAACATATTTGAAAAAAACAGTCTATTATTATTGTAACTTGCACTCTGTACAGTACAATTTAACAAATTCCTTCAGCCACTCTAATGTCCTTTGAATACAAATACAAGAATGAATATAAAGAACACAATGTTACATGCACATCCGATTTTTAGAATATTTTTACTGACTACCTCCATCATTATGTTTTTTTAAGGACTACTGGCCTGCAGTGAACCTGGAGATTTACAACCATTAAGTATTTAATTGGACATATTCCTAGACAAAACATTATTAAGATCACAAATTGCAAAACAGAACATTGTTTACCAATATTTTTGTTCAATCTGTACTACAAATAACAAATGTGTGTGATACTGTCAACATATAAAGCACATAGAAACAAAGAAAACAAATGTCACCTTACCTGGGGGTAAACCTAGTCACTCCAATTTCATGGAGTACGAACTAAAAGCACTATTAATTGAAATATAAACAGGCCAAAGATGAGTGTTCTTATTATCAGATCTGTCTATAGTAGGTTTGTTTTGATCAGTACAAACTTCTACTTGTAACTGTGCTGCTCCCATTCGTTTACTTTTGTATTCCCACACTGATATAAAATATACCCATTTTAGACATGGCCTTTTGTTTTTACTTTTTTAATTAGTGAATTCTTAATAATGTTTTCGTTGTAGATACCTGTATTTCTGTATATAATATGAAAAGGCAATTATTTTAGCAAACTTTCACATATTTTTGCTCCAAAGAAATATATTTACCATTTTTAACATTTCTACTTAATATTACATGACCCTTGTAGTTAGATATTACACAAAACCAGAAATAGTGAAATAATATGACTATAATACAGACTTGGAAGGCTTCTTTCTGCCTCTGATAACTACCTTAAAGCCCTCAACTTTTCCAAAGGCAGACTAAGGAATGGTTCCTATTCTGATAATATAAATAGATAGAACATACCAGAATCATATTTCCACAAACAAAAATATCTGTTACTTCCTGCTTTACCATAGAAATGCAGGCCCTTGAGCACTGGTTAAGAAAGCTTACAATTCTCAGAAACTGCGGAAGTACAAACATGCCTAAATATATAAGCCAATGACACATCTGGAATCTCAGCCTTGGGCTGCCCTTTGGTCCTCGAGCTGCAAACGCACCGAGTAAGCTGGACAACATGTTCCGCTGTGACTTTGTTTTCAGCATGCATCTGGCTATCTCAATAAGAATTTGTAAAAGCTTACCAAAGAAACACTAATAATAAAGTAACTTCAAATAACGTTAATGCTTGCATAAATATGCTGTGTATCACACCTTCTCATTCAAAACTGCCCATTCTAGATCTCTGAGCTGCAAATTAGCCAACATGCTGCCAAGTGTCACTGACTGTAAATGTTCAGTGAATCTCATCTAAATGATACGCTTATTTTCAAATCTTTCAATTGCAGCTTTTGCAATTGATAGCTATATTTCCAAGCGCTGTTTCCCCTCTATTCAAACTTGGCCCTGATCCTGAAAGCCCTCATGCCTGTGTTTATTTTAGGAACAGTTTCACATGCAAGTATCTGCACAATCAGTGGTTCAGTCTGAGAGCTGGTTTTCACTTTATTTTTCATTCTCAAATGTATCGCGAAAGGGGCCAAGATCAGAGGAACTGAAGACAAACCTTCCAGACTGCCACGCAAGTGCCTGCCCTTGTTCATACGGGCTCACAATTTGTCTCTGACTATATAAAAAAGAGCTATGTTAGACAACACTTAAATAACATGATGCTAATTAACAAGTACCAGGCTTGTGGATGTGTCTCACAAAGTCCCCTATTGCTTTTGTAGCAAGATTCAGGCTTCACAGACATTCAGCGGTTCATTAGCCGTTACTGAAAAGCTCCAGGCGACACGGTGAAATGCAGCCGTCTGAAGCGCCAGCACAGAGCCTCTGCCCTTCTGGCCAGCTCTCAGGTGCGCCCATGCTGCAGCGCAGCAGTGCAAAAGCAGATCTGCGGAGATAGCTTAAAAACAGTTGCCAAAACCAAGGTTGCTTTGGGAGCGTGGAGCTCAGAAATAGCTGCCCACGCTTCTGCCCTGAGCCCTGGCAAGGCGCGCTGGGCGCTGAGGTCCCGGTCTCGCGGTCGGCCATGGTCAGGGCTCCGGTCGCTGCCGGCTCCGCAGGCAGCAAAGCGCAGCGCTCCCCGGGGCTGCCCACCGCACCGCCGGGGCGCAACGGGGCCGAAGAATGTAATCAGCCCAGCACGCTCACCGGTGCTGCTCGAAAGTTCCCAGTGCTGTTAGCTATGCTAACGAGACAAATTTAAATAAACACAAAGCTTTCAGGGACATACACATGCACATACTTCTGGTTCTAAAGCAAAGTTTTATTCAGAAGAATGCTCTCTGCACTACACTAGTATTTGTACTTCAACTTATTCTGGAATTCCCCAAAATAGACCAGGCCTTCCCTGTTCAGCCACAGCACAAACACAGAACCAAGCAACGGTTCCCTCCCAAAAAGGCTTCAATATGGTGTTGGGAGAAGGGAAAGAGAAAAAAAAGCCCAGTGTTCAATTCACCTTCCACCCTATCAACAAAAGATTAAATAAATCACCATTTAGGTTAAAATCTCATGGTAACAACATATGCTTTTTCAGAATCAGAGCCTCAATGTTTCGACTTTACCAAGTTCATGATTAACATTTGGCCTTTTAGGTATGCATACAAAATATTTCAACAGGATACTGAACTCTATTTTTCAGATTATAATGAACAGGGGAAAGGCTTTTCGCAGCCTCTCCATACATGGATCAAAAAGTTCATATTTCTTCTGTTTATAATAATGGTTATTTAAATGGGGTTTCACCGAGTTTCCTAATAAAACCATAAAATACAGTAAGTATTTAAATTATTCTAATAATTTAAATGGAACAAAAGCAAGACTGAAACTGTTTTGTAAGCTTTCAAATGCACCATTTAAAAACAAGCGGAAAACAAATAAAAGCCAAAGAATGGCAGACAGCTGCATGATAAGAAAGTGTGCAAGGGTGCACACAGAAGACTAGTCTGAATTGGACAGCCTCTCAGTTTCATGAGGAAATTTTTTCCTGAGGGGAGGTTACTGATGTGAAGATGCTACTGATGAGGGCCGATTTGAGACCCAAATTTAGATATGCCATAGTATATGATCTTTGTTCACAACAAATTCAGGAGTTACACAAGAACTAGAAAAAAAGAAAGTTTTCAAAACTTGAGTAAGTTACTTTGTTTGATGAGGATACTGGCAGCTTTGTTTGAAAYCCTATCAGTTTTATGACTCTGCTTTTGTTTACTTAAAGTTTGCATAAACTCACACTGGCCAATGAAAACAAATTTAGCTTTTAAACATGGACAACTTGCTTAAGATATTCCATACGGGACAAATCAACATCACATGCTTTCTCCTGTCATTGCTGACTTAATACAAAACCTAAGAAAGGAAAACTGTGGCGTTAAAGGCTTTACCAGGAGAACAGCTGGGCTTTGCTTTAAAAGTTTACAGTATATATAATATTATTTTATGTATATATATGCATACATATCCACATGCACACATATATAAAAACATAAGCGTAAAGTTCAAGAGGCAATAATACGCCTAATGAACGCGTAGGTGGAATTCAGACGACCTTTCAGAGATACGAAGACCTGAATTTCATTAAAAAGAACCCAAAGGCCCCTTGGGAAAAGCGCCGTCCTGCCGGCTCCCCCCGGCTCCCCCGCAGCCGCCCGGGACGGGAAGGTCGCTCCCGCAGCGGCAGCGCTGCCCGCGCAGGTGGAGGCGGCGCCGCCGCACGG